>NC_141103.1:30223191-30638191 GCF_041138505.1 Cibotium barometz
GAAAGTAAGAGACTACCTTAGTGCTTTGCAAAATTGCATTTGCCATATTGATAGTACATGCATCGTAAACAAAAATCTTGTGTCTATATCCTTCCCTTATATGCCAACTTCCCCAATGTGCTGTGCGCACCTCCCACCAGCTCAACCAAGACTCCATTTCTAACATATTTCTATTCACCATCACATGACCCATTGCGCCACCATTGACATATCAATCGAGCCTAATGTAGCTTCACTAGTAGGAGCCATGCACCGCTTCTTGCACATTGCTTTGTGCTCTCCTTGAGATGTAACGCACACATACTTTGTTATGTGGGAAACCATGCTCTACTCCCAATGAAATAGGCAAGACCTCTCCCTATCTATCAGGATGTTATTTTTCCCACCATTGAACAGTTCAACTGCATTCTAGTTAGCTTGAGCCTCATCTACCCCCATGAAACTAAAGAAATCTTCCCTTTCACAACCATGGTTTTCCATCACTTCATTAATGCATTCCCATAATAGACATTGGGCCTCCGTAGCATCCTCCTCTTTCATTTCACATGTCGTAATTGTTAGAAGATCCTACATGCTGCATGAAAACTCTAATCATTTATGATGTACCAGCTTTGACTACTTTTATACTCTACATTTGTAATATGCTACCTTGGATCATACACATGCCAGCCATGGTCACCCAATCTGATGTTCATTGGGTGTGGTCAAACTATATACATGCATGTTATAAGTTGCACTAGAGCTGATCCATTGCATTCGATTCACCAAATTCAACCATGCGGGTCCAATGGTGGACATCTTGAAAACAAAGCACTTCTCACCTAAGGACCCTTGTCCTAAAAACCTGCTTTTATGAAAAAAGTCATAAGTGCACTCTTGTTTCAGCTTCAGAAGTACACCCAAGCCAAAGCTCTCCTTTGAAAGGCCCATGTCGGGCTGCAGTGATTGATCTCCAAAACCTAAAAATCAAATTGTTCAAATTTCACACTTTACTTATCTAGATTTTAATAATTCTTTTACAAAAACATAATTACCCAACCAAATTAGCCTACCACAGTTGTCTTCCACCAATGGTCCCATCTGCTCTGCAATGTTGGATGAACCCTTGTTCCCCAATGAAATTTGAGAAACCACCTTCTTGCAAGAGCGCTGCCATTATGATTTCTTTGGCCACACACATTTATACCTTTCTTGCCCTAGCATTACAATCTACTCCTAGCACCATGGACACTATTTTCTTTGTCCTATCAGTTAGTGCCTTTGATGTGCTTGCCCGTACATTATGTTGATGGAAACCAATGTGTATCATCGACTCATTGTCTTGTTAGAGGGCATCACATAATAGATGTAGCAGTTGCATGTAGCAATATTGGCACATCGTCAACACTGAGCAGTAATGGCAAAGGAGATTTCTATACGTATTGCTACACTCCTCTCCAATGGTGGTCGATGTCTTTAGCATGCTTCCAATAAAATGTGGTGTATTTAACACGGTCCCCCTGTGATTCTTTAAATGCGGGCAAAGTTCATTCACACACTTTAAACTACCTAGGCTATTGCTTCTCCGACACACTCCATGGAAGATAATGTTAGAGGTTTGCAGCTTTGATGACCAGTGGTGGGTGGGGATCATACTTATGCTCCATGGAGTCCATTCCTAAACGTGTTCCCATGGCTGGTGGGAACTCAAATGCAATATCACCATTATCTTGCCTAGGAATCTCCATGGCCTTGATAACCTCTTTAACATTCAACAAAATGTTTGTTAATGTGTTTCCCTTCTTCATGCTCCAAAGGTATTCCAAAATGCTCTTACCATCTCCTCTTGCAATAGTGGATAATGCTGATGCACCAGCTTTGTTGTTATCTTGTAAGGGGCTTCATAAATCCCTCACAACATTAGACTGAGTTAGAAGTCCTCTATGCGGGCTATCTAAGATGGTTATTGACCTTGTGGGTTTCAATTTAATGAAGCATCAATTACTGTGGAGTAATGGGCTGAAAGAGAGTCCTCAAGTATATAGAACTCCTCCCCTCATGATTAGAGGTTTCCTCTAGAGGGATCAACTCTCGGGACCCATTATTTACTATTGCTTGCAATCCATAGAATGAATGGGGAGCTACTTATTCTTGTAAGAACTTTGCACTCACGAGAACTCGACCATTACTAAAACATAGATTATTCGTAGAAGATGTGAAGGTGATTGTACAGCTCATTGTAAAGAGGAACAAAAAAGAGGTACACATGAACAAGAAAGAATGACACAACATGTACCAAGTACACACGAAATGACTGGTGATTAACACCCTTAAATAAGTTGACTATTTTTATTTGACCATTTTAAAGTAATTATTAATTATTTAAATATTAATTCTAAAAAAATTCTATGATTATATATATAAGCATCTCCCAATGTTTAACCAAATACATTCCATCTTTTACAATAAGAGTGTTAAAGTAAATATAATGTCCCTCTGCTCCTCTCTCTCTCTTTCTCTCTAGAGAAAGTTTCACACAACTCTCTCTAAAGGTGACCTTCTCTTCTCACACGTGAAATCACATGCATCCTTTTCTTCTTTACACAAGATACATTTTTGAGCAAAAGTGCTTTAAGACACATTGGTGTATGCCAATATTTTTACATATTTGCAAAAAGTAATGTGTTTTTTGTCATTCCCCACCACAAAAGTAAATTAGTACTCTATCTTTAAAAAAGCTACGGAGTGTAAGAGGGAGATAATGGTGAACCTACTTTAAGGTTGCTCAAACATTGGCCCATCATGTCTAAGAGATCTTGGGATTGCAGCTAGTAACATCATAGAGCATCTTGGGAGGATCACAAAGCATCCTGGGAGCATCTCTCTCTCTCTCTCTCTCTCTCTCTCTCTCTCTCTCTCTCGTCGCTCTCTCTCTTCCTCCTTCCCTACCTCCCTCTTCTCTCTCTTTCTCTCTCCCTCTCCCTCCCCTCTCTCTCTCCCTCCCTCTTCTGTGTCTCTCTCTCTCTCTCTCTCTCTCTCTCTCTCTCTCTCTCTCTCTCTCTCTCTCTCTCTCTCTCCTACATGGACAGTGCAGTATCCACGTGGTAGTATGCCACATGTAATGCCCGAGATTGGGCATTACACGTGGCATGCCTATGTGGACTACACTACCCATATAGGCATGCCACATGTAATGCTCGTGGTGCCAATGATTTGGAACTATACGTAATGCTCGAGCTCAAGCATATGTGGTAGCCGTCGTGGAATGTCCATGTAGGCATGCCACATGTAATGCTTGAGCTTGGGCATTACATGTGGCAGTGCCGCATGGCATGTGTATGCCACGCATGCGGTGCATACCACATGACTCTCACTATCGTTGTTTAATGACTTTTAAGCCGTTAGACAATGATAGCAACCCTCACAATAGCCCTCACCCTCAATGCACCCCCTCTTCAATGAGCGCTCTCCCCCTCAACGTGCCCCCCCCTCAATGAACTTTCTCCCCCCTCAACGCCCCCTCACAAGCACCCTCCTTCTCCACACACCCTCTCCTTCAACGCGGCCTCTCCTTCAATGTAAAATGCCTCCCTGAATGTGATTGCAATTGAAGGGCTTCACCGAAAATTAAGACGAGATCGCAGTATCACAAGAAGTGGGCATGTCACAAGTTGCCACATCAAGCAAGGTAACCAACACCTCTCAATTGTAGTTGGTTGTGAACCAACAATCATGTTGCCACATCAATAGTGTCACGATTGCCGAAGAACAAGAGTCCATAAATGAGAGTTTCGGCCAAGTGTTTGATCGACACACCTCCACAAATTGGGTGGAGGACCACTTGGTAAATAATCATAACCACCTTCCAAGAGGACCTCTTTGTCGCCTCCTTGCAAACCCAACAATTCGTATGAATGAGGATATAAAAGCATGGAAGAGAGCACATACCAATCGACAATGGCAATGTTCATTGTCTCAAAGGGATTCCCTTGCCAAGAGCCCTTTCCATTGGACCATCGAAGTGTAGTCGGTCACAACCTATCATTGTCAGCAGAGTTTGACACGATACTAGAGCAGACAGAAGATGGTAACACATGGTTAAGGTGTTTGTTGTTTGGTATGGCAACCATCAAGTCAAAACATGGTAGAATGGGCAAAAACCACTCAAGTTGAAAGACATAAAGTTCCCAAGGTGATTTGTAGAGTGGTCCGATTCCTTAAGGAGGAGAAGGCAGAGTTCTTGTTGGTGCTGCATATGATAAACAAGTAAGTGGATTGTATCCTATTTTTTTGTGATTCAAATGAGCAAACATCTTATATGTCATCATTTACCTTATTTATTATGCAAAAATTGCTAGGGTCACTACCATTCATGTGTCAAAAGAACGACACATGATATATTTATGATGCAGTGTGTGGGCCTTACCAATCCACAATCTTTGTTGTCAAAGTTTAATGACGTGGATCGTGCATGGGCCAAGAAATCTATTGCTCATTGGGGACCTAATAGATCAAAGTGACTGAAGCTTCCCATGGCACTCCTCTCAGAATTGGTTTTCAAGGTATGTACGTGCCTCGTTCTTTAGACCACAATAAAGTCATGTTTTGATTTCGAAATATGTTTCTTAAACATAAATGCATTGCAGTTAGAGTTTGATGCCACGTACCAAGCCAAGGTCAGTGGCTTGCCTGAGCGAGGAGTAGAGAATACTTTTTGAATGAAGAAATGTACGACAACAATTGCAGTTAGAGTTTGATGCCACGTACCAAGCCAAGGTCAGTGGCTTGCCTGAGCGAGGGAGTAGAGAATACTTTTTGAATGAAGAAATGTACGACAACAATTACAAAGATGTCTTGAGAAGGAGACGAAGGTGCTATTTACAAAGAGGGGATATGAGCTAGCACAAAATGCCAACCCTGGCTGCTGTGGCAAAGAGTTTTTTAAGAAAGTGATCTCCTACGAGGGCTAAGGTCAAAAGGCTAGCAAATTCACTACTACACCCAAGCTAGTAGAGATCTCTTAGGCACATATTCCAAATGGAGAGTAAGATCTCTAACTCTCTCGGTGAATTCAAATATTTTTTATACGTAGGTAGAAACATAACGCTGGTTCAGAATGTAGGAAATGTAGGCTCCTTGAAATATTGGGCGGGTGGTGAGTTTGCTATGAGGGACGCCTAGATTCCTCCATCCGATAGAGTGTTCTTTGCATGGATACATCGTCACATGTACTGGTTTCAATTGATCGTGTACACGCTATAACTGTACGTGAAGTTGGAGATGAGCTCACCTCTGCCATTAGTAGCTGACATGCATGAGAGAGCTACACTAGACTCTAGGACGGATGCCCTCAAAGCTTTTAAGAAGACTCACTTTAACAAGGCATTCGTAAGGTGGAAAGGGAAAATGCGTGCCACCTTGGACTTTGAGTAGCAAAACCACACTTGCCGTGCACGTCAAGATGCCCCTTGTACATGTATGGAGTAGCATGCCACAATATTATTATTGTTGTTTTATTGCATTAGGTGGTGGAGAAGTTGTTATTGTTATCGTCTTGTTAGAGAATTTTAATGTTTTTGTATTAGGTGGTGGATAAGTAGTGTGTGTAATCGGGTATATATTCCCGAGCACCCTTCAGACGCATGCGTGCAGTCCGAGACAAAGGAGATGGAATTGTACCCTGAGGAGTGGATCGATGAGCTATAGGGCAAGGAAACTTGGATAGTGTGCCCATGGTGGATAAACTGCCCAGAGGGGGCATTTCCTCTAGAGGAGGCTGAGCAATTTTAGAGTACGTTTCATTGTGTAGGGTAGCACATTTGTATGAACTATGAAGTTTGTTTTTTGGCAGTTTTAAGTTCCTATTTTGGTTGAATGCAGGAGAAAAGAATGGCAAGAAGCCTAACACTGAGCAGCAATAGGTCCCCAAGAAGAAGAAGGGCAAGAAATCAGCAAAACAAGGAGCCTCCATCATCCATGACCATGATAGCATGCCCAAAAAGAGGTCACGACGGCGAGAGTGGGAAGGGGATGAAATTGATGAGGATGCTAAGGATAGCCACTCTAAGGATGATGAGCATGAGTCCCACACATGGGGAAATGAGCATGAGTCCCACGGAGGAGGACGGGGTGTTGAGAAAGTGAGCCTGCATGGTGAGAGCAAAGATCAGGGGGGTCAGAGAGTTCAAAAGAAGACAAAGTAGCATGTTGGGATCCAGTAAAGTGAACTTAACATGTTTGAACATTCATTAGTTCATTTATTGAACAACAGTAATAACATGTATTTGGTCTTGTCTAAATGAAGACTTCCATCCACATGTGGTGGACCCTCTACACTTAGTTCTCAGCTCCAACATTGATCACCTCTGTCTCGCACTTTTGGGAAAGCAAAAACACAAGTATGATCTCTAACTTGTGCTAGTGACTCTCTCCAGTCGTCATCACTATATAGTTTGCAGTCCACTTATATGCTTTGTTGTTCTTCCAAGAATCTTGGAGTATTGCAATTCATGGGATCTCCGAAGAGGTGGGAAATCATATGCCTTCGATAACCTTAGAGGCATGCGCTTAGTGTGGGCCAATTTCCCAACAAATCTAGTGCTATACAAGGACAAGGTTGTGGTTCCTTGATGAAATGTTTTTAGGGAGATACTTGTGGAGTCAGCTTTTATACTTGCTATAGAGTTCCTACATGCTGACGACATGTAGGAACTACATCACACCATAGTGCCAACAGCACTATGGTGTGTACTCTATGTGCAGAGCACTTGGGGATCTCTGTGTGAGAGGCAAGGACTTGGAACCTCACATTGCAAAGGACTTTGTTATTGTGCTTCCAAAGCGATACTTGTATGTCATGTCAGAAGAAGGTGGCCAAGAAGAGGTGAGTGAAGGAGTGGTTTTTATTAAAGTAAAGCTCAACGATTTCCCTAGCATACTTACAAGTGTGTGCACATTGGTCACTATTTTAGTCATCTTTACGCACCCTAGTAATAAGCGTACGTCTCCATCGCCATCTTTACGCACCACCCCAGTTAGCATACATCTAGTCATCCAAAGTGATAGGCAGGGAGATGAGGTAGCTACATATTGTTCAAGTTTCGAGATGGACAACGATATCTTACCAGAGTCGTAACCACAAGAGGGAACCTTGCCATACCAGTTGGATGTGGATGGGAATCCCATCCGAGATATTTTTGAGTGTAGAGCAAGCCTTTCATCACAAGGTAATTACAGCACTCACTTCATTACAATTCGTTTTGAGTAGTGTAATCAATATATATAGTCATTGTCTTATATAGTTATCCATTTATAGTAATCAATATATATAGTCATTGTCTTTTATATTGTCATCCATTTATATATGCCAATTGTGAGCTCTTACTATGGAAGGTGGTTACTCGTCGGGACATTCCACCGATCAAGGAGATGCAGTCCTAGATTGCTTTGCTGGTGCGCTGGGACCCTTGCTAGAGCATGCAGGATATTGCATTGACATTGCATCAGCATGGAGAGTGACGAGGTGTGCCTTAGTTTATGCCTACGACCACTTTTGTATGTTCCAGATGATTTGGGTCAATATTTTTTCAAGGGTGATGTCAATGAGTATGCTTGACAGGAAGGGCATCATCTCCACACATTCCTCACCCATATCCTCCACCCTAGTACCCATGAGGCCAACATAGTCAAGTGCCTTGTCATGGTCACCTGGTGTTCCCAGGGAACCCCAATATCAACATTTCATGCCACAGATGTCCCCCATGGGTTATTTTACAATGCCCTCAGGGCACCATGTCGCGAACTTGTGAGGCCGCTATTCCCACCCACACTTGCACCATTTGGTAGAGCTCCCTACATGTAGCCACCTTCCTTCTTCAACTGGCACCCCCGGCATCATTACTGATGTATTTCACTCGCTTGTATGAAAGAAATATATTGTTTAAGACATTATTGTGATGCACTCTTGTACACTCAAATTATGTCAATGGCATTGTTTTTAGCTTTTTCTATGACCGTTTAGGTAAGTAAATTGATAAGTAACAAGATGGATAGAGATCTCAAGGCCACGAGAGAGAGTGCGAGTGAAAGAGATAAAGAAAGTTTGAGTGAGACCTTAAAATAATTATTTTTATGACTAAAATAGTTAATTTTATGCTTAAATCGTTATTTTTATTTCTGAGAACTTATAAATACAGTAGAGATTGCCATGTTCTAGTACTCTTCTATCCCCCCCCCCCCCCCTTATATCTTCATATTGCAATAGGCTAGGCATAAACCAATTATCATGGGTTCATCCAGCAATCCCTTTAATACTACTACATTTGCAAGAATCTTAAGTAAAGCTCTTCAATCTTTCATGCACGCCAAAGAAAAGGAAACTAGATCGAATGCCCTTATGCAAGCATGGACAACAATGTCTGAAGTGTAGGAGCTCCACGAGAAGCTCACAACATAAAAAGTGGAAGACCTTGCAGATAAGAACATGCTAGAGGTGAAAGCAGCAAACGACCATTGGGATATGGAGAGATTTTGGCATCATTGAAGAGGAAAAAGACGCTCCTTTTCAAGGAGAAGTTGCCACCTTCATTGCAAATTTAGGGTAGATGGAGAAGGCCAAGGTGATAGTTGAGGCCCAAAATGCTTTCATATATTGTTGCATGTGTTCAACATCTCTCGTAGGTGTTTGTCATAATATGCTACAGTATTGCAATTTTTCTTTGAAATATAATGGAAGTTGCATCTCTCTATGGTGTCTTTGTGAAGAAGTAGCAATGATAGTGGCCCATGGAAGTAAAGAACATTGTGTACACACATGCTTTCATGTATTGTTGTGTGTGTTCAACATCTCGTAGGAATTTGTCATGCAATGATGTGGTCTTGTAAATTTGCTTTGGAATATAATGGAAGTTTTAGATCATAATATGGTGTCTTTGTAAATAAGTTACAATGGTAGTGGCCCATGGTGTCTAGTTCTCAACATCTCATAGGTGTGATAATAGAGATAGTGGCCCATGGTGTCTAGTTCTCAACATCTCATAGGTGTGATAGTAGAGAGAGAAAGAGTAAACAAAGATAATATAAGTAGAGAGAGAAATCACTCACCTCAACACCAAAAAGTGCTCGCTCAAAAATGCTTGCCAAAAAAATACACCCGTTATGGAGCATGTACAATATGTTTGAACCAAACATGATGTCCCCATTACATGCCATTGCTTAAATTTGTCCAAAAACCTCATTGTTTTGACTATTATTACCTTAGACCTTGCTTTTTTGGTCGTTTTTTATTGATGTGAGTTCCTCAAGCTCTCCAACACTTTAATGAGGCCTCAAACATGTTGAATAGGCCCTGGATTTTTTTAAACACCTTGGCATGATCTAATTTACATTATATGAAGCATATAAGGTCCTTCAGTATTAGTTAGCGTTGACTAGTTGTTGCCCATTTTCTATTGCTGCATTGAAAAACCACTTTAGGACCTTGTGGATCGTTCTCACGTAAGGTAATTGACACTAAGTGGATTTACTCAAAGCATTAAATATCTTAAAAGACACCACCTTACATGAATAGATCCCTTGTTACATAACAAATAATATCTTCTATTGATTCTTAGAATCAATCAGTACTTGATTGTACTGATTGATTGTAATAATTGATCCTTAGGATTAATCAATACTTGATTGCACTAGTTGATTTCATTTAAAAAGTTGTATACTTGTGAACGTGCAACGCTTTTAAAAAGTTGATTGATTTCATTTAAACAGTTGTATACTTATGAACATGCAACCCTTTCGAAAAGTTAATTGTTCTAGTTGATTTCATTCAAAACATTGTATACTCAAGAACATGAAACCCTTTCAAAAAGTTGATTTCATATTTAAAAATTTGTATACTTATGAACGTGCAACCCTTTCCAAACAATTAAAGGAAAGAGTTAGTGATCCCTTCTAGTGCATGCATTGAGATTCTTGATATTATATGTAAAGCTTCTTGTTCTTCTTAAGCAAAGTTCCAATGGGTTACACTCAATATGTGCGCTTGATTCCAAAGATAATGCCCACATCTAGTAGCTTCTTGTTCTTCTTGAGAAAAGTTTCAATGGGTGACACCTAGTATGTGTGACTAATTTCAAAGATATCTAGTAGCTTATACATCTCGTCTTACATAATTGGGATTGTTTTGCAGGGACCATCATGTGCTATTGGCTTAGATTTCTCCATTAAAAGTATGGTATGCATTACCACCTTTGTGGTGGACTCTTTTTATATCTTTATAAATTCAAGAAAAATGATCCATATATCCCATGAGTAAGGTAGTGCCTTAAGCGTTGCTAACGTTTCATAGAAAAAACTTCCCCCACAGACAATGGGTTGGGGTGGTAAGGCAAGTTCACTTATTTAGTCTTAGAAAAACCATCGTTTCTCTTTTGGCCTCCTCAAGCATCCACTTAGCCCTTGGAAGAGCTATAGTGACATTCCTCAATGAATCTCTAGAAATCCTTTTAGACATCAAGCTTCTTCCCCATTTTCTCTTGGCTAGATGTTGAGAAGTTGGATAATGATAGTGACCATGCCAATAATTCCAAATTATATATAATCATCTCCTGATGAGGAAGCGTGTGGATCAGTGCTGATTGAAGTAGGAAGCGTGTGGATCAGTGCTGGAGCTATTAGAAGTAGGAATAGTTAGTCAAGAGTTATCAGAATCAAGAGCTGACTAAATCAAAACTAATTGAAGCAAGACTTTTCAGGTCGAAAGCTATACAGATCAAGAGTCATCGGATGAGAAGCTGTTAGATGATTGAAGCGTGTAGATCAGTGGCGATTGAATCCTAGCTGATTGAAGGGGGAAGTGATAGGATATAGTGCTCAAACAGTGCTAACTGAAGTGGGAAGTTAGGAGGAGAGTTGACTGGAGATACTGTTAGATCAGGAAGTTGTTAAGTCAGGATCTGTCTAGGGCAAGACTAATAGAGTTAAACTGTTCAGATAGAAGTTGTCTAGCTAGTAGATGATTGGTGTTAGACTGTTCAGATCAAGGGTTGTCAGTAAAGAAGCTTTTCACATTAGGAGCTGATCAGATTAGACTGGTTAGGAATTAGATTGGTTAGGAAGTGTTTGTCAAGTACATAAGCTTTTTCAGATTAAGAACTGATTAGATTAGACTCGTCGGGAAATGCTTGAACTAGAATTGTCTGAAGCAAAAGCTATCAGACCAGAAGTGACTGTGAGACCAGAACTATGTGAAGCAAGTCTTGTCCGATCAGGAAACTATCATAAGCATCCGGGTCAGAGTTGTCCAAAACAATACTCATTGGAGTGGGGAAATATTAGGACTAATTTGAATTAGAACTGATCAAGGCTGAAGCGTCCGAATCAGGAACTAACAAGATCAAGAGGTGCCCAAAGTTGCATTAAAGTAAGAACCATTGAGCTGAAGAGAGGCAAGCAAAGACCTTCAACTTGTGTGGTTGTTTTGTTTGGTGTTTGGGGTGGTGTCTTGTATACCTGATCTCATCAAGCCTTCTTATAGTGCTGGCTAGTTATAGCTAGTGTGGGAGTTGAAAAAGCTCTCAACGTGCATGTGTGTGCATGTCTGTAAGAGAGAGTGTGTTTCTATGTGTGGGAGAGTGTGTGTGAGAAGAATGAGGGTGTGTGTGTGTGTGTGTGTGTGTGTGTGTGTGTGTGTGTGTGTGTGTGTGAGAGAGAGAGAGAGAGAGAGAGAGAGAGCTAATTTCTATGAAAAAGAGTGTATTTGGGAGGAGAGAGTGTGCATTTACATTTGTGTGTGTGTGTGTGTGTGTGTGTGTGTGTGTGAGAGAGAGAGAGAGAGAGAGAGAGAGAGAGAGAGAGTTTCAACATTTGAGAGAGACAAAGAGATGGGAGTAGGCTTGGGGGAGAGAGAGAGAGAGAGGATGAGAGTAGATTCTAATAAAATATAAATATGAATTAAATACATGTGTGTGTGTGTGTGTGTGTGTGTGAGAGAGAGAGAGAGAAAGAGAGAGAGAGAGAGAGAGACGTTGCATGTGCGTGTGTTTGAGTGAGGCAGGGTGCATGTGCATGTGTGTGTGTGTGTGTGTGTGTGTGTATGTGTGTGTGTGTGTGTGTGTGTTTTTGAGAGAGAGACAGAGAGACAAAGAGAGAGTGAGATAGGGGCATGCCTTGAGGAGAGAGAGAGAGAGAGAGAGTAAAAAGTAGATTTTAATAAAATATAAATAAAAATTTAATTTAATTAAACATATATATGTATATGTGTATATGCATGCGTGTGCGAGTATTTTTTACACTTATAAATACACATATATATGTATATGTGTGTATAATACACACACGCACACACTATCCCCTGCCCAATTGGAATTTGAAGGCCTAGAGTTCTAAACTAGCCTCCTGGCATAGAACAATTAGATGTGGACTGTTATGAAGAGAGAGAGAGAGAGAGAGAGAGAGAGAGAGAGAGAGAGAGGATAAGTAGATTTAATAAAATATAAATATAAATTAAATACACATATGTGTGTGTGTGTGTGTGAAGAGAGACAGAGAGAGAGAGAGAGAGAGAGAGAGAGAGAGAGAGAGAGAGAGAGAATCTATGTGTCATAGAGAGTGTGCATGTGCAAGTGTTTACATGTGTCTGTATTATGTGTGTGTGTGTGTGTGTGTGTGTGTGTGTGTGTGTGTGTGTGTGTGTGTGTGTGTGTGTGTGTGTGTGAGAGAGAGAGAGAGAGAGAGGGGCATGCATTGGGGAGAGAGGGAGAGAGAAAATAAAAGTAGATTTTAATAAAATATAGATGGATTTTCTTGGGACCAATAATATATATATTATATAAAAGTAGATTTTAATAAAATATAGATGGATTTTCTTGGGACCAATAATATATATATTATATAAAAGTAGATTTTAATAAAATATAGATGGATTTTCTTGGGACCAATAATATATATATTATATAAAAGTAGATTTTAATAAAATATAGATAGATTTTTTTGGGACCAATAATATATATATTATAAAAAGGAAAAAGAGAACTTTACATAGAATTCTTTGCAGACCCACAGTCAGCCATCTCCAGCAGCATAAGAGTCACCATTAAGCAAGCTACACACCAAATCCCATCCATCATCCTATGCGTGTATTTTTTAACATTTATAAATACACATATGTATGTTTATGTGTGTATGCATGTATTTTTTAACATTTATAAATACACATATATATGTATATGTCTGTATATATATGTGTGTAGCTTTCTCTCACCTATGTGTGTGTGTGTGTGTGTGTGTGTGTGTGATTCATTCTGGACCTTCTAATTCTCCTCATTTTCTTTAGCTAACTTCATCCTTCCAAGTTTAGAAGCAACCTTTTGATACCATGGTTGTTGTTTAGCGTTTGCAACTTAATTAATCAAGTTTTAGGCAAGCAAATAAAACAAACTTGTATGTAAGCTTTTTCTTGTTAGTAAGCATGCATTCTTTCTAATGTTAAGTGAGTGTATTAGTGAAACGTTTAATATAGCTTTTGGTTCCAATATTCTCATGTTACTTATCCACAAAAAGGAAAGGGTAGCACCGCAACACGCAGACTACACTTCAGAAAATGGAGATGACGGGCATCGATCCCGCTACCTATCGCATGCAAAGCGATCGCTCTACCATTTGAGCTACATCCCCTGACGATATGATTTGTGTAATAAAATAAATAGAAATATTCTCCAACTAATTCACAAATTCACAAATGCTGAGATTTCTACAATATATATTCAACAGCTTATAGCACGTGCAGTGAAAGGCGTGCGACCACAATTTGGGTAAGAATTTATACTTCAATACCACCACCTCTAGAAGGGAGTGCCAATTGATATAAATTGGATTATATGGGTCCTTTCTCTCTAATAAATTCCACCTCTCTAGTAACGAGGTCAAAATTGATAACCGTAGCACCGCTTTACTTATAAAATTGATAAGAGTGATACTTCTTAAAGAAGTTCTAAAAAGTGGAAGAGGACACTTTGCTTTTTTTATTAAAAAGAAGCTGTTTTCCATTCGAATGGAATGAACAATTAAAAGCAATTTATCACACACAATGATGGTTTGGATAAGACAAAATTGCAGTAAACATATGGATTAACTCAATTATTCAACCTATATTAGATAGTGGCTCAGGAGTTAATGTGATGACTAAAGCATTGTATATCAAGTAGTGAGGAGGCCACTTTTAAAACAAACAAAATCTATTCTCAAGTTGGGTAATGAGGAAAGGGTTAAACCCCTATTATGAGTTGGTGTGGATAGCAAGAATGAAGTGGAAAATACCCATAGTTATTCTTTCATGCTCTGGATACCCATCATCATTTGGTGCAATCCTTAGGGAAGTCATGGTTAATAGGGAAGAAACTAGGTTTAACAAGAAAAGATTCATCAAGATTTACTCACACACCTGGGTTAATAAAAAGAGCATAAATTGGATGCACGTGAGGTTAGTCTCATGATCAATAGCTCAAGCAGCTATTATCATGGATAGAAGAAAAGAGAGAACAACTCTATAGAGACTCGTCATCCGATTTTGAAACTTCTTGGAAGAAGATATCATTGTTTTAACCACCTACTAGCCACTAGGTTGTTGCTTGTAAATCCCTGCCCATCACCTCACCTAAGAAGCTCTAGCCAACCCTCTTTTCTTCATTCAACTATTAATGTACACACATTTTATTAGAAGTTGTTGAAATATCTTGGTGATCTTGCATCCATGTGTTGGTTATGTAATAGTCTAGGTGACAGTTAAACATTATTGTTAAGTGAAGACATGAAATCTAGTTTAGGTGACATTTTAGTGCCATAAAGTATAAACTTATCAAGATGGGCACAAAAATGAATATGAGGCGGCTCATAGAGGATGTGCCGCCAAATCCAAAAGAAGATGCAAGGCCACCTAGAAAAGATTCAAGTGAATTTGGATGAGATCTACTACAACTGGGAGTCCAAGTGGGCTTTCACAATTATCGTTTCCAAGTGGGCTTCACAATTATCATTCCTAAAACATCAATGCTCACCAAAGAAAGGCCAACTTTCAAGGTGTTTCACAAATGTGGATGAGGATAACTTTTTTCCTAATGATGACAAGGTTTTGTGAATCTGGTCATTCCTAAAACATCAACAATCGTTAACAAAGAAATTCTAACTCTCAAGATGTGTCATAGACGTGCAAGAAAAAAATGATGATATCATTAAGAATTTCCCTAAGCTAAAGGCTAAAGAGGCAAAGAAGAAAGAGTCAAATGCAGCCACAATAGCGGATGCTTCCACAAATGCAAATTCTGTAAATGTTGTGCAGGATACAGAATGGGCGTTTAGCGTGTATTGCTAGTATGATCCATCTGTATATGATGCATGTTTGGCAGTTTCTGTTGACTCTCATGTATGGTATTTTGACAGTGGTGCTACAAAGCACATTACCTTGCATCGTGATATGTTCACTTGTCTTGAGGCTCTGTCCCTAATGGGAATACTGTCACATGTGCCAATAATGCTTCTTACCCAGTGAAGGGCATTGGTAAAATTATGCTTACTGCTGCAGATGGCAGCGCTTTCACACTTTCAGATGCTTTGTATGTGCCAAGGATAAAGAAGAATCTATTGTCTATCTCTGCGCTTGCTAGACTTGGACTTGTAGTCAAATTTAGTCAAATTTGTGGATGAAAGATATACTGTTCATGATTTGACTTCTAGTGATACGATTATTGTATCTGGCACCTTGTTTCGTGGACTGTATAGGCTCAATTCTTATGACAAGTGTGTGGAAGATTCAGCAAATGCAGTTTCTGATGAAAAGGCAGTTTTAGATGCAAAACTATGGCATGCTCATTTTGGTCATCTGAACTTTGCTAGTTTGCTGCGTTTGCAGAAATTTGATATGGTTACTTCATTGCCCCCTCTTGAGGCATTATTGAAACATGTTTGTGAAGGCTGTATTTTGGGCAAAATGCAGCATTCTGCGTTTCCAAAGGATGGTTCTGTGCAGGCTACTCGCAAATTGCAACTAGTACATAGTGATATATGTGGGCCTATGCAAACTCCGTCATTTGGTAAACACTTGAACTTCGTGACTTTCATTGATGATTACTCAAGGCATGCATGGGTATATCCACTGAAGGCAAAGTCTGAAGTGTTTTTGTGCTTCAAACAGTTTTTACTTATGGTTGAAAATGTATCCAATTGTACTGTGGGCACCCTCCGTTCCTGATCCAGGGGGGAGTACATGTCTAAAGAGTTTGATGCATTTCTGGCTAGTCATGGGATAAAACACCAATGTACAGTGCCGTATACCCCTTAACAAAATGGTGTTGCTGAGAGGAAAAACGGGTCACTTATGGAGATGGCACGATGTATGGTCAAGAGCCAAGCTTTGCCACATGCGTTTTGGCTTGAGGCTGTCATGTGTGTTGCATATGTACTCAACAGGTGTCCCACTAAGGCCTTGCAGTCTGTTACTCCATACGAACCTTGGCATGGCAAGAAGCCTTCTATTGGTCACTTGCGTGTCTTTGGTTGCTTGGCCTATGGTTTAGTGCCTGTGCAACAACGTAGAAAATTGGATGATAAGGCTGTCAAATGCATTTTTGTTGGTTACAGTGCTGAGATCAAGGGTTACAGATTGTATCATCCGTAGGTCAAAGCCTATCTTGATTAGTCGAGATGTTGTTTTTGTGGAAGATGCTGTGCAGCCTTTTTTATCATGTACAAAGAGACAAGTGTGAGCTCACGGGATGTATTTGATACATTGTTGCCTCTATTTTACAGGTGGGAATTCAAATGTAAGTCCTAATGAGGCAAATATTCAGCCTATGCAAATTTCAAACGACATCATAGATTAGCCTATTTCTGATGCAGATTTACAGGATGTAATTTATGAGGATAGGGCTGAAAATGAGCAAGCTAGAGGTATGCCTAAATGGTTGGTGCAAACCTTGCGTGATAGTAAAATTGATGCACCTATGTCTAGTCGTACTCGTTCACGTTTTCAGCATGCCTCTTATGCATCAGATTGTTATGCTTTGGCTGTGTCTAGTATGTGTGAAGAGGAAGAACCTCTTTCATTTAATGAGACACAAAAATCAAAAAATTGGTTGGCTGCAATGCAAAGTGAATATGATGCTATAATGAAGAATGGTACATGGTCTTTATGTGATTTGCCTATTGGTAAAAAGGCCATTAGATGTAAGTGGGTTTTTATGTTGAAACGAAAGCCACATGGCAGTGTTGATCGCTATAAGGCTACACTTGTTGCAAAGGGTTATGCTCAAGAAAAGGGCATTGATTTTGATGAGACCTTTGCTCCCACTTGTCGTATGACTACCATTCATAGCATTTGTGCATTGGCAGCTCATTACGGTTGGAATGTACATCAGTTGGACATAAAGACTGCGTTCTTGAATGGAGATTTGCATGAGGAGGTGTATGTATCGCAGCCTCGTGGTTTTGTTCAAAGAGGGCAGGAAAACAAAGTGTGTAGGTTGAAAAAGGCTTTGTATGGTTTAAAGCAAGCTCCACAAGCTTGGTATGAAAAGATGCATGCATATTTGACTGCACATATTTCAGAATAGTCCAACAGAAAGCACTTTGTATGTTAAACGTGTGGATGATAAACATCTAATCATTGCTCTCTATGTCGATGACATGCTGCTCACAGGACCAAATGAGAGTCATATTGCTGATTTTAAGGCTGATTTGAATGCCTCTTTTGAGATGTCAGATTTGGGGCATTTGCATCATTAATTGGGGATACAATTTAAGCAGTGTGATGGAGGTATTGCTTTGTGTCAGACAAAGTATATTGAGACATTGTTGCGGAGATTTGGCCTTGAAGACTGCAAGCCAATTGCTACTCCAATGGAGATAGGTTTGAAGTTGAGTCTTCATGATGCTGGAGATCACTTTGATGTCACACTCTATCAGACAGCTGTTGGTTGCCTCATTTATGTATGCATTACGAGGCCGGACATTCAGTTTGCAGTCTCACAGGTGAGCAGGTTTATGCATAGCCCAGGGTCTCAGCATTGGAAGGCAGTTAAATGCATCTTTCGCTACTTGAGTGGAACCATACATCTTGGGTTATTTTATCCCAAGGGGGGATCATCGCCGCCAGATTTGCATGCTTTTTCGGACTCAGATTGGGGTGGTTGGTATGACACAAGAGTGTCCACAAGTGGTTTTTGTTTCATGCTCGGTAGCTCATGCATATCTTGGTTGAGCAAGAAGCAACCTACTATGGCCACTTCTAGTTGTGAAGCTAAGTACAGGGCAGCTTTCACAGCTACAATTGAGTGTGTGTGGCTCAGACGGCTTATGCTGACTTGGGTGTTGGACAAGAGTCTGCCACCTCTATCTACACTGATAGTCAGAGCGCATTGGCAGTTGCGAGAAACCCAGTTTTTCATGCTCGCACAAAGCACATTGAGGTGCATTATCACTATGTCAGGGAGAGACTCTCAGCAGGAGAGATCAGCTTGGCCTATGTGCCAACACAGGACAACCTCGCCGATCTTTTTACAAAGGAGCTTCCTCGTGAGAAGTTCGAAGCTTTTCGTAAAGCTTTGGGCTTGCTCCCCTTTGTGGACTGATCTACTTTGGGCATGGCACTTCCCTATACATGAGTGCCAGCTCTCGTTTCACACCATCACTCCCAGGGGGGATTTGTTGCCATATATATAGGCAGTGATGTGTGTGAACACACTTAGGACCACCGGGGCACTTTTTCCCTCTTTAGGAGGTTTTTTCCCCCAGCTTGTATATATGCCCATCATTCTAGGGCTAACTTATCTTTTGTACATTGATACAATCTAATACATTGTGTGTTATGTGCATTCTTGCTTCTTCTTCTCCAAGATTTGTGTGCTTTCGTGCAACCCTAATTCTAACATTGACCAATCCACCCTAATTCAGTCAGTCCACCTCTTGACTCATCTTACTTTGGTCAACACACTCAACTTGTTTTAGCACTGATTCTGACACTTCTTACTTCAATCAACTCTACTTCTCAGACACAAGAGTGTCCACAAGTGGTTTTTGTTTCATGCACCGGTAGCTCATGCATATCTTGGTTGAGCAAGAAGCAACCTAATGTGGCCACTTCTAGTTGTGAAGCTGAGTACAGGGCAGCTTTCACAGCTACGGTTGAGTGTGTGTGGCTTAGACGGCTTATGGGGCTGACTTGGGTGTTGTTGGACAGGAGTCTGCCACCTCTATCTACACTGACAGTCAGAGCGCATTGGCAGTTGCGAGAAACCCAATTTTTCATGCTCGCACAAAGCACATTGAGGTGCATTATCACTATGTCAGGGAGAGACTCTCAGCAGGAGAGATCAGCTTGGCGTATGTGCCAACACAGGACAACCTTGCCGATCTTTTTACAAAGGCGCTTACTCGTGAGAAGTTCGAAGCTTTTCGTAAAGCTTTGGGCTTGCTCCCCTTTGTGGACTGATCTACTTCGGGCATGGCACTTTCCTATACATGAGTGCCAGCTCTCGTTTCACACCATCACTCCCAGGGGGATTTGTTGCCATATATATAGGCAGTGATGTGTGTGAACACACTTAGGACCGCCGGGACACTTTTTCCCTCTTTAGGAGGTTTTTTCCCCCAGCTTGTATATATGCCCATCATTCTAGGGCTAACTTATCTTTTGTACATTGACACAATCTAATACATTGTGTGTTGTGTGCATTCTTGCTTCTTCTTCTCCAAGCTTTGTGTGCTTTCCTGCAACCTTAATTCCAACATTGACCAATCCACCCTAATTGAGTCAGTCCGCCTCTTGACTTATCTTACTTTAGTCAACACACTCAACCTGTTTTAGCACTGATTCTAACACTTCTTACTTCAATCAACTCTACTTCAAACACCTGCTGATCTGGATTCTTTCATGCTCCGACAAGCTATAAGATTTCCTCTCTCTAGACCCTCTTCTCACACTAAATTGCTTTGGTCTTTCCTTTCAACTGTTGACACCTTTCAACTGACTCCACTCATAAAGATAACCAAGAAAAACCACATGTAGCTAGGTCCTCCCTGACCCAATAACTATTGTCTCTTAGAAATGTTGAAATGAGTGATACGCTAGAGTGCCAAGTCCCCTAGCCAATTTATCCCACATGAGCTATCATAGCTTTGTTGCACTTTCCTCATATAAAAGGAGGACATTAGAAGGATTGGAATACAAGCACAACATCTCAAGTCTTTCTATGAGTACAAGTTTCCATCTTGTAACCTAACTGAACTTTCTATGAGTCTTTCTATGAGTACAAGTTTCCATCTTGTAACCTAACTGAACTTTCTATGAGTCTTTCTAGAAGGATTGGAATACAAGCACAACATCTCAAGTCTTTCTATGAGTACAAGTTTCCATCTTGTAACCTAACTGAACTTGAGTCCAAACTTAATTAGCTCACACTCATCACCATGAGTATTGTTGATTTTTATCCACCTTAGATTAGTGTTATCATTAGTATAGGATTAGATTAGGATTAGGATCTAATTAGGTAGTTGATTAGGGAGTTTGATGATTTCAACTTGGTATTAGAGCTTTTGATTAGGGAGATTGATCCATGATTTCAACATGGTATCAAAGCTTGGTTTAAGCTCCCTATAGTTTAGCATTCATCTTCCCTAACCCCACATTAGTCTAATCTCTTCACAAATCATCTCATAAGTCACTAATCACATCCTTATCTTCTTCTTCTACTTGTGGTCCAAACTTGCTCAAGCTTGTTCTCCTCAATCTCTCCATCGTTGGCTAAGCCTTTCAAGAGGCATCTCACACAAGCCTAGGCAAACCTCCAACTCTAGCCATTCAAGCCAATTCGACTCTAGCTGCCCGCGACGATTAGCGAATTAACGCCGACTGTCTTTCTGCATCATTTGTCGCGTGTACTTTGAATTGGGGAGAGTCCCTTTAGGAGCTTGTTAGCAATAGCAAGAGGAGTCTACAACTTGAATTTGGTAGCATATTATCCACCGAGCTGGTCACGGCAAGCAGAAAACCATTCAGCATGTTTAGGGCAAATAAGCTTATTTGTTGGGGTTTGAGCTAAGGTTTCCTACATAGGCCTCTTCCACACTTCAAGAACAATATCCTCATTCAAAAATCCCGTTCAATGATAGCTTCCGCAAGCTCAATTGAAGCCTCCAAAAAGCAAGTTGCTAATCATAATTAAGCACTAATTATAATCATTAGTGTTGCATTACCGAAAATTGAGCTGAACCAAACTCAAAATTGATCTAGTTGCAAATCACTTGTAAAAGGGTTAGACACTACCTGAGCACTAAAATCAAGGCTCAAGGTAAGACCCCCTTCTCATCATGGAGCATGTAGAAGTCGTCTCGATTTAATGGGTGATGGTTTTTTCACATGGCAAAGAAAGACCATGTACTTGCTTATGCGTAAGGGGCTTTGGCACCTTATTGAGGATGAAGAAGTGGAGGTTGAGCCACTTCAAAACAACAAAGCATTGCGCCTCAGTGCTTAAAATCTTGGTGATGATGTGATTACTCACATTGCTAGAATCAAGGATGCCAAGTTGGCCTGGTAGGAACTTAACAAGATTTTCGGCACTGACTCAAAGAGCTCAAAGATCAACCTTCTCATGCAATTCTACAAGCTCGACAAGAAGGAGACAGAAACCATGGCACAACACATCAGTAAATTTAAATCATGTAATCTATTTATAGGTACATTTGTAGGCCAAAGTGCTCCATCTAATTCCTTATCCTAATGCTTTGGATTACCCTCAACAAGCTTAGTTATAAGTTTACAAACAATACCATTGACTTTCTATACTAGCCCCCCATTGCCTTGAGGATAATAAGGAGTAACATGTTATGGCTCACCCTAACCCTCCTTGAAACACATCCAAAAAGAGCTCACCTGGTGAACCGCAACTATCATGAGGATCTTTCCAATGGCCGAGCTTGTAACCCTTGACGTCTCCAAGCTCTACAGCTCCTTGAGAAGCAATTCCACCGTGTCTCCCCACGAGCGTTGTCACACCGCCACGTTGCACTACGGGTCCTCGTCCCTCCTCTCACCTCACTTCACTCACACACACTCACTAGCATGCATTAGGGAGAGAGATTAGCAAGAGGATTAGCAAGAGCAAGACTCAATTGCACAATGGGAGAGTATCTTGTATTATGAGAGAAATTCACTTATATACATGGCCATAAGTGTTCACACTCACTTAAACTATGGCCGGCCAGGCACTTTAGGCTTATAAGAGGCCTAATGCTATTACAATGACTACTCTCATAATATATCCATGAAGTTCATCACTTAAGACTTCATCCTAACTTGCTACCACATGCTCTTGAAGCGAGAATTGCCATAAATACTCCGTCACACCATTACGGGCGCCCGTCCAAGTTGTAGCTTTGGACACTATTGCTTGATATCTTGAATGTATGACCCTTTGGTGTATCTACCCATGACTCCTTGATGTAAGATAATGGCATGAACTGCTCTGTGTTGAAGTAGCCACTTGTGGTGAGGATTGAAAGAATTACGTCGACTTGCGAGGCTAATATAGATATCCTCGCTATGGATTGAAGATCATTGATTTGTGAAGATGGTGGCATCGTTTGGAGAGGTTTGTAATTTGAAGGAAAATTTCAGGCAATGGGTTGTACCATTGACCAGGCTTCCGCCCATCATGGCCCCCCCATCCAGAGATGTATCTGGAAGTTGTTGATGGTGAGGCATTGGTGCAAATGTTCTCCAGTGCATGAGTATGGATTCGTACTCATGGAGTAGCTGCTACATTAATTTAGCCAAAAGAATAGTAAGCAATAAGCTTAACAAATATATAGTGGCTATTGTGTGATATGACTTAATCCATGATGAGACTTAAATCATGAAAATGCAGGTTCTTAAGCCTTGAATAAGGTTTTAAGCAAGGCTGCATAAAATTCTGGAAATGTCAATTCCGAGATCGATCTTTCTTTTGCCATTGCTTCATTTGGCTTAGATGAGTAACATCTCGTAGCATAATCATCTTCTAGCATGTTGTCATCTAAACGTATTGCTTCTTTGCAACATTGATCGAATGTTTTCGGATTGGATACAATGATCAAGTTATGAAAGCTGTTATTCTTTAAGCCCATCATGGAGATTTTATCCTTCGAATAAAACTCTTGGGCTCACATTGTAAGTCATGGGAAAAATTAAACGATGTTCAATTGAGGAGAGTTCTGTTGTTGCACTCCACCGATCACCTTGTCTGAAAAAGCCATGTATAAAGGCTGATTTCAAGGTTTTGAAGTTGGTCTTGATCAATCAATGCGATGAACCATCGACGACTAGCTATTCCCTCTAAGTATAAGTTCAACGCATGTACCTTAGTGGGGCAGTTGGGATTTCCAAAAAGACTTCACATCTTTGTTCAAACTTTTGAATGAATTGAACAGCGTCTGTTATTCCTTGAATGAATTGAATAGGGTCTGTTGTTCCTTGAATGAATTGAATAGGGTCTGCTGTTCCGTCATATTTGCCCATAATTTTGGAAATTTGTACGGTCGTATTTTTGTATGAGTCATTGAGACCGTATGTGAGTGCTCTTGTTTTAAGAGACTCACTAAGTCCTTGGGCCACCCCCTTCCTAGACTAATTAGTATGTCCAAGGTGTGGGCATCCAGGAAAGGGTTGATACTTATAGGATTTGCAGGAATGTTAGGCAAAGGACCAAAGACTAGTGGAATCGAAGTGACAGGGGGTGTAAAACCCGATAACACGCTTGTTATAGGTATGATGAATGGCATGGGGAGGTGAATTGGTGGCATGGATCTCAATGGCTCGAAGATGTTAGCCATTGGGTTTAGTCCTTGTGTAATTGCAAGCAATCCCTCTATTGTGGCCATGTTAGAGTGCTTAATTGCTCCTTAATGAGTAATCATAGTTTTTTTTAATTTTTTATAGGCAAAGGACCAAAGACTAGTGGAATTGAAGTGACAGGGGGTGTAAAACCCGATAACACGCTCGTTATAGGTATGATGAATGGCATGGGGAGGTGAATTGGTGGCATGGATCTCAATGGCTCGAAGATGTTAGCCATTGGGTTCAGTCCTTGTGTAATTGCAAGCAATCCCTCTATTGTAGCCATGTCAGAGTGCTTAATTTCTCCTCAATGAGCAATCATAGTTTTTTTATTTTTTTTGCTTTTTATACTTTCCCAAAGCCCGTTACGGCCTCAAGAGGCTTGGCGTACTCTTCGTTGGATCAAACGGGTGTCCGTTTGTCCTAATTAGCTTAGACGCTATACGCACGTGAACGACCTGAGATATTCTTTCAAAAAAACGTATGCTAGGAACTTCCCAGATGGAAGAGGAGGTCCTAAAACCTATTTTCCATCACTGTCTCAAGATGAAAAAAAATTTTGAGAATTTTTTCCCTATATCGCAGCACATTTTTTAGGGTGATCCAAAAGGAATTTTAAAAAACTCTGTATGAGGGAGTCGTAATATTTTTGGAGTACTACAACTTTGTTTTCCTAATTCGTTGATGACTTTATCGTTTAGATCCTTAAAAAGTGGCCCGAATATGGCTTGCTGTTGTTTTCGCGCTATTTTGCGATTTTTCGTGGTTTTTAAGCTATTTTTTGCCTCGAATTTTGGGTCAAATTTTGAGGCTGCTGGTCAGAGGCCAAGATGATCAATTTTCACTTTGGACGACTAGGTCCAAAGTCGAAGAGCTCGATGTCAGCTTTCCAATGAGCCCTAGAGTACCTTCATCGGATATACGGTTTAGGAGATACGGGCCTCCAAGCTGTTGTTTCACGCCGTGAAACTCCACGCTTGAATCGGATGAACTTCACGTGGAAATTAAATTTCGTTAGGAGATACAGGCCTCCAAACTGCTGTTTCACACCATGAAAAAATCTTCACATGTGAACCGGACTTCATGTGGAAATTAAATTTTGTTTTTTTTTCACGTGAACTCGTTTTTCATGCCGTGAAACACTCCACGCGTGAACCGGATTCATGCAAAAATTAAATTTCATTTTTTTCACGTGAATTGGTTTTTCACGCTGTGAAACACTCTTCACGTGGGAATTAAATTTTCTTTTTTTAATTATTTTTTTTCTTTTTTTGGAGTCTAGTGGGAAATACGAATTTTCCTTTTTTGGGGGGGAATTTTTTTTGAATTTAGAATGAAAGGGATATGGGCATTTTTCCAAAAAAGATAAATGGAATCAAAAAAGTCGACCCTTTAATGACACACCTTACACCCTTTATAAATGACCCTCAAAATAGACAAATTGACAGCTCATGAGCATCTTCTCATTGAATGCTCATTAGCCTTAATGAGTTATGTAAAAAGTTGATCAAGGATTAATTCAAGATTAATCCTTTCACTAACCTTTCTCTCTTTTACACTAATCAAGGACTCTAATTAACCACTTATCCCTAATTAATTCATGCAATTGAGCACACCATTGGATGGAGCAAGGAAAAACTAATTTATGTGCATCAACAATTGTATAAATTAATCTAAATTAGAAGATTGATTAGACTAAATTATAGTCTCCTTTTAAAGGCAAAATTAAGCAAAGAGAGTTAAATTTCTCCAATTGATCAAAAAATTGATGTGATTAGGTGTTTTGATGCATCTAGATGCTCTCAAAACACTCAAAATCCCAATTTTGACTACTCAAATGATCAATTTAGATCCTAATTAACATATTTTCTAAATTTTTAGCCTCTCTGAACAAGATTAATCACTCTTAATGACAAAAACCAGTCCATTAAGAGAAATTAGTCAAATTCAAGGGTTTTTTATGATTTTAAGAAATTTTTTGAAAGATTAAGCTACTCCTAATACTTGCTAACACAGATCTATGTTTAAACTAAAGAGAGCTAACATTCACTAAGAAATGCATTCTCTTGCATTGTTTGATGCAATGGATGCTGTAGAACGTGCAAGAATCACTCCCAATAGATATTTCATATGAAAAAGAAAATTTGTTTTAATCCTTAGAGCACAATGATATTTATGTCTTTCAGTATTTAGAACTCCCTCCATTCTCTGTGTTTCTCTCTCTCACTAAACTTCATTCACTTCAAAGTCACTCAAGTGGAGTTACATGGAGGTCACAACCACTATAGAGTGGGTGGCAGGAGATGCATCAACAATCTTGTCAAGCCGCTCAATTCAACTAGTTCAAGATAGAGTAATTGTAAGCCATCAATATTTGGTGAAATTTCATCAATCTCTATTTGATTTAAAAAGCTTCAATGCTCTAACATGTGATGGTGGTAATGATGAGGGCTCATTTGTCTTGGTGAAAATACCAAGTAAGGTTGATGGTGATGGAAATCAATGTTATGTGATCGATTCATCATTGACTTTGAAGTATGTTATGCTTCTGCAAAAGAAGTTATTAGATGATACTACCAAGTGAGGTTGATGGTGATGGAAATCAATGTTATGTGATCGATTCATCATTGACTTTGAAGTATGTTATGCTTCTGCAAAAGAAGTTATTAGATGATACTATCAACAACGTCATTGATTTGGAGAGTCAAGGTCCATCATCCTCAATTATTCCAGAAGTTTACATTCGGGCATCAACCTCTTCTCATGCTGGATTTGCTGACTTGGAGTCTTCTAACAATGAAGTAGAGGTCTCACAAAGCATTATCCCTTTCCTATTGGATACTCACCAAAGCAGTGTAATGAAGACACACATTACTAATATAAACATGAGGATTAATGTGACAGAGATTCCTCGGCAATACAATGGGAATATTATCATGGAATTACCACCACCATATGGGAAGGTGAAAACAACTGATGGCATGGAACAATAGAAGTTTGATGGACACTTATATGTGGACAAGACCTATAATAATGAACATGTCAATTGATTGCACTGTAAGGTTAAGCCACTGCATTGGTTCCATCGAGTGCCACAGAGTCACATGCCCTTACTATGTAAGTAATAAGATGTACAACAATGCTGTCTTCAAAGGTTCTTTACAAAGAAAATGTGCTCTTGGACTTATGACCGAAGAGGATAGGAATAAAATTGGTGTGCCACTTTTTTCGAAAGCCCGCTCATTATGTTGCCACTTTCGTAATTCTCAAGTATATTAGGTTTTGTGTCCCTCAAACACTATGACTAGGTTAATGGTGTACAACCTGGCAATTCTAAGAGCAGAATAGACAAAACTAGACAACTAGTTGCAAATGTTCTTTTAGTTGACAAGAATCCAAGACCAAGAAAGGTGCAGATGAATGTCACAGAGGAGCTCTTGACAACATCTTTGTTGAGGGATGAGAGGGAATATGAGATAGAGACTATTCCACTTGGAGATGCTAAACTTTTAAATTTGCTTTAAGAACTATCCCCCTTGGTTGAGAATCAAAGTGAGACTTAACTAATAATTCACTCAAGCTTTTTGTTCTAGCCAGATATTTTATTATTCCATGAAGATATATTTGTTTCCATCCTCAAGTTCAGGAGAATAGTTGCTAAAGAGAATAAATTAAAGATGCCAATGGGAGAAGGCTATGATAGCATATTGGCACTAAAGAAGAGATCAAGGTATCTTTTTTTCCATGGAATCCAATTCCTAGGACAAGGGTTTCCAAACGAAAGATGTTTTGTACAAGATGTCTACAAAAGGACCTAACTCTGGTGCAGATCTTGTAAATAGGATGAGAAGAGATGGAAATGGTGACCTCAACATGTCATGGGTTCAATTTGACCATACTCATAGAGTACTACAGTGGGTCACTATGGCATGCCATGTGTATCATCCAAGGTAAGATTACTTATCGCTACATCAAATAAATAGTTCGTGTTTAAAAAATAACATATTTGGATGGAGCTGACTAGGTGTGTGTATGTTTTTGTAGTGCCAAAGAGCTGATGACTATTGTGACATGTGAGATGAAGGAGGAAGATGAGACAAGCCAAATATTATTTTGGGATATGCTTAATGAGACCATGAAGCAGTGTGGATACAATAGTGAAAACTTCTATGGCTTCATGGTAGATGAGGCACATGCAAATTGGAGAGCAGTGAGAGTAGTATATAATGGAGACCCTGAAAGGGTTATGGATCATAGAGAAAGGTCATGTTTGTTCCATTGGGAACAAATTCTACACCAACATACCAAGAAGTACATAAAGAAGGGTTTGCATGAAGAAAATATCTCTTTCAGATGAGGCCCTTTCCCGAATGCAAGTGATAAGGAAATGGTGGAGAGGAGCAGCACCTCAAGACAAAAAGAGCATTTTAGCACTAGATAGTTGGCTATGTTGGTGGGGTGTAAGGATACCCCACTAGGGGAATCTCATGTATATGGTAAATCCTTCGTGATTTTCATTGGATAGAAGCTTCTTGATTTTCATTGGGTAGAAATTCATTTTTCTATATTTACATGTATTTTCTTAATTATTTTTTTGATCAGGTGCAAAAAAGCCCACTAGAAGAGGCACACACTCCAAGAACAAATCTAGCTGAGAGTATGCATGGAAGCTAGTTAGCTGGAGAGGGAAACAAGCAAAAGATCCCCTAATATGATGCATCTATATTTAATATGGCAAATGCTTTATTGCAAAGTGCAAAACAATATGCTTATATGAATGGCAAGCATGTGGGAGATGGTCCTAGTTTAGAGACCTTGAAAACTAGAGCAACTACTAGGAGTACATCAATCCCACCACAAGTGAGCCGTATTGTTCACAATGCAGTTGCAGGGAGTCCAATGTATGAAGACACACCAAAGATTCATGGAGATAGAGAGACAGTTCAAAGAAAGAGAAGATCATCTGACAATTTTGGGATAGAGAAGAATAGCTCGCATCAGCTTGATTATGTGATGGAGAATAGGGATAGAAAGCAAAGGGGTTGGCCAAGAAAGATCAGCTTTAACTTTGGAGCTACAAGAGGACAGCAGACCCATGGAATAGTTCCACAGCAACAATCAAATAGAGATGCCTCATTGGGCATAGTTGAAAAACCTATGCACAAAACTCTTTGGGCTATACGCAGGACTCCAATGAACTCTAAATTAAAATGTCTAGGTTGGGTGGAAGGTATGGTGGTAAAGTGTAATCATTACATCCAAAGTTCAACAAAAGGTGTAGTGGCTCCTTGTTTCTACTCTGAGAGAAGACATCCAGGTCTAGGAGGCCAGAAAGCTCAAATGATGTACTTTTGCAATGATGATGTCACACACACTTAGCATCCTGATCGCAACATCATGCATTTTCCTAAGCTTCCATGCATTTGGATTGTAAAGGAGAGCACAAGCATCACCAAAGAGACGATAAAAATGCTTATGCAAGCAGGGTTTAGGCTCCAAACACAAGATCAAAACAATGAGCGGGCACTTTTCACCATCCCCCCCCATCATTGATTTATCGGAGTCCCCACCTTTGTATGGAGATTGTTGCTGGGGTAAATCCAATGTCAGAATTCACTTTACATGGAGTGGGTATCTAGGTAATAAGACCATCCAATCTCTGTGTGGCTAACCAATGGGAGGTGACCCTCCATAGGCCTAGTGTAAGGAGTCATCGTAGTGATCTAGGGAAGCCCATTCTTGCTTGAAGTACAAGAGTACTACATGACTAGGGTTCTAACCGTTTGTGGATTTCCTAGGAGTAGAAAGTGGGAATTTGAGTCCTACATCACATGGAGTGCATCACAAAGAACACATAGTCACACTTAATTACACTTTCATGTAGCAAACCATTCCTTTGAGTGCTATAAAGTCTTCAAAGACCGAATGTACAAGATACGATGCAAAAAAAATTGGCTAACATCAATGAACAGACACTTTTTACTACCCCCATCTCATTGATTATTACCACCTATCTGTGGAGATTAATGGTACTCCTATTTCTAGGGCAATTGTTGATGGTGACTCTAGGATAAACCTAATGTTAGATTCACACTCCGTGGAGTGGGTCTCCAAGTAACAAGACCATCCGATCTCTACATGGTTGACCAACAAGAGGTGGCCCTTCATAGGCCCAGTGGTGGAAGGAGTCACCATAGTGATCCAGGGAATCCCATTCTTGCTTGAAGTACAGGAGTACTACATGACTGGGGCTCTAACCGCTTGTGGATTTCCTAGGAGTAGAAAGTGGGAATTTGAGTATGACCTAGGAGATGAAGTCATGGAATAGCTCCATGGAGTGCATCACAAAAGAACACACAAAGTCACACTTGATTACACTTTCATGGTAGCAAACCATTCCTCTAAGTGCTATGAAGTCTTTAAAGACCAAAATATACAAGATGCAATGCAAAAAATTGGGCTAACACCAATGAACAAACACTTTTTACCACCCCCAGCACTTATTATTACCACCTATCTATGGAGATTAATGGCACCCATATTTCTGGGGGAAATTGTTGATGGTGGCTCTAGGGTAAACCTAATGTCAGAATTCACACTCCATGTAGTGGGTCTGCAGGTAACAAGACCATCCAATTTCTGTGTGACTGACCCCAACAGCAGAGCAGGTGTCACTGTAGTGATATAGGGAATACCATTTTTTGCTTGAAATACAAGAGCACTACATGATTGGGATTCTGATTGTTTATGGATTTCCTAGAAGCATTTCATGACAACGGAATTAGTGGGAGCCTAGAGACCTCGACTGTCCAGGCAAGGGACGGGCGGTGTTGAGGGGAGCCAAGAGGCAAGGGACGGGCGGTGTTGAGGGGAGCCAAGAGGCCGATTACAAACCTTAGGGTGACTGGGCACTAATAAGAGTGTCCGAGCACGAATTGGGGCCTTGATATAGGAACCGGTGTGTCTATTTTGGCTATGGTTGGTGGAGAAGAAGGAGCTCAGCACTGGTATCAGAGCATTGAAGATCCTCCAATGTGAACGCTGCACTTCGAGTAGGAGACCACCCACCTAGCTTTGCGCAAGATAGCCTCCATCATTGTTGCTACTATCGTAGTAAGTAAATAATAATAAAAAAGCACCATTATGCACTTCCACAGTATTGGCAAGAACAGACGTCAGCCTGTGCCACCGCCAAGTGCAGCCAACTACACTCGGCTAGCCTATGCCGGCCAGCATAGCCAGTCAACATAGTGGCCTTTGAGGCTAAACTGTGTCGATAGCCGCCTACACCAGCCGTCAATTTTGGAGAGAGGAAAGGCGTCGCCTGTCGCCTATAGAAAAAAAAGCATCAAGCGTCGCCTATCGCTTGCAGAAAAAAAGGTATCGTCTCTAAAACCGCGTTGCAAGAAGAACGCGCTGACCTCCACGAAATATTCAAATATTTTTCTTCTTAAAAAAAGGGAATTTCTAAGGTTCTTAAACCTTTGAACTTAAGGGCTTGTTCCCACAGTGTGTCCAAGACCTTGCTCTCCCACAGAGATCGGGAGGCTGTTTTCACGCAGTTTGGAGGTGTTTTACCACAACCTTCCACGACAACCTTTAGATTTTCTTATGAGAAATTTTGGGTTGTTTTTACAAAGCTCGAGAGCTGTTTCTTCACAACAACTCTCAGCTTTGAGCATACCACACCCGTGATTCCGGTTCGAGCCAACAACTCGATTGCTTTCCTAGCGCTTGGACTTGGCTTGTGTTTATTCTCTTGCATCACATTTATAGGGTTCACATGGAGTCTAATAACCCTAATGAATTTGTAAGTGGAGATCCCAATCGTTGGATACGAAGAAGGCAATGGCCGATCCTGATATCGCGATGACCGACGACGACGATCTGATAATAATTTGGTCAGCACTAAGCAGTTTAAGGCTCTAGAGTCCCGTACTTTGGACATTGAGGCCAAGTACGATAAGATAATCCTCTTTCTTCATGAGTTGAAAGATAATATGTAAGCTTCTACCACTGTAAGTGCGTCAGTGCAGGGATGCCAGTGGCTCCCGCCCGAGGGGACAACATGAATGTCGGTACATCTCACTCTAGAGATGTTGCTGCTATTCTAAAAGATTTGAAACCTCTGACCTTTAATGGGGAGGAGAAGGAACACAATAAGGATGCAGTCAACACTTTCTTATAAAAGTGGCAAGACTTGCATCGATTAGTTGTGTCATACTCCAAAGGAGATACGCAGGCTTGAAACGAGCTTAACTCTAGGAGTTAAAGCATACAAGTGGTGGATGAGCTTGGAGTCCGAAAATCGGCCTACTACATGGGCTGAATTTGAAAGTGCATCCATAAAAGAATTTCTTCCAGAGAATGAGATGAATCGTAATTGGGAAGCATGGAACAATTGTGAGATGAGAAATCTCACATTGGCTCAGTATATCTCCAATTATCAAGCAATCATTCTCAAGTTGAAAGGTATGGATGATGTTCAGAAAATTCATAGATTTATCGCGGATTGGATTCGGACTATAAGAATCAAGTTAAACAAAATGAGCTGAAAACTTTAGAAGAAAAATTAAGTTTTCTCAGATTTTTGACACTGTCGAAAAGAAAAAGCGTGCATAGAATGCACAACGGACATCTAGTGTGTCCGAGGGTTCCAAGCATTAAGGTCAAAATAAAAGAAAAGGACCTAACCAAAAGAATGACCAATCTAAGAAGTCTAAAGGACCGTAATAGTTTATAAAGCATGAAGATTTTGAAAGAGCTAAAAAAAGAAAATCTATGTTCTCACTACATGGAAAGGGTCATAGTAAACTACAGTGTCCTAAGCTAAAAGACAATGAGAAGAATCAGCGTGATCAAAGTAAAGAAAAGAAAGTGCATACTATTCAAGTGCTCCATCTAGAGACTTCTCGTAAGTTTAAAGAGGTTCAAGTTTATCATGCTGGTTCTACTCATGCATGTTGTGTCACGTCATCAATGTGGGTGTGCCAACATTTGGACCACATGAGTTGGTTTGAATGCATAGACACATTAAAGGTCACAAAGTACGAGTTATGATTGATGATAGTGCCACACACAATTTCTTGAACTATACCTTAGTCAAGAAATTAAAGTTGTTACAAAGTCCAAGTGATCATAAGTATGTGGTTTCTTTGATTAACGGGTATGATAAAGATGCTTGGGATACAGTAGTTCATGATGTTCCATTAGTCATTCAAGGTCATGAGATGCATTTAAATTTTCAAGTTATGCATATCACTTGAGCGGATATTATTCTAGGTCGAGAGTGGTTATATAACATTGGTCCATCTTTGTCTAGAAGTTATTTTCATAATTCTTTTGAGTTTGAAGTAGATGGTTAGAAAGTGTGCTTGCAAGGTGAACATGGTGTACCCTCCTCACCTCTTATATACTCTATGGAATTCAATTTCCTTGTACAAGATAATGGAATTCAATTTCCTTGTACAAGATAATGAAGTAGAAAACATCTTTTTGTGTTACATGAGTCTTGATGATGTTATTTCCTTTTCTGCATGTGAAAACATAAGTGGTTTAAGTGAGCATAGTGTTTACATGATTTCTTTTCAATCAAAGCATGTTAACAATAAAAAAGTTAATGAATCCTTAAAGCAATTGTTACAACAATTTAAATATGTGTTTCTAAATGAATTACCGAAAGGATTACCTCCTATCTGCCGCAAAGTTGAGCATCCAATTGAAGTACTACTTGGCTCAAAGCCAGTAAGTAAGCCTCCTTATAGGTTTAGTTTTAAGGAAGCACAAGAAGTCGAATGACAGTTAAAGGACTACCTTAAAAGTGGATTCATTAGACCAAGCACGTCGCCTTGGGCTTCACCAATTCTATTGGTGAAGAAAAAAGATGGGTCTATTCGGTTGTATAAACTATTGTAGTTTGAATCAAATCACAATTAAGAATAAGTACCCTTTGTCATGAATAGTTGAGTTGTTTGATCAACTCCAAGGGGAAAAGTACTTTACGAAAAATCAATTTACGATCCAAATATCATCAAGTGAGAATTCGGGAAGAAGATGTCCAAAAGACAGCTTTTCGAACTAAGTTTGGTCACTATGAGTTTTTAGTCATGCCCTTTGGTTTGACCAATGCTCCAGCCACATTCATGACACTCATGGTGAATAGTGTCTTGAAACCCTATTTAGGAAAATTTATCGTGGTTTTCCTAGACGATATCCTGATCTACAGTTGTACAAAGAAAGAGCATCTCGAACACTTACGGCAAGTATTTGAGTTACTTAGAAAGCATTCACTTTATGCCAAAGAGAGTAAATGTGAATTCTTCATAAAAGAAATTCAATATTTAGGCCACATAATCTTGAAAGATGGCATTCGTGTGGATCCAACAAAAGTGGAATCATATTAAAATGGCCACATCCCACAAACTTAGAAGAATTACAATTTTTCTTTAGTGTATCTGGATTTTAAGATTATGCTAAGATAGTTGTTCCCATGAAGGATCAGCTTAAAGGAAAGGGAAAGACCTTTATTTGGGGGGATTCCCAGCAAAAACGTTTTGAAAAACATAAGGTAGTTATAGCTATAGCTCCCATTCTCCAAGTTGTCAATCCGAATCAACCCTTTGTAGTAAAAACGGATGTGAGTAAAGATACATTGGAGTAGTCCTGTTTACAACGGATGTGAGTAAAGATACATTGGAGTAGTCCTGTTTACAAGGGGGGAAACCTATTGCATTTGAAAGTAAAAAATTGGACAGAGCTCAACAAAAGTATTCAGCTTATGAAAGGGAGTTATATGCTATTATTCATGCCTTAAAGAAGTTGAGGTATTATTTTGATCATGAGAGTATCAAATGGCTGTCTAGTCAAAAGGAGTTGAAAGGACACAAAGCTCGATGGGCAGAGTTGCTCCTAGAGTTTGACTTTCAACTAAGATATAGAAAAAGATGTTACAATGTGGTAGCCAATTCATTGAGTCACATGCCCATGGTTAACAAGTTGAGTTTTACTCAAATTAAGAGTGATTTTTTGGAATCACTTAAGGGGAAGTGCGTTGATGATCCGCATTATGCCCATGTGTAGAGTGTCATAGAGAAGAGGGATCCCTTGACTACAAATAAAGATAGCCCCGTTCACGAGACAAACACTTCCACCAACGGTGAGTCTCGAGAGATGTCTCAAGGAGACATGTCACTTACGAGTGATGAAAGAAATCATTGGAATAATTTTTCCATTGATAATGGTTATTTACTTTACAAAGGTAGAGTATGTATACCTTCGAACTCAGACACATTAGGCACCAAATTTTATATGAATGTCATGATAGTCCGAGTGCTGGTCATCCTGGAATACGGGAGACATATGCACTAGTTAAGAGACAATTTTATTGGTTTGGATTAAGTAAGGACATCCAAGACTGTCTTAAATTGCCAAAAGTGCCAGGTCAATAAATCAGAATGCCTAAAGGTAGGTGGTTTACTAAGTCCACTAGAGATCCCAAATGGCAAGTGGGAGAGTATCTTAATGGACTTTATAGTTGGATTACCTAAAACGAATAGAGGCCACAATTCGATTTGGGTGGTTGTAGATAGGTTGACTAAAATGTGTCGGTTTATTCCGACAAAAACAATAGTGACTATGCTTGAGTTAGCAAGGCTATTCATTGAAAATATCTATCAACTATATGGCTTACCAGCCGATATAGTTAGTGATAGAGATACAAAGTTTAACAGTCACTTTTGGCGTACTGTGTTCATTACGACTGATCATCCTCAAAGCGATGGTTAAACCAAGAGAGTCAACCAAGTCTTGGAAGATATGCTACGGGTATATGTAAGCAAAAAGCAAACCAATATAAAAGGATGTATTTTCTTGGACATACAAAGCCATGGATTATGCCCAAGTGCTAATAAAGGTGTTCACATCATACTTCTCCTAAAAGGAACTTGACCCAGTTTGTGGGCAGGCTTACAAGCTCAATCCATAATATGCAGAGGCAGTCAAGCAGAGCCAGAAAAAATGGATGACACCCACATCATCTCCCTAGTGGAACACTCTAAATGGCTTTTATCTATGGTCATCTATCCTAAGAAGACTACCAACAAGATTCATGTCTGTGGGTAAAACCATCCGTGTTCGTGCATGGAACAGGTGTCATTGTAGATATTGACATATGGCACAAGCGCATCATAGGCACTCATATTGTCTCCCACATAAAAGTCTTCTCGAAACACCTTGCCCAGCTAGCTTTAGTTTTTGCCAAGTGTCGCTCATCCTGTTTACGTCTCAATCCCTTTAAGTGTCATTTCCTGGTGATCCAAGGCACAATCCTAGATGTTGAAATATATGGTTCTATGGTTGAAAGGCCTGATTTGGCAAAAGGTTTCTGGGCATGACCACACCTCCAGGGGACAACCATAGCATGTGTGGAAAGGGTCTTAGGTTGCACTCCGTTCTAGGTAATGAGTGCTCTTTTTTATGCAACTTTTGGATTAGGTAGATGTGATTATCTCTTAATCATTTTTAATTAGTTTTATACCAATCCTATAAATAGGTTGGAATTCAATGAATATTTACAAGTCTTCTCCCACTATCTACTTTGCTATTATGCTGAGCTCTTACATCATCTTATGTGCTTAAACCCTAATCACTTCACTTCTTCATTCACCATGATCTTCTCCCACTATCTACTTTGCTATTATGGTGAGCTCTTACATCATGTTATGTGCTTAAACCCTAATCACTTCACTTCTTCATTCACCATGATTAAACCTTGTGATCTGCAACTTGCTTAAGCCACCATGGATTTTAACATGGTATCAGAGCCAAGAATCTTGGTGTTTATGCTTACTTAACCTCTACTCCTCATTTACACCAATCATAATTAGAGTTAGCGATAATTACTTTTCATTATGATTTAGGGCCTTTTCCTCTGCTTCTTCTCTACCCATGAGCAATGGAGGACTGATTGCTCTTTACACACTATGATTATCCAAGCCACAACTTGAGCCCTCTCCTCAGCTCAAAGGTGCATCGTCACATAGAACATGTGCCGCTCTGCTGCAACCCATTGCCGAATGAACAGGGAGTTATGTTTTTGGGGAAATCTCAATAGCGAGTTATTTCTAGTGTTTTAGCCTAACTCGGGGTTTTGGCACATGATGACAAACATGACTACAATCTCATAGTTGAAGGAAAACATTGCCTACTAGTTCCTTTAACCTTGAGCACTTCTCAAAAGTATTGTTTGGTAAAATATAGATTAAATCTTCTTTATTGTGCTTAATCTTGTGTTTATGGGCACATCTAGAACCATTGCTATAGTTGCTTCTTGAAGCCTCGATTTTGTACTCTAAAGTGGCCCTTTTTTTTATGCACTATAGTTAATTGCCTCTAATAATGAAGTGATTAATGCTTAATCATAGGTGATTTTGAACCATTAAGGGTTCATCCTTACCATTGGGGATCTACTATAGCTCAATGAAAAAGCCCTTTGTTGATTTGCCCCTCGCGCTTTATAAATTAAGGCATTTTCTACACATTTAATAAAAAAAATAGAATTCACTAATACCTTGATTAGTGCTAATGGTTGGATCTATGTATTTGGATGTTACTAAACCTTTATAAAGTATCAAATCATATTTACCCTTTGATTTGATTGGCCAATCTATTAATCCAAAATAAGGTATAAATCTGCATTAGCATTGCTTGAGACAATGGGATTTTTAAAGCTTGTATCCATCATATAATTCATTAATCATGCTCATAAATCGCTTATACAAGGGCAAGAAGTTGGCCATTAATAAGGCTAAGATGCCCTCATGCATATTTATTGCATTATTTTTTGAAAGGGATGGATATCATCATCATGTAAGGTTTCATGAGATTAACACATTGGGAAAATGACTTATCTTTGCCTATACATGGATTTCAAAACACAATGAAATCGAGGATGAAGAAGATCAAGAGCTACATCAATAAGAGCTACATCGACATGAATAAGATTAAGAGCTACATCGACAAGATCAAGAGCTACATCAACATGAAGAATATCAAGAGATACATCGACAAGATCAAGATCAACAAGGAAGCATCTTCGAGCAAGAAAGAAGGTGCCTCAACCAAGGCTAACTACTCTAAATACCATTGGGTCTCTTCTAGACCAGCCTAGCCCTACCTATTGGTCACTCCTCTATCCTAAGTGAAATGTAATCATAACTATATGTCTAGCATCTGTCATCATAAAATTGACATCGTAAATCTTCATAAGTAAGACCTACAAGTACTTGTATGGTCATCATACTCAACATTGTAAAGCTAGCATTGACATCATAGTAGCCATGTATATTTTGTTGAGGGATGGTGTTAAAATAATACACCAAAATACCATGTGACACTGGGGATATAGGCATATGGTTCTATGACTTAAAGGCCTGATTTAGCACAAGGTTTATGGGCATGACCACACCTCTAAGACAACCATAGCAATGTGTGGAAAGGGTCTTAGATTGCACTCCATTCTAGGCAATGGGTGCTCTTTTCAACGAAACTTTTCGAATAGGTAGATATGATCATCTCTTAATCACTTTTTAATTACTTTTGTAGCAAGCCTATAAATAGAGTGGCATCTAATGAATATTTACAAGGCTCTTTTTCCACTCTCTACTTTGCTATTATGTCACTCTTGCATCATCTTGTGTGCTTAAACCTTAATCACTTCACTTCTTCATTCACCATGATTAAACCTTGTGATTAGCAACTTGCTAATCACTTCACTTCTTCATTCACCATGATTAAACCTTGTGATTAGCAACTTGCTAAAGCCATCATGGATTCTAACATAGGTCACATCATCTCTTTTAAGGGCTTGGTATGTTGCCCCGACAAGATCGTCGCCATCCTTAGATTGCCCCCTTGTGTCAGTCCCAAAGGAGCCCAAGTCTTTGCCCCAAGTCTGGGCACACCAATTTCCACCACCCTTCATAGATATGTATGTGGATGTGGCCTTCCATTGACCCACCTAGTCAAACCATCCACTCTCTTCCAGTGCTCCGACCATGCATCTACTACCTTCACCTACCTTAAAAAGCATCTCACTAAAACTCCCAGAGCCGCATCTCACGAGACTGGACAATCATCTTCCATGTTGACATAGATGTAAGTCTCCCTATTGTCAGCGTCGTGCGGTCCTCACGTAGACGAGTTAGGAGTATAAGATGGGCATGCCCATCTACTACGCCAGTCACCTCCTCACACTAGCCAAACAAAACTACAACACCATGGAGTAGAGCTCTGATCATGCACCTACTACCTTCACCTACCTTAAAAATCATCTCACTAAAATTCCCAGTTGCATCTCTTGAGACTGGACAATCATCTTCCGTGTTGACATAGATGGAAGTCTCTCTATTGTCAGCGTCCGTGCGGTCCTCACGTAGCCGAGTTAGTACAAGATGGGCATGCCCATCTACTACGCCAGTAACCTCCTCACACTAGCTAAACAAAACTACAACACCACGGAGCAGGAAGGTTTCGCCATCATGTACATCTGCCAAAGGTTGTGTCACTATCTTTTGAGCACCCAGTTCTTGGACCACCATGCCCTCAAATACCTACTTAACAAACCTTAGGTGGCCGATCGTGTCTAGAGGTAGTTGCTCCTATTCCAAGAGTATTTTGAAATCTCAACAAACCTCAGGTGTACAATTGTGTCTGGAGGTGGATGCTCCTATTCCAAGAGTTTGATTTTGAAATCTCAACAAACCTGAGGTGGCCGATCGCATCTAGAGGTAGTTTCTCCGATTTTCAAGAGTTTGATTTTGAAATTCTACTTTGGCCTAGCAAACATCACGTTATGGTGGACATCTCTCCCACATCCTTGGCTATGTTTTAGAAATTACTAGTGTCCTACTTCATAAATGAAAACATTGCCACCTTGCTTGGCAAATAAAGTCACGTGCCATCCAAGTCACTGGCTTGAGGCACTCCTCTAAACATTGTGGGGCTTATCACACTGGGGCTACCATACATAGCAGGTTATGAGTGAGAGTAACCTCCTTTGATAAGCTCACACCCTTGCCAATAGCTTGCCTTCCACTTTAATATCGACCCAATGATAAGGCAGATATACAAATACTATGAGAGGGTCTGGTACATTCTAGCTCACCACATGTGGAATGCTTCCCCATAGAATTCTTTCAAGTTGAGATGTCACCAATCTTCCAAACCATTCTCCATTAAACCTCTTCTTGACTGGAGGCCATTCGCAACCTCGCAACCCATCCTATGGGGTTGTTGCCATATATATATATATAGGCAGTGATGTGTGTGAACACACTTAGGACCGCCGGGGCACTTTTTTCCTCTTTAGGAGGTTTTTTTCCCCGGCTTGTATATACGCCCATCCTTCTCGGACTAACTTATCTTTTGTACATTGACACAATCTAATACACTTTGTGTTGTGTGCATTCTTGCTTCTTCTTCTCCAAGCTTTGTGTGCTTTCCTGCAACCCTAATTCCAACAATTGGTATCAGAGCAAGCATCGGCTCCCAGGGCTACGCCGCCGGCACCCTCCGACTCACGTTCTCCGATTGAGGTGAGCTTTCACGAGCGCTTTTGCAGGTCCCTATGCTCTGCAAATCAGCCCGTAGGGCTATGCGTTCTCAGAATTTGCATCTGAGGTCGTTTCGGGCTCCGTTTTTGCATTTCAAGTTCTGCACAAGTGTTCGTCATTTTCTACAGAAATTTCGACAATGCAGTTTTCTGCAAAACAGGCATACGTATTCTATTGTGGACCGTGCTACATAGCACAAGTTGTTTTCTGTTCAGTCTTTGCTTCATTACAGGTAGCTTTTGCATCAGTTTCAGTCAGTGGCCATGGTTGATAACAGCAATGATGTATTTCGCATGTTGTCTGCTGAAGACAAACTGGATGGAGACAGCAACTACCCACTTTGGGCATACATGATGCAGCATGTTTTGGTTGCACAAGGAGTGTGGAACATTGTGTAGTGTATGGATGTACGTCCAGGTTCTGTGGATGTAGGATCTGTTGAGGATGTTGCAGGTTCTGGCAGCTCTATTGTTGCTGCTGTTTTACCCACTGCTGAACAAGCTCCTTGGGATGGTAAAGATGCGCAGGCTCATGCCTTGATTGCACTTTCTGTCAAACGTAACATCACCCCACATATTCGTTCAGCGAAAACAGCAAAACACGCTTGGGATATTCTAGCTGGTTTGTATGCAGGTCGTAACGAGACAAAAATCGCTTACTTGCGTAAAGAGCTAGAATTGAATATTATGCAAGAAGATGATGACATGAATGTTTTTCTTGCTGAGATTAAAGATCTCAAAGAACAGTTGATTTCTACAGGTGATATTATTCCTGATCATTCTCTTGTGCAGACTGTTCTTGATGCTTTACCTGAGACATATCAGACTTTTGCTTCCACGTGGAGACTTCTTAATGAGGACAGACCTGATGCTGTCAAGTATGATACTTTAGTCAAAAAGCTCTTGCAAGAAGCGCAATCCAGGCAAAACAGGGCCAGGCAGCGTGCAGTTGATCAAGCATTTATTGCTGCCCAGCAGCAGAGAAGAAGTGGTAAGGCAGCCCCTTCCACTATTTCTTCTCCTATTAGTAGGTCTGCAACTTCTTCTCCTTCCATAGGTAGCAACAATAAGTTTGAGAAGGCTCTTGATAAAGGCAAGAAAAAGACCAGGTGCAACTATTGTAAGGCAAATGATCATGTCATTTAGAATTGCCCTAAGCTAAAGGCTAAAGAGGCAAAGAAGAAAGAGTCAAATGCAGCCACAATAGCGGATGCTTCTACAAATGCAGATTCTGCAAATGTTGTGGAGGATACAGAATGGGCGTTTAGCGTGTATTGCCAGTATGACCCATCTGTACATGATGCATATTTGGCAGTTTCTGTTGACTCTCATGTTTGGTATTTTGACAGTGGTGCTACAAAGCACATTACCTCACATCGTGATATGTTCACTTGTCTTGAGGCTGTCTCTAATGGGAATACTGTCACATGTGCCAATAATGCTTCTTACCCAATGAAGGGCATTGGTAAAATTATGCTTACTGCTGCAAATGGTTGCGCTTTCACACTTTCAGATGCTTTGTATGTGCCAGGGATAAAGAAGAATCTATTGTCTGTCTCTGCGCTTGCTAGACTTGGATTTGTAGTCAAATTTATGGATGACAGATGTACTATTCATGATTTGACTTCTGGTGATACGATTATTGCATCTGGCACCTTGTTTCGTGGGCTGTATAGGCTCAATTCTTATGACAAGTGTGTGGAAGATTCAGCAAATGCAGTTTTTGATGAAAAGGCAGTTTTAGATGCAAAACTATGGCATGCTCGTTTTGGTCATCTGAACTTTGCTAGTTTGCTGCGTTTGCAGAAATTTGATATGGTTGCTTCATTGCCCTCTCTTGAGGCACCATTGAAACATGTTTGTGAAGGCTGTATTTTGGGCAAAATGCAGCGTTCTGCGTTTCCAAAGGATGGTTCTGTGCGGGCCACCCGCAAATTGCAACTTGTACATAGTGATGTATGTGGGCCTATGCAAACTCCGTCATTTGGTAAACACTTGTACTTCGTGACTTTCATTGATGATTACTCAAGGCATGCATGGGTATATCCACTGAAGGCAAAGTCCGAAGTGTTTTTGTGCTTCAAACATTTTTTTCTTATGGTTGAAAATGTATCCAATTGTACTGTGGGCACCCTCCGTTCTGATCGAGGGGGGGAGTACATGTCTAAAGAGTTTGATGCATTTCTGGCTAGTCGTGGGATAAAACACTAATGTACAGTGCCGTATACCCCTCAGCAAAATGGTGTTGCTGAGAGAAAAAACAGGTCACTTATGGAGATGGCACGATGTATGGTCAAGAGCCAAGCTTTGCCACATGCATTTTGGCTTGAGGCTGTCATGTGTGCTGCATATATACTCAACAGGTGTCCCACTAAGGCCTTGCAGTCTATTACTCCATACGAAGCTTGGCATGGCAGGAAGCCTTCTATTAGTCATTTACGTGTCTTTGGTTGCTTGGCCTATGCTTTAGTGCCTGTGCAACGACGCAGAAAATTGGATGATAAGGCTGTCAAATGCATTTTTGTTGGTTACAGTGCTGAGAGCAAGGGTTACAGATTGTATCATCCACAGTCAAAGCGTATCTTGATTAGTCGAGATGTTGTTTTTGTGGAAGATGCTGTGCAGCCTTTGTTATCATGTACCAAAGAGACAAGTGTGAGCTCACGGGATGTATTTGATACATTGTTGCCTCTGTTTACAGGTCGGAATTCAAATGTAAGTCCTAATGAGGCAAATATTGAGCCTATGCAGATTTCAAACGACATCATAGATCAGCCTATTTTTGATGCAGATTTACAGGATGTAATTCATGAGGATAGGGCTGAAAATGAGCAGGCTAGAGGTATGCCAAAATGGCTGGTGCAAACCTTGCATGATAGTAAGATTGATGCACCTATGACTAGTCATACTCGTTCAGGTTTTTAGCATGCCTCTTATACATCAGATTGTTATGCTTTGGCTGTGTCTAGTATGTGTGAAGAGGAAGAACCTCTTTCATTTGATGAGGCACAAAATTCAAAAAATTGGTTGGCTGCAATGCAAAGTGAATATGATGCTATAATGAAGAATGGTACATAGTCTTTGTGTGATTTGCCTATTGGTAAAAAGGCCATTGGATGTAAGTGGGTTTTTAAGTTGAAACGAAAGCCAGATGGTAGTGTTGATCACTATAAGGCTAGACTTGTTGCAAAGGGTTATGCTCAAGAAAAGGGCATTGATTTTGATGAGACCTTTGCTCCCACTTGTCGTATCACTACCATTCGTAGCATTTGTGCATTGGCAGCTCATAATGGTTGGAATGTACATCAGCTGGACATAAAGACTGCGTTCTTGAATGGAGATTTGCATGAGGAGGTGTATGTATCGCAGCCTCGTGGTTTTGTTCAAAGAGGGCAGGAAAACAAAGTGTGCAGGAAAAAGGCTTTATATGGTTTAAAGCAAGCTCCACGCGCTTGGTATGAAAAGATACATGCATATTTGACTGCACATGGTTTTCAGAATAGTCCAACAGAAAGCACTTTGTATGTTAAACGTGTGGATGGTGTACATCTAATCATTGCTCTCTATGTCGATGACATGCTGCTCACAGGACCAAATGAGAGTCATATTGCTGATTTTAAGGCTGATTTGAATGCCTCTTTTGAGATGTCAGATTTGGGGCATTTGCATCATTATTTGGGGATACAATTTAAGCAGTGTGATGAAGGTATTTCTTTGTGTCAGACAAAGTATATTGAGACATTGTTGCGGAGATTTGACCTTGAAGACTGCAAGCCTATTGCTACTCCAATGGAGACAGATTTGAAGTTGAGTCTTCATGATGTTGGAGATCACTTTGATGTCACACTCTATCAGACAGTTGTTGGTTGCCTCATTTATGTATGCATTACGAGGCCGGACATTCAGTTTGCAGTCTCACAGGTGAGCAGGTTTATGCATAGCCCAGGGTCTCAGCATTGGAAGGCAGTTAAACGCATCTTTCGCTACTTGAGTGGCACCATACATCTTGGGTTGTTTTATCCTAAGGGGGGATCGTTGCCGCCAGATTTACATGCTTTTTCGGACTCAGATTGGGCTGGTTGCTATGACACAAGAGTGTCCACAAGTGGTTTTTGTTTCATGCTCGGTAGCTCATGCATATCTTGGTTGAGCAAGAAGCAACCTACTGTGGCCACTTCTAGTTGTGAAGCTGAGTACAGGGCAGCTTTCACAGCTACGGTTGAGTGTGTGTGGCTCAGACGGCTTATGGCTGACTTGGGTGTTGGACAGGAGTCTGCCACCTCTATCTTCACTGACAGTCAGAGTGCATTGGCAGTTGCGAGAAACCCAGTTTTTCATGCTCGCACAAAGCACATTGAGGTGCATTATCACTATGTCAGGGAGAGACTCTCAGCAGGAGAGATCAGCTTGGCCTATGTGCCAACACAGGACAACCTCACCGATCTTTTCACAAAGGCGCTTCCTCGTGAGAAGTTCGAAGCTTTCCGCAAAGCTTTGGGCTTGCTCCCCTTTGTGGACTGATCTACTTCAGGCATGGCACTCCCCTATACATGAGTGCCAGCTCTCGTTCACACCATCACTCCCAGGGGGGATTTGTTGCCATATATATATAGGCAGTGATGTGTGTGAACACACTTAGGACCGCCGGGGCACTTTTTCCCTCTTTAGGAGGTTTTTTTCCCCTGGCTTGTATATACGCCCATCCTTCTAGGGCTAACTTATCTTTTGTACATTGATACAATCTAATACACTTTGTGTTGTGTGCATTCTTGCTTCTTCTTCTCCAAGCTTTGTGTGCTTTCCTGCAACCCTAATTCCAACAGGGGTCACTTTTCATTGGCCTCTTCCGAGGACAGAAGCTAGGCTAGGTAGGGGAGGGTTTTTACTCCTTTTTCGTATATATGAGGTAATCCCCATCCTAATTTATACACTACATATGACCAAGAGACCACTTTTGTAATGGAAGTCGGCCATAAAAGGCTTGTATACAAGATGAGAACATGTTAGGGGCACCCCATAAGTGTGGGCCAGTCAGGCAAGGCCTAGATGTATATAAGTGACTTATGAGGGTGTGGAAGGATACTTTTCGAAATACAATCTACAATTGAGCTTAAGCTTGTTGATAGCTCCTCTAATCTTGCCTTGTTGATTTCTTGATTCTTGTTTACTTCCATGTCTTTGTGTGTTCATGGCTATGGAGTCTTGTGAGCTTGCTTGCATGCTTGTATGAGTGCTAGTGTGCATGTTGAGGGCTTGCTTACATGCTCTATGCTTGAGAATAGCTAGGCGTGGAGAGTGAGTGAGAGATGTGCATGTTAAGAGCTTGCTTACATGCTCTATGCTTGAGAATAGCTAGGTGTGGAGAGTGAGTGAGAGATTGAGAGAGAGATGGAGTGAATTGAGAGAGAGCTTGCTAGCTTTACTCTCTTGTTGTATTGGATTACAAGAGTCCAAGCATAGATTAGTAGAGCTTGAGGCCTTGACAGCCATTGAGGTCTCCATTCTGAGCAATGCGTTGTTAGGACTCTAGACAAGTTAGTACTTCCGGTATTGGCATTACTTCTTAAGAGATTACAACTTCTCCACACATAGGGAGGTGATTAAGGGTTCTGATCCTAGTTATATAAGTAATTAAGCATTTTTAATTATTTTTTAGGCTTGATAAGAGGTGATTAAGGACCCTAATCCTAGTTAATGGTTGTTATGCAAGTAATTAAGTGCTTTTTAAAATTGTTTTTTAATTGGATTTGTATGCTTCTAAGCTACGAATTCAAATAATGCATAAAAATAATTGTTTATTGTTTGATTTACATGCTTCTAAGTTACTAATTTAAACAATGCATAAAAAAATATGTAAAATCATGAAATGTATGAATACAATTTGCTATCCCTCTCTAATCCAAACCAATGGAACTTAATGCTCATATTTTTGGAGTGGATTCTACTTCTAATCGTAATGTTAAGCTATTATTTGGCTTCATGCAATGAAATCTAAGCCTCTTGGGCTCCAATTTCATATAAAACACCAAGAAACCAGGGTTTTCTCCTTCCACGATATGAATATAAAATGCCCTAATGCAAATAAACTTCAAAACAAAATCAAAATCAAAAGCAACAATCAATGACTCCAAAACTGTATGTTTTTAGAGTGTAACCTCCTGAGTAACATTGGTTGTTGGAATGGACAGATGAATGGAGCTAAGCTCTAGGCTAGTTCCAGGTGGCGGTGCCAAAGCCAAAGCATGTATTTTTGGGTCTTACCTTAGAGCCACAAATGCAACTTCCCTATGTGGATACGCTATGAAGGGAGAGCTCTCTATGCTTAGATTGAGGGAACAAGAGATGGTCTAAGGGTTCAAGGGGAAGCTAATGCAAGCAAAAAACATACAACCAATCCTATCTAGCAAGCATCCATCATACATCCAAGATTTAAAAGCATACATGCAAGTAATAAGAGGGAAAAGTAGAGCTCACAAGTAAACTATTGCAAGAGAATGATTGTGTATTGCTTATTGTAAAAAAATGACTTATATTCAAGTAAGAAGAGGGAAAAGAAGAGCTCAAACTATTGCAAGGGAATGATTTTGTATTGCTTATTGTCAAAAATGACTTATATTCAAGTGACTAGTTTTCACATTAGGTTGGTCGAACTTTGTCCAATCTCTATTACTTGTCTTAAGCAAGTATGTACACAAAATATGTATAGTCTTAAGAAAGTATGTATACAAAGTCCTTAGACTTTCCCTATTTGACAAGCACAAGGCAAGGCCGCTTTATATATCCCATCATCGTCTTACAAAAGGTAAGTGCCCGTTGGAGTGGATAAAATGACAAAGTGCCTTACGGTAGGTCGGGCATGTGAAACCATGTTAACCTACAATGAACACCTTTGGTTGGCAAAGTAAGAGGAATTCAATGATGTTTGCCAATATTTTTTTATCAATTCAAATTCTCGTAATAAATGGACGCACAGTGCATTCATGATTACGAAAAATGTTCGAAGCACGTTAAGGTGGGAGCTAGGAACGTGTAGTCATGGGCCCTCAATGCTCCGGGGTCGACCTTGAAGGTCACATAGGTCTTTGATGCAACCGTATGATCTAGAGTTGGAGCTATATCAAGCCCGTTGGGGGGAGGGGGGTCTATGTTTGCTCTACCCCAACTCTTCTTTTAGCCCTTCAGATTGCACTTGGCTATAGCGGGCTCCAAGATCTCGCGTGAACTCCACCTTAAGGAAGCCTTATAAATTTGCATTTCAACAACCATTGTCGAGTGAGGCAATCGAAAGAGCCACTGTCCAAAATCAAAGTCCATGGTCAAATCAATGGCCAATTAGTGCCATGAGCCTGTGAACGGACTCGAAAGTTGAGGGTAGATTCTTTAACATGGATCATGGGCTAGTATGATGGGGAACTGACAGCAATGCTTCCAAATTTCCGTTGAAACAAGTGAGACCGGACCTGGGATTATTTGAAAACATCGAGTTTGTCGGCTAGAAACACGCAGGAGTTTAGAAAGAGTCCATCTTTTTATCTTGCATCGCCATACCTTGTTCGTTCTTCTTGTTCGGAGCATCCGGTTGATCTCTGCAGGCCTAAAGTTCTGCAGGCAGACAAAGCTTTTGCTGCAAAATGTAAGCCTCTCTGGTCTGTGTTTTTTGGGGTGAAATTTATTGCGTTAGTCTCTTCTTTTTTTTTGGGGCATTCTTTCCATTTTAAAAAGGTCAAATCTAGGCATTCTCTGGACACATTTGATACCAAATTAGTTGCCGGCCAAGAGCTCATTTTAGGGTTTGAGCTTAGTTTCTCAAGTTGAAACTTTGATTCGAGCAGGCATGGCGGGAATTAGGGTTCTTGTTTTATAAAGCTTGGCTTAGCAGGATAAAGATTCTGTTATGCGCTGCTATGAGACTGTTTCTAGGATTTGGGGAAAGGAGGTCCATAGAGCTGCTTATCGCCGTTAGATTGGTTTTAGGGTTTCAGGAAGGTATTAGGGTTTTCATAAGTGTAGATTCCCAGAACAGGCTTAGATACTTTAGTCCAATGTTTTTTCAAATTCCTTTGTTTTCTGCAGATTTGAAGCAGCAAGGATCTCCTTACCCATAAGAAAGGAAAGAAGAAAGAAAGAAACCTGATCGTTGGCCATGGCTTGCTCCAGCAGCGACAACTCCCCTACCTCATCCTGCACTTCTTCCGATGAGGTGAGTTCTTTTTTTTTTTCAACTTTTTGTTCCCTTTATCCTCCTTTTCACCGGAGGTGCACCACAAGGGTTACCACCGCCCTTCTAACCCATTGCCAGCATAGGCAACCAGAAATTGATTGCAAAATGGTAGGGTACCTGTAGGCACCAGTTTGCCTTGCTCAGGTGATGGCACTTGGGCAGTGCAGAGTATACTCAAAACACCAGGAAAAAATATGTACTGTGTAAGTGCAATTCCATGAAAACAGTCAGTGGGTTTGGCTGTACAAGTGATGGTGAAGTGTGTAGGGCACGTGGGCACACCCAGTTGCCTTGCTTGGGTACCACACTCGGGGCAGTGCAGCGTGTGCACGAACACAAGTGTAGTGGGTTGATTTGGCTGTACAGACTTCACACTCCCCTGGAGCCTTGGAGCTCGTAGAAAACAGTTTAGTAACTTGAGTGATTAACAGATTTCTATAGTTGAGACTTCCTTATTGCAGTTTGTTAGATAAAGCTTGGTAAAGTTTTATGTCTTGTCTTGTTGGTGCAGAAGTTGGAAGACACTGTTGATGACAGCTTCTGGAGCGGGCTTGCAAGAAGAGCTAAAACTGTTCTTGAAGAGCCTTCGTTGGAGATCAAGCTGAAGGACTCAAAACCGTTGCAGAGAAAGATCAATTCTGACACTCTGATTCGACAGGCAAATTTTGAAATGTTGTTATTTGTATGTTTTCAGGGCCAGCACTTTCATACAAATTTTTTAACATAATAATTTACCCTGTTTCAACAGAGTAAAAACAATAGGTTGGTGTCAGAGGGTAAATGGAAGCAGCAAGACTCTCTTGCACTGCACAAAGGCTTGGAAGCCATAGCTTCCTCATTGTCTCTCTTGAGTGACACCCTTGGAACCGCAATAGAGGTAATTTTTCACAATAGCTCCTGTTTGACCAGCTATAAACCAATTGGGAGCACACATCTGATTTTGGCATGAATGGCAGGGGGGATTGAACCTTGTGGAGACAAAGGCTACCAATTTCATGTACACAGAACCTCGAAGCAGATATTTGAAAAAGAGCCTTGATACATTGACCCCAGAAAAGCGCCTAACCAGTCCTCCAAATCTCCAAGTCAGCTTAGAAGAAAAGAAGGGCCCTACCAAGGATACACAACTGAAGGCATCCCGAGATGTAAATCCAGTCAGCCGCTTTAAGCTTAGTGTTTTTCATCAAAATCCTGCATTAGGAGCATCTTGTTGTTGTTTGCTTGCTAGCCTGACACAATCTTCTCGTGTATTACAAAAATTAATTGTTTTGGGCTGCCATCCCAGGTAGCCATGGCTATGGCAACCAAGGCAAAGCTGCTTTTGCGTGAACTTAAAGGTGTAAAAACAGATCTTACCTTCACAAAGGACCGTTGTGCACAGCTTGAGGAGGAGAATAAAAGGTTAAGGGAGAGCGTTGACAAGGGTGTCAGGCATGAAGAGGATGACCTGGTAATCCATTAAACTGTATGTTCATTGTTGATATGTTTTGATGTTAGTCCTTCGATGCTCTTGCATGTACCTTAACAGATGTGGATGAGAGAGAGAGAGAGAGAGAGAGAGGGAGTGGAGGGAGGGAGGAAAAACATGTGCCTTAAGAAGGCCCCTTCATCTAGTGCCAAAAATAGTCCTCTCATCCGCATTCTAGAATCTGCCTGTAGTGGGCCTTTTAAGCTCGTTTCTCATCTTTATTTTTTGTCACTCTATTTGTCTGATCCTTGGTGCTCAAACTTTGTTGTCTAATGGAATGTGTCATTTTAGGTTTGGGAACTGGCTTGTTTGAAGTTCCCTTCTTTGGTGCAAAAATATTTCTCAGCGGCAATATAGACCCTTTTTGCACATGTTCTCTACTAGACAAAACATTTCTGGATTTCACAGATTTCATTAGTGATGCTCATTGCTAGGATAAGGGCATTCAAGACCTTTGACCCATGGTGGATTTTTGGTTGGTAAAGACCAACAGGTGAAATGACAGCTGAGTGGGGGCAGCCCTATGCAGATGTCAATGCCATGATTTTCACCGTTTACTTGTTGAGGTGTTAAGGATGGTCTGTGGTGGGTCAATTTTTGGCTTCTGTTCGTATCGTATACGATATTACCATAAGGCTCTAGCGTGGATGTATGGTGCAATCTGGGGAATTGGTTTGGCAGGACAGCTCAAAACATGCTGGTGAGGCTTCCCATCCACAGCAATGGTGTTACATGGTGCATATCGGGTCATGAAGGGATGACACCAAGTTCCACAGGGATCAAGGGTGGCTTTTTTCTTACAGCAATTACACATGGAGGGTTGGTAGCTGTGCATAGTTTGGTGTACATGCACCTTGCCCACGTTGTCAAGCAGTGGGAGATTTTGAGAAGCACTACAGATAGGATTATGTAGTAGCGTGTATGGGGACAAATGGTGCCTTTTATTTCCTCTGGTCAGAGCTTCGTCACATGAAGTTCTACTGCCTTGGCATAGGAGATAGGACCGGCAGCATACTTTTTGTGTCTTGTTGGAGAGCTATTCTTTGGGCTGGAGCAGTTTGGACCCTCCTACAGAGATGCACCATGTACCTCATTAGCGGTGACACCCTCCTTTGTCATCAACTTATTAAGGGAGATGATCAGCAGCCTGATTGCTATGGCAAAGAAGTATTGCACAGAGCTTTGGTAGTGTGTGAGTGCTGTTTTGGTGGACGTTCTCCAACTTTGAGGGGGCCAATGCTGAGGCGTGAACTGGTTGAACTGCCTTTTCTTCTTGTATTGGGTTGGGGGGGGGGGGGGGGGGGGGGGGCGGGGGTGTAATATTGTTTTGTTTTAATTTGTGGTCTCGTAAATGGTTTTGGTGCCTGCCTTAAAAGTCTTTACAAGTCAATTTCGTTTCACAGGTAAGGCTTCAGCTGGAGGCCCTGCTTGCAGAGAAGGCAAGGTTGGCACAGGAAAACGCTGCCTATGCCAGGGAAAACCAGTTTCTACATGAAGTAGTACAATATCATCAGCTCAAATTACGTGATATAGTTCTTTCAGATGAGAGCCTCATGGTGGATGATGATGGGGGCCTGGATGCATCAGCTGTAGACATGGACTTTTTGCCTCTCTACCCTGAAGAGAAGGATATCATTGCTCTTGAGGAGTCTGTCAAGATAGCTAGTCAGCATGTGATTTGAGTATGGCATCAGTCTGGTGAACAGGAGTTCGGTTGCATATTATTTGAGTAAGGTCTTTGGCTGCTTCCAAAGTTATAGGAGAAATGCTTTGATTTAAGTTAGAGCTTGAAATGAAAGCTCTTCTGCAAGAAAGGAAGACCTCCAAGAGAGGTTTTGTGCAAATGTAGACTTTCAAAACATGTTGCTGTTTGCAACATCTGTTACAGTTGTATGGATGTTAATGACATTATTTATCATATGAAAATTCTTTTTAATCATGTAGATCAGAACGGGTTGCAAGGACGATTTTGTTGTCATGCACGTCTCCTCAATTAATGTTTACTCATAGTTGATATTGTGGCAAAAACCTCCTCTATGGTTATGTAGGCTACTTTTTTTCCCCACAAAAAACCCACCACATGCATGCACACGTGACACAGAGTGATACTTTACAGGTCGTTCTTTTTGTACTGAAAGATTGTTGGTATGGTGAAATATTGCCTTTGATTTTGAAAAGCAGCTGCTTATCATCTTTATTGCCCAAGCTATGAGAGATTAGTGAATTATTGTGTTAGGCTTTTTCAGAAATTGACCTTGTTAGATTTCCACCTTTTAGAGGCTGACAGTAGCCCCTTCTTCAGTATGACTGGAATGTATGTTGCATGTAGTTGTACTAGTGTTTTTTTGACTTTTGGTATGTTAAGTTTTGGCATATCAAATAAGTTTACTTTTAGGTTTTCGTAGATGTTTTCACGTTTACATTAGAAACTATATATTTTCAACATTCAAGGTGAATAACAAGGAAAAGGGGTTACTTTTTATATCTTATGACAAATTAAAAAATGAGGCAAGGCAGTGGAGGAAGGCTGTAGATTTTGACATTACCTATGGGAAATTGTTTTGCATATATTCAAAGCTTGTTATCCACAATTAGTTTATGTGTTGTGAGGGTAAATCTCTTTAGATGTTGTGTGGCTGGATTAAACCTTGAGTGTCAAGAAGTTGGATTTGTGCTTTTGGAGTTGAGTATTTAGTGTGCAGATTTAGGCAGGTCTGTAAGCCCTTGGGACTAAATACATGATAATATGTAATGAGACTAAGATAACCAGTAGTACAACAATAATGAGATCTAAAAACAATACATGGTGTTGAGTACAGTGAAAGGAGTGGGATTTTGATTCTGCAGGGTTGAGTATATTGATTGGCCAGAAAGCTTCTTTAGTAGGTGTGCCCAACATTTTCGTCCACATATTTTTGTGTGGGGAAATAATACATGATGACTAGTAGTAGTACTACGGTGATAGGAGATTTTCAAGGCATAAAGAACCTTGGTGGGGTGGGCATAACACCTTCTGCATTCTTGCTCTCCACCTGGTATCCACCTTCCCATAATGAATATACTTCCTCATTTGTGAGGTTAGTTCCTATAGCAATTGGCCATATCTTGGGTGGTGGATTGGGCTTTGGGTCTATGTTGGTGTGTTCACAATATAGCAATGAAGCACGTAGTTAGGGAAAAACCACATCCATTTTCTAATGAGACCATTAGGGTGCTTATGATAGCCTTCAAAAGATGGTTCAAGTATACCCTTCGTAGATCTAGCTATGTGTTGCCTCTTACCCCCCCACAAGGTGTTCCGCTGCATGTGACCTTTCTGCGAATTCATGTCCTTTGGATTTCCCACATTGCTTCATTCACCTTACGCTCAATCACATTGCACTTCGTGACTTCCATCGTTCTTTCTGGAGTATTGCTTGTATGATGCTACTTAAAAATGATCTTGGAAACCTTAGAATCACGTGAGTTCCCCTGTGAGATCAGGGAATCTCTCACCCATCACAGACCAATAAGGTCTTGACCATCTCTGTGGAGACCCAATAAAATGTAAAAGGCTCCCTTGTGGTGGTGGGCATGTTTTCCTTGGATAGGATGTCTAACAAAGGGTCTCGTCTGTTGGGTCTCGGTCATCGATGTGGTGTGTGTGTGAGTCACCTGCGGGGTGCCTAGAGGTAGTAGGTAGTCATTTGGATGTCAATGCTGACCTGCACAACCAGAGCAACCATTGGTCTATACACCATTCCTGGTCTTAATAGTGAGTCATTCCTGGTCTTAATAGTGAGTCAAAAAGAAGGCATTTGGTATGCAACCATTGGTCTTTACACCATTCCTGGTCTTAAGAGAAGGCATTTGGTATGCACTTGGTGAAAGCGTCTAGCTGCATTAATGATGCATATTCTCTAGCTAGGCGGCTTGCTGTTATGGTTTCATGAAGATCTCCCTTAAAGCACCACTCCCAAGTAGGTGTAAGCTTACACCGTTATCCTCGAAAGGCATTTGCAGTCCCCCATAACTTGTATTGAAAACCATGACCTTGGTTTTGCCGAGGTTGACTTCCAAATCCTCTTTGGAGAAAACACGAGTTGTTTTGGCAACTGTGTGATTGAAGTACATCTACATTAAAGAATATCAAAACTAGTGTATCTGCCAGTGTAGAACTCTTATCCTAAGCTATCAAGTCATGGAGTATTAGAAAGTGAGCACTCTTGTTTCACTCCAATAGTGTTATGCACCCCATTTGAGAATCCTTGCTATGTGAACCCAACTTGCTACCTACTCATATAATGCTATTGTGGCCCAAATGACGTCAATCTCAAACTCTATATGTCTCTGCGTGCTAATTAATCGTCCTCATGAGATTGTCAAATGCTTTGCAAAAGTCCACAAAGGAGCAATGAGGCTCTCTCCTCTTTGTTTTGCTGCCTCAAATTCCGTGAAGAGAGAGAGAGTGGTATTAACGTCGGTAGAATGCAACACGAGGACATATACGACCAATGGTGGGACTTGACCTCGGGTGGATCATGGCTTTTATAAGGGCCCTCGCACTAGCCAATCTAACCCACTTGTGAAGAGAGAGAGAACTGCTGTTGGGGAGTTGGTTTTCTGGCAAAGGGCGACCAACTTGGTGACCTAGGGATGTTCATGACCTTGGTGACGTCGTTTCTTGGAGTGTCCAGCTGCATTCAACAACTGATGGTACTATTTCAACAGCCGTGTCAGTTTCATTGGCAGGAAACAATATCCAGAACTTGCATGAGGGGTTGTAGCTCAAATGGTAGAGCGATCGCTTTGCATGCGATAGGTAGCGGGATCGATGCCCGTCAACTCCAAAGGGAAGAGAGCATGGAAAACTTGCATGTAAATTATGGTTTTCTTCGCTCAAGAAGCAAAGATGCTACACAAGAACATCATAACTAATGCACTTTTATCTGTTATTTCTGAAGAACATCATAATCATAATATTTTCAAAAAGCTAGAGTGCTTGGGCAGTTCAACTTATGGATTCTAGTAGATTTGTTATTTCTAACATTACAACTGTCTTGGGGGACTTTTTGACTGCCCACATCGAGTTGAGCTCTTGTTTCTTTAGTTGCTCTAATCACCACTCATTTCATACAAACAAAAAGGTTGTACTCTCTTTCTCCCTCTCTTTCACACACACACACACACACTCTCTCTCACACTCTCTCCTCTCTCTTTGTATTTTTATTTTTCAAGCAGTGGTCAGGGGCGGTCGAAGCCGTCCCTGGACTCGAACAGAGAAGCACTTTTGTCTCTCTCTCTCTCTCTCTCTCTCTCTCTCACACACACACACACACACACACACACACTCATTTGCAAGCATAGATGAGGCACAACACACACACACACAATCATTTGCAAGCATAGATGAGGCACAACACACACACAAAGCTCTCTCAAACATGCACACACGTGCACACAAACTCTCTCTCTCTTTTTCTAAGTGCTCCATTCTATTATGTGCCAAAGTCTCCAATACAAAAGTTCTCTTATATACTTGGCCATGAGTTCACACTTGGCAAGACATGACACTAAAAAGACCGAAAGAGACCTAGCTTTAAAGTCACAACCTTACAAATACATCAATGCTATTAGTCCATGACTTATCATATGAAAATAGATACATGATAGACAAGTGAAAGTTCACTTATATATTTGCCATGAGTACACACTTAGCCATATATTAATAAGAGACTTTCTCTTTGATATTCTTGTTGAGTTCGATAAGAAATTTTTCTCCTTCATGCTCCAAACTAAGGTAAGAGGCTATGCTTCCCAGAGGGTTACAAGGAATAGAGATGGGTGGAGTATATTATAGAAAAAAATCAAAGTTAAGCACCTTGAGCAGCATCCATGGTGCATCTAGCATTCGCTTTTGCATCAAGTTCCAATGGTTCTCCTTGAAGTCCATGAGCTTAGGATCCACAACTTGGGTTTCATAAGCTTCTTGAATTGTGTAGGCTTCTTACATCTCTTTAATGTATGTGTAGGCTGATCTAAGCTTGTCTCCAAGTGTGTGATGTGCCAAGCTTGATTCTCCCTTGCATTGAGTGCTTGTCTCCCTTCCTACTATTGTGGTCCCCACCATCAGGTTTGATCCTTCTTCCCCTTGTCTTTCCATTGGCCTTTTTGAAGATTCTCCAATAGAAGATGATGTCCCTACCTGTGAGAGTCTTGCTCATCTCTCCTGGGTCACAACACATTGGAGGAGAAGGTTGGGGGCGTGGAAAGGTGTGCGTAGGAGGAGGGGGGCGTGTAAAGGTGGAGAGGCCGTGAAAGGGACACGCATGAAGGGAGAGGCCTTAATCCTTGGAGGCATTAACCAAGGGAAGGAGGTGGCCCTCCAATGTGTGGAGTAGCACAGCACCATGAGGAAGGATCTAGTGGACCAAGCATGGACTAGAAAATGGCCCTTCCCTAGGCTGGAACCAGCTTGGGAATGGCAAAGAAACTAGAACCAGTTTATTTGCCTTTTTTAGACAGCGTGCTTGGTACACCAGGACCAGTCGACCGTCGTTGAATTGGGGTTCTGTGATGGTGATCCTGACACACCTTTTGCCTATTATGTTTGACCTCCAAGCCTCATTGGCCACACCCATGTTTTATCCAAAATAGCCAGCCAAAGGAGCACAGTGGCACTATGAGAAATAGCCAGCCGGAGCATAGTGGCACTATGAGAAATACCATCTTGGTGGCTGTCAAACCCTACCCAATGTGACCCATTGTTAAATTTAAATGGCAACACTACCTGTAGGCCGTGAACCAACTAAAAGAGGATGTATCGTGTTGTGTGGCTTTGAAGGCAGTGTGGTAACCCCCACAATTTTAGGAGGAGTGCCTCAGGCCAGTGACTTGGATGTGGAATGGCACATGACTTTATTTGCTAAGTAAGGTGGTGATGTTTTCATTTACGAAGTGGGACAGTAGTGATTTTTAAAGCATAGCCAAAGCGGACGAAGATTAGAACCGTACCACTGTGTTAGCTGTACAATCCTTGGTGACTTGGGCTCAGTCCACTTGTTAGCATAATCAATGGGTGAGGATGGTCAACGAGATCTATGGGGCCTATGAAATCAATGCCCCACCTCTAAAAGGGCAAGAGCATGCCAAGGAGATATGGAGAGGCCAATTGGACTATGGGTGGGTTTGGGCCCACACCTCTGGCAGGTGTCACAGGACTTGGAAAACTAGATAGAATCTTTAAACATGGTTGGTAACTACAGGCTCTGCTGCTGCTGGAACACGAGGACACGCAAGATGTGTCCTAGATAGTGACCACCACCAGGTCCTTTGTGGGCATCTTTGACCAAGTGTGGCACTTCATGATGTCTGACACATTGCCATAAAACATCATCATAGCCATCCTTGTAGAGCTGATCGGCTATACGAATTGGAAGGGCTGACTTTTCACCAAAAAATTGATGTTTGTCTTTGGGGCTTGTGCTAATGGGGAACTATCCTGTAGTAATGCAAGAACATCCCCCATACCAATTTGGGGAAGAAAACAACTTTAATAAGAACACTACCATAAAGATCGTCATTAATTCTTGTTGCTCATTCACTAGTGTTGATGCAGGAGAGAGATGTCCACCCCATACTAATTCAGGGTAGCAACAAGTTTAAAAAGAACACTACCATGAAGGTCATCATTAATTCCTATTGCACGTTCACTAGTGTCAATGCGGGAGAGATGCCCACCATAATGTAATGTTTTCTAGGTCAAAGTAGAATTTCAAAATCAAACACTTGATATAGGAACAACCACCTCCAGACACAACCGGCCACCTGAGGTTTGTTGAGATATCAAAATCAAACTCTTGGAAAGAATAGGAGAATATACCTCCATACAACCATGCACTTGAGGTTTGTTGAGATTTCAAAATCAAACTCTTGGAATAGGAGCAACCACCTCTAGACATGACCAGCCACCGAGTTTGTTGAGAAGGTATTTGAGGGCATAGTGGTCCGAGAAGTGGAGTGCCCAAAAGATAGTGACATAACCTTTGGCAGATGTAGACGATGGTGAGGCCCTCCTGCTCCATGGTGTTACAGTCTTGTTCAGTTGGTGTGAGGAGGTGGCGTATAAGATGGGCATGCCCATCTTGTACTCCTAACTTGGTTGGGTGAGAACCACACCGATAGTAGAGAGACTTACATCTATGTCAACATGGAAGATGATTTTTGGCTAGGTGGGTCAATGGTATGGAAGGGCCACATCTGCATACATATCTATGAAGCAATGGTAGTAACCGGTGTGCTCATAGCAAAGACGGGGCAGAAACGAGTTCCTTTAGGACTGATATGAGGGGGAAATCTAAGGATGGCGAACAATCTTATCAAGGCAAGGTGCCAAGCCTTCAAAAGAGATTATTTGACCTATGTTAGTATCCATGGTGGCTTTAGCAAGTTGCTAATCACAAGGTTTAATCATGGTGAATGAAGAAGTGAAGTTATTAGGGTTTAAGCACATAAGATGATGCAAGAGCTCAACATAATAGCAAAGTAGAGAGCGGAAGAAGACTTGTAATATTCATTAGATGCTAGTCTATTTATAGGCTTGGCACAAAAAGTAATTAAAATTTGATTAAGAGATAATCATATCTACCTAATCCAAAAGTTCCATTAAAAAGAGCACCCATTTCCTAGAATGGAGGGCAACCTAAGACCCTTTCCACACATTGCTATGGTTGTCCTAGAGGTGTGGTCATGCTCAAAAACCTTTTGCCAAATTAGTCCTTTGAATCATAGAACCATTCCCACTTGAGCTATTTCCCACCGTCTTCTAGGAGCCTTCTTTTGGCCTCCGTATGGGTTGGACATTCCACTTATACCTTCACATTTTGGCTTCCTTTGAGTCTTTGAACCATATTCTATGACTTATGCAACTCCTACATTGATTAAGGGTCACATGGCACTCCCCCTTTTTCCTAACGTTCACCCAACATCATACATTGACTGAGGGTCACATGACACTCCCCCTTGCTCCTTACATTCACCCAACATCACTTGCTATTTTCAACTCTCTCCCTCAAGTGATGAAATACTACCATCATTGGATCTACACTCTGAGTCATTTTCTAGAGTGGTCTAGGATAGGTGCCTCATAGGCTACAATGCTATCTTAGGGCTTGAAGTTTCACACAAGGGTAGGAATATAATGAGTGGTTTAAACACAAGGTGGTAGAGGTGACCTCTTCCATCAATTAGAAGAGATGTTCCAATGATTGGCCTCCTTCTTGGTAAAGCCCCTTCATTTGGTTCTTCTTTGATTATTATATTTGCTTTAGTGTTGGCTTGAGTCTTGTTTTTGTTTCAATAGTCTTTCTCTATGTGGCCTAGTTTGCCACAAAAGTTACACTTTACTCTAGCTCTTGGTCTTTGGTGAAGAATGTTTTTTCCTCATAATGTGATGAAACTTTGACTTTGAGTCTTTTAACCTCTTCACAATCAAGGCTGCTTCAGTGCCACAGTGAAGGTGAGGTCATGTAAATTTTTCAAGTTAGCCACCATGGATTAAATGCTTCCAAGGTCATTCGAAGCCATGCTGCTCTTAAGAAGGATTGCTATGGCATTCTCTCATCACATGCAAGTTATTTCATAACTCTTTACATTTAGTTTAAGTGAGCTTGAAGTGACTAACTTTCTTTGATGTCCAATATCCAAAAAATTTGTATTTTAAAACTAATTTTAGGGTTCGTTTATTTGGCACCAAACAACTTCTCTAGTTTATCCATGATCCTTTAGAATTTTTTTTGGTATAATATGATGGATGGAAGTATCTCCTAGTCCTAGTGCAATGATGGCTAGGGCTCTGTTATCTCTTCCAAGCCAAAACATTTTCCCCTTTTCCTTCCAATCTGAGGCACTTCTCCCTTCCACTCATAATTCCCCAAAGCCTATCTTTCAATGAGAACAAATTTAAGCTGTCCTTAACATCATGTATGGAAACCATCACCATTAAATTTATCAACTATGAGTGGAGCTGTCATAATTTCTCTATGGGGATAGGAAGGTCTTAGGAATTGAGTGACCAATGCTAGTGTCTAGTCCCTTACTAAAACTAGAGAATAATACCATGTTCACCCTAATGGTAAAGTTGAACTCTTAATGACTCAAAATTTTTATTATGATTATCACTAATCGCATTATTAACAGAAGTGATTTTTTGCTAACCAACCAAAGAGTAATTTGAAGATTAAAGTTCAATTTTTTTTTTTTTGTGTTGAACAAACCAATATGTACATTGTACACATGCTATGAGTCGAATCTTAGCAAGATTGATGAGAAATGTGATGTTTTTATCTACTTGCTATTGGAAATCACTGCCACCTACTACTGGGCTGATTTGGAGTCTTCAATTGATCACTTCACTCCCCTTAGATGCCTTGCAGCTTCTTGAGTTGATGTAGTTGCTCCAAATGATGCCTTCTTGTAGTAGATGAGCCCAAACTCTTTGATTTGTGATGATGACTTTGGAGCTTGGGAAAGGATTAATGGCTAATTAGGGTGCAAATGATTTTTCTAACTAGGGTTATCCTAGGATGTTGTCCTAGGATAATCAAGGGTGGCTTTGATACAAGCTAAATTGCATGCCTGTTGGAGAGGATTGAGGTGCATAGAAATGGATTAACATCAACATCTTCACATAATAGAAATGCAAGAAAGAGATTAAGACTAATACCAAGTTGGTGAAACACGTTTCACTTCTCATGAAACTTGAAATATTTCAGTCATGGATTAAAATGTTGGGCGTTTCAGGGCATTGGAAAAAAATATGAGGGGAAAAAAAGTGCTACGAAACATTTACAGGGCATTGCTCCTCGACCTACTTCTCCTTGGTCTGCAGTAAGGTAACCCCCCCTCTCTCTCTCTCTCTCTCTCTCTCTCTAAAATTGAAATTTAAAAAAAGGGTTCTCCCTGTAGCCTTTTTTTGCAGAAATTAAAATTTAAAAAAAGGGTCCCCAAAATTTAGTAAAATGGAAAAACCCCCCAAATTGGACCCCCAACAAATTAGGTTGCCCAATTCCACCAATTTGAGGATTCAGGCAAAACTCCCAAATTCCAATTTGATGCCGAAATTTTAGGCAAAACCCCCCAATTTTGAGATTTGGCCCAAATTAGGAAAGACCCAAATTTTAATTTGGGCCTTTTAATTTTTTCCCCTAATTTTCAGTGTAACGAATTACAATTATAATGTGATTGAATTGTTGGTGTGTATACCATAAGCTCTTTTGGCACCATGGTTTGGAGCAAAGAAGCCCCATGCTCATAATTAAACAGGGAGATCTTTAGCTGCAAGGGACCTATGGGCTGGATACGATTATCATCAAATACAACCATTCGAGTTCTAGGAAGGCGGCTTGCATTTATTATGGGAAAGTGATGTCTGGTGGTGTACCATGTGTAAAGTCACACCTTGCATGGGGAGATTGCAATAAAGGTGTGAGATCCCTGTTCCCACCGAGCAACAGATTCGGGGAACTAGCAGCGGAAGTAGCACTTCTCGCGCGGGACAGGGGTCCCACATTCGGGGCCTCGTCCACGGATATCCGGACAAGAGACTAATCCGTCGGTTTTTCCAAAACCAGACTCGGAAAAACTTCCCTTACCCGGAAAGCACGGGCAATTCCACCAAGATAACTTTTTACTCTAATGTAGTCAAGACTATTACTGATCAAGCTGATCTGATTGCACCTATAAAGGTACTCGTTCGGATCAAGGAAGAAACTTGCACTTGGATCATTGGAATCAACGCTTTTTTCCCCATCAAGAGGCACAGCCGTTGATTCCTATCCATAGAACAATTACTATCCGGGATTTACTTTATCTATCGTAATAACAAAATTGAGTCTCGATTTACGGATCCATCAGTCCAGCCTAACCCCATCCGATCCCATGGGTTAGCCAACCGCCCAACCACTGTAGTGATGGGATCCAATTTGGAATTTGGTTAGGTTTTGTCCCGGGTACCAAGGAAAAGAGTTCCAAGGCCCCCTAGCCAGAAGTTCATGCAAACATAAAATTAGGCACACCACTTACACACCCAATATGAAATTGCCTTTTTCTTAGCATCAGCTAACTTTAAAACAATCCTTTAATGAAACCATAGTACCACTGATCACAGTCTTCCAAATTATCCGGTTGATTCTCAAATTTTCCATCATTCCTTCATCAGAGTATCTATGGCATCATTGGCAACTAGAACGCTCACCACCTATCCACTCAGGGGCCTTTTCAATAGTTCCTAGCCCATAACACTCGGCAATATAATCACTTATAAAAATCCAGATGGACTCTCGTTGAAGATCAGCAAGATCAACCAACAGATCCATATAAAGAGCCATGGACTCATCCATTGAAGACCAGCAAGGTCAATCAACCAGATCCATGCCCGGTTTCACAAAACAACTCTTACTCCTTGTTCCAATATCTTCCTCGACGCACGCGTGGGTATCCTAGGCAACCCAGAGCCCGAGCACCGTATGGTCAGCACCCTCTAGGATCCTTCGCAGGTGACCTAGCGCTTCACTCATAGGCCGCTTCCTTGGTCCCTCATCCACCATACCGGAAGCTCACCATTTTAATCGAACCGAGGCTGGTCAAGACCTCGGCCGACCTTGCTACACGAGACGTCCACCATTGACTCTCGTCAGCAGTTGCAACTTTATCAGTTAGGTCTTCACGACCTTAATCACAAGACGGTCAAAATGATTCCCCAGCATTCTTGACATAAAACAGCCATTTACAAACAGTATTTACAAACAGTTTACAAATTTATATGTGTACTCATCCCATCACATCATTTTCCATCTCATCACTTCAGATTCCTTCACATCACATATCATATATTCACATCCATACATATATCCACATCCACATCCACATTCACATCCATACATCCACATCTACATCCATGCATCTATTTTCACATCCACATCTACATGCACATTCACATCCATACATCCACATTTATATGCGTACATTCACATCTATATGCATACATCCACATCCACATTCATACATCTACATCTACATGCATACATCCACATCTCCATGTATACATCCACATCCACATTCACATTCACATCCATACATCTACATCTACATGCATACATCCACCTCCACATTCACATCCACATCTATACATCTATATCTACATGCATACATCCACATCTACATCCATGCATCTACATCCACATCCTCATTCACATCCATACATCCACATCTATATGCGTACATTCACATCTATATGCATACATCCACATCCACATTCATACATCTACATCTACATGCATACATCCACATCCACATTCACATTCACATCCATACATCTACATCTACATGCATACATCCACCTCCATATTCACATCCACATCTATACATCTATATCTACATGCATACATCCACATCTACATCCATGCATCTACATCCACATCCTCATTCATATCCATACATCCACATTCACATTCACATCTACATGCATACATCCACCTCCACATTCACATCCATAATCTCACCCTATCACAACCCATATACATCTTATCCCATCACATACATTTCTTACCTCATCCCATACACATCCTATCACTTCTTAACTCATCTTATCACATCCTAACTCATCTTATATACATCTTTTCACATCTTATCACTTCCCATATCTTTTATGCATACCTCTATGCATGAAATTCAATTATGATAAAAGTAACACTTTTATAATAAAATAATCATCTTTTATGCATACCTCTATGCATGAAATTAAATTATACTAAAAGTAACACTTTTATAATAAAATATTCATCTCTTATGCATACCTCTATGCATGAAATTCAATTATGCTAAAAGTAACACTTTTATAATAAAATGTTCATCTCTTATGCATACCTCTATGCATGAAATTCAATTATGCTAAAAGTAACTCTTTTATAATAAAATATTCATCTCTTATGCATACCTCTATGCATGAAATTCAATTATGCATAACATAAAAATCAATTTCTCTAGGCTTACAATGAATATCTTTCAATTAATCTAGGATGATAATTCCTAGAATATGGTAGGAAGTCCTCTTTTCATGATTTGAATGAAATTATTTTATGCGAATTTTTATAAAAATTTTGCCATAGCTCCGCTGCTATGACTGATAAATCTCAATTTTTCTAAGGGATAAAGCTTATCATTAAGAAAATAATTAGAATTATCCCTAATTGGATCATTAATCCATAATGGATTGAATCATTAATATTCATGAAATACATAAACTAAAAGCATAGAAAAAAGCCATTAATTTGACCTCAAGTATAGATTAATCTTGGATTAAGGAAAAACTTTATGAAAAGCTTCATTTGGATTGAGAATGGGTCATGAGTATGACCATTTCTTGAGTGAGAGAGAGAGAAATTACATAAAAACCATTTGAATTAAACATAAATGGAAATTTATGTAACTCTTAACTATCATTAATCAATTAACTTTAATAGCATTCATCAAATTATGTAACTCTTCACTACCATTCATCAATTAACTTCAATAGCATTCAAAAACCATTCCAATTAAGCTTCTCAAGCTTGAGAGGGGTTGAGAAGAGAGAAGCATTGAGAAATTATAGAAAAGATCAAAATTCACCATTTACCTTACAAATTGCTTGATTCTTTGTTCACGGTAGAGGCCCCCAACCAATCAATTGGTTAAGTATGTTGATGGAGCCACCAATGGGGATTGAAGAAAGAGGGAAGTTCCAATTTCTTCAATTTGGAGAGAATTTTAGAGAATAGTAGAAACTAGCATTATTTTAGCATAACTCTAGTATAGTAAAATTCTTCTATTTTTTTCAAAGGACTCATGTTCTATTTATAGGAGAGTGAAGCTCTAACCAAAGCTAACTGAATTCTAGAATTTTCCAAATTCAGTTTGGTTGAATTTGGACTAGATTTGGACCTAGTTTGGTTACTTTTTGATTCGGTTTGGTTTCATTTTGATTTGGTTTGGTTCAAGAGAGAGGAGAGATAAAAATATCATATTATATTTGAGTTTAAAACTCATTCAAGCATGTGAAATATGCACCTCCTTTAAAGAATTTTCCTTCCTTACATATGTGTCAAAATGGAATCATTATACCCAAAATATCTCATATTTTTAATATTGCTCATAGTTTTTTACTAATAAACCTTATACATTTTCAACTCTTCATCTTATGTGAGCACTTACTCATTTTTGGATACTCAATTTATCTCATTTTTTTGATATTACTCATAGTTTTTTACTAATAAACCTTGTACATATTCAACTCTTCATCTTATGTGAGCATTTACTCATTTTTGGATACTCAATTTATCTCATTTTTTTGATATTACTCATAGTTTTTTACTAATAAACCTTGTACATATTTAACTCTTCATCTTATGTGAGCATTTACTCATTTTTGGGTATCTTCTTTTACAAATTGGATTTATCTCCTCCCTACACATGGATTGATGCTATTGGCCCATAGGAACCTTAATTGGACCATAATCCAAAAATTTCTTAAAATCTAGACCCTTAGGATAAGGTCCTTCATATCCATTTTCAATTAATTCTAATTGCACATTGGAAAGTTCTTTTTGAATTTATGTTTCAAGGGAGCTTGTTTTAATAAGATGAGTTATTTTTCTATCCAAAAATATTCATAATCTGAATATTCTCTCTCTAGAATATTTTCTCTCTCTCTATGCCAAAACAGGCAGAGACAAGATCTCTTATATTTCAGAAAAGGGAATTGATTACAGGGGAATATGCTGGACATTTTGAGAGGCTGGGGAGGAATCTTACATTCACTCCCACTTGAAAAACGCGAGATGTCCTCATCTCGCAAACTTGGGATAATTTCGCAAGATGCACGAATATGAGACTTAGAGAAAAATCAATTAAGATTAACCAAAAAAAAGAAGAACTCTTTACACTTCCATAAGGCCGTCCATCATATGATCACAAAAGCAGCACTCACAAGCTGCACGTATAAGGTAACTCATCTATGGGAATAATTCTTGGGAATAATTCTGTTGGTTATTGCCGCACCTATCTCAGTGGTATGAGGTGATCTAACAAAAGGACCTTTGAGAGGCAAGCCAAAAACGGGGTAAAGGCATATCTTCTGATGAGGAAGAAAACACGCCAGTAAGAAGACTCACTCAGAAAACCCAAGATGCCTTGATCTCATGACGCAGTAGTATCGGGGACCCAAACCCAAAGCTTCAATAACCATGGCCAAGCGGACATTGTTACGAAAGTGTTGCTGACCCCCCAAGGTGTTACCCTAGTTATGTCTTGATAGGTCCGCCATTTGGTCTGAGCTACAGAAGTTCCCAAGTGAGGAAAAAGTGAGCACTCATACTGTTCTATAAAATCTTTCTTCACAGACTCGCTTGCGTCTTGAAGGTGAGAAATCATCATGGATAAAACTAATTCCTGTTGCCAAGCCATGAAGGAGATTAAGAAGAAGGGAGATCGATGGAAGTAAGATTACTGTGAGCGACAAGTAAAAGTTACGACTTATATAAAGGAAGGAGCTAGCGTAACCTAGAAGCCAACGGTATCTTGCCACTGAAGTTTTACCGTCTTTCCATGATTTGGTTTTGGCACATATTTCTATAGGAGGCATTAAGAACTTTGAGATGAGGAGGTAAAAGAAGCTTGTAGGCTAAGTCACCTACTTTCATTGAATTCAGATATAAGGCTCACAATATCTGGGGGATAACTTCTTATACTCCCCAAGAGATAAAGAACTTCTTTTGGGCCGTACTCGAATGAAAACCGAAACCTTGGTATCCAAAACACCGATTTTCACTTCTGAACTCATTGTTCTGAATCCTTAAAACAGGCGTGACTCCTGAGAAGTATTCTAGGGAAAGGGTCTTCCTTTTTTTTAAACAGAATCTTTCTTTTATTTTAGAGAGGGAATAATTATAAGATCAGAAAGGGATATTCTTACTCCTGTATACCTCGAAGGCTGGAGGAGAATCTTACATTCTACCCCACTTAAAAATGCGAGATGTCCTCATCTCGCAAGGTAGAGGACAACTCTTTTTCTTAAGATCCAATTTATTCTGGGGTTCCTTATATTCTGGTCAACTCAACAGAATACTGGGATAAATATCCCTTATATAGAACTCATCATTAAATATAATTCATTCGGATCATAACATTCATATTTTTAACGCGATAATAGTCCATTAGACCGCAAATTTCTTTCTAAACATTCCTCCACGAAAATTTCAGTCAAGTAAGTTCTCAATTTGTCATCCCTTAACTTGGTCTAACGATCAAGTGTTAACAGTAGCAATCTCACAGCACAATCCACTAATCTCATAGTGATTTGCTGAATTCATTATCATCATTCCAGTTATGAATATCATCACAGGGACTCGTCCCATTCACCCTCATTGTGGTTTCGTTCAGGTTATTATATTTCAACTAAATTTCAGAAATCATCATTTTTCAATCAGCATCCAAATCAATTCATCAATTCTCAAACAGAATTAAAAATCATATCAACCACATTCGAAATCATCATCTGGATAGCATTAACGCTTATAATTTCAAGTCTTAGATTTACTCGTATATACTGCCGGTAAAGAGCTGCAGTTATACCCTCGGTATATATGGGTAGTCATGGCACTTGGAACTATAAGGTAAATACTATCATGTTTAGGCCTCAAGCAAGTCAGGGATTCTATATAATTGCAGTACTTCCATCTGAAGACCCAATTACCAATTTACGAATTTCAGTTTGAATATCAAATTGTATGAATTATATCACACAATTATAACCTTTTTGTGTTTCTTGATAAATTTTTGACATAATTGTCTTCTCAGTTGATCTTTTGTGTTTCTTGATAAATTTTTGTGTTTCTTGATAAATTTTTGACATAATTGTCTTCTCAGTTGATCTTTATTAACCAAATGCTCTGATACCAACTGTAAGATCCATGTTCCCACCGAGCAACAGATTCGGGGTACTAGCAGCGGAAGTAGCACTTCTCGCGCGGGACAGGGGTCCCACATTCGGGGCCTCGTCCACGGATATCCGGACAAGAGACTAATCCGTCGGTTTTTCCAAAACCGGACTCGAAAAAACTTCCCTTACCCGGAAAGCACGGGCGATTCCACCAAGATAACTTTTTACTCTAACGTAGTCAAGACTATTACTGATCAAGCTGATCCGATTGCACCTATAAAGGTACTCGTTCGGATCAAGAAAGAAACTTGCACTTAGATCATTGGAATCAACGCTTTTTTCCCCATCAAGAGGCACAGCCGTTGATTCCTATCCATAGAACAATTACTATCCGGGATTTACTTTATCTATCGTAATAACAAAATTGAGTCTCGATTTACGGATCCATCAGTCCAGCCTAACCCCATCCGATCCCATGGGTTAGCCAACCGCCCAACCACTGTAGTGATGGGATCCAATTTGGAATTTGGTTAGGTTTTGTCCCGGGTACCAAGGAAAAGAGTTCCAAGGCCCCCTAGCCGGAAGTTCATGTAAACATAAAATTAGGCACACCACTTACACACCCAATATGAAATTGCCTTTTTCTTAGCATCAGCTAACTTTAAAACAATCCTTTAATGAAACCATAGTACCACTGATCACAGTCTTCCAAATTATCCGGTTGATTCTCAAATTTTCCATCATTCCTTCATCAGAGTATCTATGGCATCATTGGCAACTAGAACGCTCACCACCTGTCCACTCAGTGGCCTTTTCAATAGTTCCTAGCCCATAATACTCGGCAATATAATCACTTATAAAAATCCAGATGGACTCTCGTTGAAGATCAACAAGATCAACCAACAGATCCATATAAAGAGCCATGGACTCATCCATTGAAGACCAGCAAGGTCAATCAACCAGATCCATGCCCGGTTTCACAAAACAACTCTTACTCCTTGTTCCAATATCTTCCTCGACGCACGCGTGGGTATCCTAGGCAACCCAGAGCCTGAGTACCATATGGTCAGCACCCTCTAGTATCCTTCGCAGGTGACCTAGCGCTTCACTCATAGGCCGCTTCCTTGGTCCCTCATCCACCGTACCGGAAGCTCACCATTTTAATCGAACCGAGGCTGGTCAAGACCTCGGCCGACCTTGCTACGCGAGACGTCCACCATTGACTCTCCGTCAGCAGTTGCAACTTTATCAGTTAGGTCTTCACGACCTTAATCACAAGACGGTCAAAATGCTTCCCCAACATTCTTGACATAAAACAGCCATTTACAAACAGTATTTACAAACAGTTTACAAATACAATTTCTATATAAACTCTCATTTTTCCACATTATCCCTCATCAATCCACATTACTTATTCCACATTCCATTTATATGTGTACTCATCCCATTACATCATTTTCCATCTCATCACTTATAGGTAGGTAGTGCATTGCCATTGTCATGGGGAGGAAATAAAGATTTGTTATATGCCAGACTTCATATTGGTATTGAACACAAATTAGATGTTGTGTTATTCATGATGTCAAAGTAGTCTCAAAGTGCACATATTGATTTTGTTTGTCTATCAGTGTAAGGTGTGTTGGAGGCATACCTAATTCACATAGCGTAGCATATGTATATACAGACTGGGTAAGCGATAAAGAATTTTCTATTTATTGATTTACATTAAATCATTTCCCATAATTGAAATGGTCTCACATAGTAGAGGTGTCTAGTGAGACCACACTTGTAGAAGTGTGTCTGGATGATGCTATTAGCGTTTGGATGTGACCATAGATAGCTCATAAACATGTTCGTAGAGACATGGTTGGCTGTAGAAACATAGATATGTATTGCAACCAACCGAAGTGGTTGTAGGAGTAAACATGTGGATAGGCAAGTATCTACTAATGGGTTGGGAGTGGTACTCTTATTAGTGTATGTTACTCTTTATTTTCTAGTAGTGCGTAGACACTATACATCACATAGACCCTTCTATGCGGAAATCATCTTCGTTGCAAGATGTGTAAATTGTTCTTGGAAGAACTTTTGGAGAGAGGAAAGTGTAGGTTTCCTTAAACTATGTGTAAGGTCAATTGAACTTTACCACATTATAGAACAATTTGCTAAAGACTTGTAATAGCTGTGTAAATTTGCTGAATTAAAGTCCATGTGGTTTCTAACCACAAGAGGAAAACATCTTTGATGTCGTAGAACATGCAAAGGAATTCCTTAAATGTCAAAGCACATTCATTATGAGGTTCTTGAGGATTTGAGAACTTCTGGCGTATAATAAAGGCATGATGTTATTTGATACCTTAGTAGCAATTTGTGTTTTATTGACATATTTCATAGTTGCAAGTGGTAACTATGGTTTGGTATTCCACATGAAACACAAGTGTTGCATGTTTCCTTGGTTATAGTACTTAAGGAAAATATGTGTTGTGTGTCCTGCTTTCCTTGTGGTAGTATTAGGGAAGTTACAAACGTAGATGACCATATGGTCTACACACCGACACATGTTTATAACTTTCTGAATGGACAGAAACTCTTCTTGAGGGGAAAAGTAAAAAGGTCAACATTTGACAAACTAATAAGATGTGAAAACATCTGAGCTTGAAAGGACTCTTTATCAAACATCTCTACAAACTATATGCCCTACCTGCCCCAGAGAAACAGTGTTGGATAGAGATAAAAAGTTTGATATGTTGGAATTAGATAGAGAAGCTTGAGAGCACACAAACTCACTAGATACAAAAGATAAGTACACACCCCAAAATGAGTAGATAAGAGGCTGTGCATACACACGGGGAAAAAACCTCCTAGTGAGGGAAAAAGTACCCTGGCGGTCCTAAGTGTGTTCACACACATCACTACCATATAATGCTACAAATCCCCCCTGGAGTGATGATGTGAGCATGTACAGGGTATGGCCGATCAATCTTGAAAAGGCAGTAAGCCCAAAGCTTTGAACTTTTCACGAGGAAGAGCCTTCGTGAATAAATCTGCCATGTTGTCATGTGTAGGCATATAGACCAAGCTGATCTCTGCTGCTGCAGAGAGTCTTTCCCTGCTGACAAAGTGGTAATGCACCTCAATGTGCTTAGTGCGGGCATGAAATACTGGGTTTCTCGCAACTGCTAATGCGCTCTAGTTGTCAGTGAAAATCATAGTGCTAGATGAGTATCCAACACCCAAATCAGCCACCATAAGACGTCTGAGCCACACACACTCAATTGTAGATGTAAAAGATGCCCTGTACTCAGCTTCACAGCTAGAAGTGGCTAATGTAGGCTGCTTCTTGTTGAGCTATGAGATACATGAATCACCAAGGCGAAAGCAAAACCCACTAGTGGACACTCGTGTGTCATAACATCCAGCCCAATCTGAATCACTAAAAGCATGTAGCTGTGACTCACCCCCCCTTGGATAAAACAATCCAAAATACTGAGTGCCCTGCAAGTAGTGAAAAACCCACTTGACAGCCTGCCAATGCTTCGTACCTAGGCTATGCATAAATCTGCCTAACTTTGAGATCGCATACTATATATCTGGCCTCGTGTTGCATACATAAAGAAGGGATCCAACAGCCTCGTGTTGCATACATAAAGAAGGGATCCAACAGCCTGTTGATACAAAATAGCATCAAAAGAGTCTCCTGCATCTTGAAGACTAAGTCGAGTACTTGTCTCCATAGGTGTATCCACAGGTTTACAGTCTTCAAGATTAAACCTCTTCAATAGCTTCTATATATATTTAGACTGCAGCATAACCATGCCATCATTGCGCTACATAAACTGAATCCCCAAATAATAATGCAAGGGCCCCAAATCTGACTTCTCAAATGATGACTGCAAATTAGCCTTAAAGGCTGAAATCTAATCTATATTGAGTCCCGTGAGCAGCATGTCATCAACATATAGAACGATGACCATAAATGTGTCCTTACTGCTCACACAGAGGGTACTTTCTGTTGGACTGTTGCAAAAATCATTTGCAAACCAAGTATGGATGAATCTTCTCATACCATGCTCTAAGAGTCTTCTTAAGGCCATAAAGAGCCTTTTTCAACTTGCATACTTTAGACTCTTCCCCTTTCACATCAAAACCAGAAGGCTGCGATACATACACCTCCTCATGTAAATAACCATTCAAGAATGCAGTCTTAATGTCCAACTGATGTACATTCCACCCATGATGTGCTACCAAAGCAATGAGACACCTAATGGTAGTCATACGAGATGTGGGTGCAAAGGTCTCATCTCATAAAATCAATGCCCTTTTACTAGGCATACCCCTTTGCAACAAGTTTGGCCTTGTAGCGATCAATGCTACCATCTGCCTCGAGCCATCTGCTTTGCGTTTTAACTTGTAAACCCACTTAGTACCAATGGACTTCTTGCCATGAGGTAGATCTGTCAAATATCAGGTGTCACTATTGAGTATAGAGTTATACTCATCCTGCATAGCATGCATCCAATGATCATTATCCTATGCTTCCTCAAAGGAAACAGGTTCCTCCTCATTACATAAAGTAGAAATGAGAACATGATCCACATGAGAATAATTTGAATGATGAGAACCTGCACGGGTTCTGCTAGGTAAAGGAGCTGCCAACTTGCTATCCCTTAATGTCTGCACAAGTCATTTTGGCATACGCCTAGATTCTTCTATGGCTGCTCTCTCCTCATCCACTACATCCTCAATAATTGCCTCATCAAAAGGCTGATTTTGCACCTGCAAAGGCTGAATTTCAGCACTTGGTTGAGCATTCAATTGCTCTACATATGGCTGCCCTCCATTAAACAAAGGTAGGAGCAAATCAAACATGTCATGTGAGCATACATTCTATTGTTTTTTGCATGAAAGCATGGGTTGAACTAAGTTTTCAACAAAAACAACCTCTCTACTTACCAAAATCCGCTTTGAGGCTGGATGGTAGAGTCTATATCCCTTGCTTTCTAAACTGTGTCCCACAAATATGCATTTAACTGCCTTATCATCAAGCTTACCGCGTTGTTGCTCAAGCACAAGAGCATAAGCAAGACAACCAAAAACACATAAATGAGCCACTAAAGGCTTCCTGCCATGCCCAGCTTCATAAGGAGTTTTAGACTGCAAGGCCTTGGTAGGGCATTTGTTCAACACATAGTTTGCGCACATAGTTGCCTCTAACCAAAAACCATGAGGTAAATCTTGGGCTTTCACCATACATCGTGCCATCTCCATGAGAGACCTATTCTTCCTATCAGCCACACCATTTTGTTGAGGTGTGTCTGGCACTGTACATTGATGCCTTATGCCTTTTTCAGCCATATATGCATGAAATTCCTTGGGACATATACTCCCCCCCTCGATCTGAACGAAGGGTGCCAACTTTACATTCACATGCATTTTCAGCCATGGATATGAAGTGCTTAAAGCACATAAAAACCCTTGACTTTTGCTTTAATGGATACACCCAGCTATATCTGGAGTAATCATTAATAAAAGTGACGAAGTAGAGATATCCCCCAATAGATGGTGTCCTCATAGGACCACATACATCACTATGTATAAGCTATAATTTTGCCCAATCATCTTGAGCAAAACTTGCAGATTCCTTCTTCTTTGCACTTGGTGCAGATGCATCAGCCCCACAACCATGCTCGATTCTTTCTTTTTCTCCTTCTCTAGCCTTGTCTTGCACTCATGTATGTAGTGCCTTGGTTTCCTATAGTGACACTTACCCTTCTTTTGAGGCTTATCACCTTCTTTCTCTACATCCTTACCTGAGGATTCTGATTTTGTCTTATAGCCACCATGCAAGCTTTACCTTTGCCTTTCTGATTGGCAAAAAAAGCTTGGTCACCAACTCGCATATTAAGTCTATTTTGCCTAGACAGCTCTTCTTGCAAAAGTACTGAAACCAGCTCATCAAATGTAAGGGCATTTGGATTTCCCTTCATCATGAGTCTAAGGGTAGAGGCAAAACTCTGATAAGAATCCGCCAATGCATTGAGAGCTGTGGGCACCAATGTACTATCAGGATATATCTCATCCAGACTAGCAAGTTGCTCCTTAAAATCTTTGATCTTGGTCAAGAAGCTGTCCATTGAGTCTCCCTCATTCATGTGCTCAGACTCCAATTGTGTGCGCAGATATGCAACATATGCTTCATGCGCACCTCGTATAATGCAGCAAGTGCATCCCATGCCTGTTTTGAAGTCTTACATGACCGAATATGAGGAATAATGCTTTGCTTCACAGAAAGTGCAAGCAATGCATGTGCCTTTGCATCTCTTCCATCCCATCTCGTTTGAGCAGCAATGGGAGGTATTGGTGGTGCATATGGAGGAGCCACATATGTATCAGATTCTACTTCAGATGTACCTCCAACACCTAGTTGCACTGGTAGTTGTGAAACAAGATGAGTTTCACTACCACTAACCACATTCCAAAGGCCTTTAGCAACCAATACATGCCTCATCATATAGGACCACAATGGGTAGTTAGTCCCATCAAGTTTGTCCTCTCAGTAGATAACATGTTGAATACATCACTACTGCCAGCCCCATGACTTTCTACTGAATTCAAAATCTTTCAACACACTGCAAGTACTCAGTATTCACTGAATGCAACCCTGGATGGCTGCCAACTGACTAAATCACCTACAAAGTGTATGAAAAATAACACAGAGTAGAGTTTAGTGGCAAAAGTATGATGGCTGATGTTGTCAAAGACATTGTAGATACTGCTGGTGTACACCAAATCTTTGCCGCTACACAGCCCAAACACCCAAACACCCAAAATCGAGCAAAACGAGTCCAAAATGACGCCTCTCTAGAATGTTTGCAAAAACCTTGCGGTGCTCAAAACGCGCCCGAATCGTGCCGCAAACCCTGAAAATACTGTATACTTTGTATACAACACACTACAATATACACCTTCTTCTCCTAAGAGGGTATCTCAATCAGAGACAGAAAAATAGGGTCGTTGAGGAGGGAGGTAGACTACTAGATCAAGTGTCAAGGAAGCTAGCTCTGATACCAATTGTTGGAATAAGGGTTAGGGTTTTGACAATGCACACACACAAGATAGATAAGCTTGAGAGCACACAAACTCACTAGAATAGGATAAACAAATGTGTGCCAGATACAAAAGATAAGTACACACCCCAAAATGAGTAGATAAGAGGGTGTACATACACAATCCGCCACCAAGATATGTTTGTGAAAGATGCATCCTTGGCAAACTTGCTTGCTAATCTTTCCTAAAGAATGTAGTAGATATAAGTGATCAAGAATTGTACCTCATACACAGTGATGTGTGTGGTCTAAATGCGGACTACTTCTTTGGGAGAAAAAATATATATTTTGTAACATTCATTGATGATTACATCAAATTCGGTTGGTCTTACCCTATGAAAACTAAATCAGAGGTGTTTTCTCACTTTCAAAGTTTTGTTACTATGGTTGATAATGAAACTGGCTTAAAAATACAAACTCTCTGTTACATCACCGTAGTCGCTACCATAGCCAAGGAGGGCTTCGAGCTCTAGTCACCACCCAACCATAGAGGAATATGGATTAAGTGTCCACACTGTTGGGCTTATATAGTGGCCTACCTGCCCACAATAGCCCGGCTGCCACGGTCCTCTGACCCAGGTGCCTCACCCCTGAACCCCGGACACTCGCCACATGCGTGTGGAATTTGTGTCCGGTCGAGCTCTGCCGACACTATGGGCGACTCACGCATGCCATTACAGGCTATGTGATATTCCCCCCCTCTCTTCTATAGAGTTTTCATTCGCAAAAACAAATTGGGGAAAGTTGTTGGTAAGTGTATTTAGTTATTCTCACTTGAGACCTTTTCTAGTCCATTCACTTAACAAGTGTCTATTGATATACAGTAAACCTCGTGTTCCGATCTCTCAACTAGAACTTCAAGGAAAACTGCATGCCCTGGTTTTTGCATACCACCAGCACAAAATTTAGATGTACTTGGGATTTTTTTGGGAACTCAAGTTTGTAGACTACGCTACCAAGCATTTGTAGACTACGCTACTAAATATTTGTAGACTACGCTACCATACTCTTCTACCAACTTGTTGACTCTTCTCCTTGCATACCTCTATGGCCATAGGAGATCTAGAGTGGATTCCATAAAACAACGTAAATGGAGCAAATCTAGTCATGAACAACAAAAAATAGATTTCAAAGGTGAGAGGTACTCCTCTCCACTACATTATTCATCTATGCACAAGCATATGCTCTAGAACCTTGTTGGGTTTCTAGTTTAACCACCATCAATATACAGATGGTTGACCTCACTCTTACTTAGAGTATGTACTATTTGACCTTTGAAGATTTTCCTTCAAGATGACTATCATGTAGTATTATATGGTAGTGATGTGTGTGAACACACTTAGGACCGCTAGGGCACTTTTTCCCTCACTAGGAGGTTTTTTCGGGGAAAAAACCTCCTAGTGAGGGAAAAAGTGCCCTAGCGGTCCTAAGTGTGTTCACACACATCACTACCATATAATACTACATGATAGTCATCTTGAAGGAAAATCTTCAAAGGTCAAATAGTACATACTCTAAGTAAGAGTGAGGTCAACCATCTGTATATTGATGGTGGTTAAACTAGAAACCCAACAAGGTTCTAGAGCATATGCTTGTGCATAGATGAATAATGTAGTGGAGAGGAGTACCTCTCACCTTTGAAATCTATTTTTTGTTGTTCATGACTAGATTTGCTCCATTTACGTTGTTTTATGGAATCCACTCTAGATCTCCTATGGCCATAGAGGTATGCAAGGAGAAGAGTCAACAAGTTGGTAGAAGAGTATGGTAGCGTAGTCTATAAATATTTAGTAGCGTAGTCTACAAATGCTTGGTAGCGTAGTCTACAAACTTGAGTTCCCAAAAAAATCCCAAGTACATCTAAATTTTGTGCTGGTGGTATGCAAAAACCAGGGCATGCAGTTTTCCTTGAAGTTCTAGTTGAGAGATCGGAACACGAGGTTTACTGTATATCAATAGACACTTGTTAAGTGAATGGACTAGAAAAGGTCTCAAGTGAGAATAACTAAATACACTTACCAACAACTTTCCCCAATTTGTTTTTGCGAATGAAAACTCTATAGAAGAGAGGGGGGGAATATCACATAGCCTGTAATGGCATGCGTGAGTCGCCCATAGTGTCGGCAGAGCTCGACCGGACACAAATTCCACACGCATGTGGCGAGTGTCCGGGGTTCAGGGGTGAGGCACCTGGGTCAGAGGACCGTGGCAGCCGGGCTATTGTGGGCAGGTAGGCCACTATATAAGCCCAACAGTGTGGACACTTAATCCATATTCCTCTATGGTTGGGTGGTGACTAGAGCTCGAAGCCCTCCTTGGCTATGGTAGCGACTACGGTGATGTAACAGAGAGTTTGTATTTTTAAGCCAGTTTCATTATCAACCATAGTAACAAAACTTTGAAAGTGAGAAAACACCTTTGATTTAGTTTTCATAGGGTAAGACCAACCGAATTTGATGTAATCATCAATGAATGTTACAAAATATATATTTTTTCTCCCAAAGAAGTAGTCCGCATTTAGACCACACACATCACTGTGTATGAGGTACAATTCTTGATCACTTATATCTACTACATTCTTTAGGAAAGATTAGCAAGCAAGTTTGCCAAGGATGCATCTTTCACAAACATATCTTGGTGGCGGATCAAGGTGAGAAAGATCCTCTAGCAACCCATGTTGCTACAAAAGCATCAAATCACTAATAGAAGAAGTATGGCCAAACCTAGCATGCCACAATTGGGCATCTTTCGCTACATTAGAAGTATCTGCTAAACAAGTAACATCACACTTGTCATATATGTCTAATTTGTACAAACCACATGTGGTCAAAGATCTAGTAAGCACAATCTGTTTGTCATGTTTTTGTCATCACAGACAATGCATTTATGATATGTAAACTTAATATTAAGACCCCCTCTTGCTAGAGTGGGCATAGAATGTAGATTTTTGTGAATATCTAGATCAAAAGGTACATTTTTAAGATTGAAAGATCCTCACCACTAACAGTAGTGAGAACAATCTCACCAATACCTTTAACAAGGTAAGACTCATTGTTGATGACACAGGTAACAGTCCATATGTTTGACCAAACTCATTGTTGATGACACAGGTAACAGTCCATATGTTTGACCAAACTTATTTCAGAAGTTATGAGCTTAGAAGCACCATTCTCAAGAAACCAACTATTAAAGAGCGATGACAATTGCACTGAGACATGCATCCTATTCAGGGTTATAACTACAAATAGCCATAAGAGAGAAGTCTTGATGGACAATGACATTTCTTTGCCTGTGTATTTGTATCATATAATTTCATCAAAGTGTCCCATGTAGCATCTTTGGGATTATCCACATCACGGATATGACATATCATCCCATTCGTCACACAAATCGAGAGGGAATACAACACCTTGAATGCTCTTTCCGACCAATTCTATAGGTTCTGTTGGAGTTGCACATTAGGTTCTGTTGGAGTTGCACATTAGCCACAAGCCCTAGGGTCCACCTTATCACCTGACACCAAGCTCTAATAGCCCTTGCCTTTTAAACAGTTTGTTATGCGGTACTTCCAAATCAGAAAATTGTTCCATCTTACATACTAGGGATTTGTTTTTGCAAGGACCATGTGCTATTGGTTTAGATTTCTCCATTAAAAGTATGGTATGCATAACCACCTTTGTGGTGGGCTGGATGATGATGATGACCATGCCAATAATTCCAAATTATATATAATCATCTCCTTTACTAAAATTTTGGGCCACCTTCTAGATTTCTAAGTGCTTAGAGAAATATGACCCAACTCTATTGGCATAATGGTTCCCTTTGTTGTATCATATAGAAATTCCAACACTTCATTATCTTCTTCCTCAATTGCTACTAGCTAGATTAACAAAACCTCATCACAAGCTTCATTGGGAAAGAAGTTATCATCATCCACATCTATGAAACATCTTGAGAGTTAGAATTTCTTTGTTAACGATTGATGTTTTAGGAATGACTAGATTCACAAAACCTTGTCCTCATCATTAGGAAAAAAGTTATCCTCATCCATGTTTGTGAACACCTTGGGAGTTGTCTTTCTTTGGTGAGCATTGATGTTTTAGGAACGATAACTGTGAAGTCCACTTGGACTCCCACTTGGAATGATAATTGCGAAGCCCACTTGGACTTCCAATTGTAGTAGATCTCATCCACATTCACTTGAATCTTTTCTAGGTGGCATTGCATCTTCTTTTGGATTTGGTGGCACATCCTCTATGAGCCTCATATTCATTTTTGTGCCCATCTTGATAAGTTTAAACTTTGTGGCACTAAAATTTCACCTAAACTAACCTTAGATTTCATATGAGTCTTCACTCAACAATAATGTTTAAATGTCACCTAGACTATTACACACCCAAGACATGGATGCAAGATCACCTAGACATTTCAACAACTTCTAATAAAATGTGTGTACATTAATATTTGAATGAAGAAAAGAGGGCTGGCTCGAGCTTCTTTGGTGAGGTGATGGTGGGTAGTGGATTTACAAGCAACAACCTAGTGGCTAGTAGGTGGTTAAAGCAAGGATATCTTCTTCCAAGAAGTTTCGAAATCAGACGACGAGTGTTTGTAGAGTTGTTCTCTCCTTTTTTCTATCCCATGATAATAGATGCTTGAGCTATTGATCATGGCTAACCTCATGTGCACCCAATTTATATGCTCATCACACTAAGAATTTTTTAACCATCACTCCCTAAGGCTAACATGTGTCCTTTTAGTGGTATTTGAAGTTATGTCAAAGTCTGACATTACCATTGGTTTATTAACCCAAGTGTGTGAGAAAATCTTGATGGCTCTTTATTATCCCAGGTGTGTGAGTAAATCCTGATGACTCGTTTCTTGTTGAACCTAGTTTTTTCCCTATTAGCCACGACTTCCATAAGGATTGCACCAAATGATGAGGGGCATCAAGAGCATGTAAGAATAACTATGGGGATTGTGAACTTTATCTTGCTATCCACACCAGCACATCCCTTATTGATCAGAGGGGTTTTAAACCTTGCCTCATTACCCAACTTGAGAACAGAGTCTATGCTTTTAAGAGTGGCCGCACACTCACTTGATATACAATACTTTAGTGATCACATTAACTCCTGAGCCACTATCTAGAATAGCCGAGATGCATGTAAGTTGTTTGTATTCTACTAGAAGTGTTACATTAGAGGTTTCAATTTTCCATGTCTTTTGTTCATTCTAGAGCACATTTACTTCGAATACCCCAAAGCATGCCATAACTCCCATCTCATCCTCCATAGGGAAAATTTACTTCATTTTAAAACACATTTACTTCTAATACTCCAAAGCATGTCATAAATCCCATCTCATCCTCCATAGGGAACATTTCTCTATCTATCCATTGTTTTAATAACCTTCATAATTTAGGGCCTTTCCTAAGCAAGACTCCTAAGGGAATATTCACTAGTGAGTTGAGCTTGTTGTGATGATATAGGTTGAATAATTGAGTTAATCCATATGTTTACTGGAATTTTGTCTTGTCCAAACCATCATTGTGTGTAATGAATTGCTTTTAATTGTTTATTCCATTTGAATGCCCATCATTGTGTGTGATAAATTGCTTTTAATTGTTTATTCCATTTGAATGGCAAAAGGTTTATTCTAAGGTTCTTATAATAAACTTTAGCTTCTAAAAAAATCCAACTATTGTCCCCCACACAAAAAGCTCTTCTTCTGTGTCCTCTGTTTCTATTGAACTTGAGCTTGCCTAAGTCCTTGTAGACATGATTTTGAGCTTACAAATTGATGCTAATTGGCACTTAAATTTGATAATTGGGGCTAAGGAGAGTGGAGGAACCAATAGTTTTGCTCTAGGGAAGCTCTTGGGCTGATTTTTCTTCAAAAGCACAGCATGCATGCATGCATAGTGTGTCGATAGGCTATGGGTCGTTCGGGCTTGACAAGGTAGAGTGCATAAATCATGTGTATATAGGTAGAAAGCAAACAAAGATGCATATATAGGGTGGAGAGAAGTAATCAATTTACATATGGCTGTAGTAAGTGATTTTATTATAATAAACTCAATTTATATGCAATAATAGGTTATTATGGCCCAAAAATCAAGGGAAATAGCTATAAATAATATATAAATAGGCAAAAGTAGTCCAAAATAACAAAACTCAATCAAAAAGTGAAAAGTGAAATAAGGCCTTAAATTAAGCTTCAAAAACATTAATTACCCATTAGTGCTGAAGGCATTCGACTTGATCCGGCTAAGGTGGCCGAGATTGTTAACTGGGAAGTACCACAGACAGCTTATGACATTAGATCATTTGTGGGTATATGCCAGGCATATTCCACCCACATGGACAAGTTTTCTGATCTCTCGGCAGATCTCACCGATCTGCTAAAGGGAGTGAAAACAAGAAGGCAAAAGATTCGAATGACTCCACGAGCGTTGGAGGCATTCCAGAACCTCAAGGTGGCTTTGTCAGAAGCGCCTTGTTTAGCCCTTGCCTCGTGGGACGAACCATTTCAAGTGATCACCAATGCGAGTAACATCGCAATTGGAGGTGTATTGCAACAGAATGGTCATCCAGTAGCTTACATGTCTTGTAAGTTACTGCCCGCCGAAAAGAACTACTCAGTCTATGATTGTGAACTCCTAGCAGTTATACAGGTCTTGAAATTGGATCCGTGTCAGAGGTAGCTTGGCTGCACAAGTTACTTGCAGATATTGGTGAGCCCATAGATAAGGTAGTTGTCATTTATTGTAACAACATGAGCAGTATATAATTGTTGACAATAAACCCAATGTATAATACATTATCATTTTGTGAGGGAGAAGGTTCTAGTAGGTGATGTGGATTTGGTTTTTTTGTCAACACAGAGGATCATGTGATTAACATCTTCATAAAGGCATTGGTTATAGAGAATCTTCACAGGTTTAGAAGCTTACTTAGAGTGCAAGGTATGGTTTTGATCTCGAGGGGAAGTGTTGAGATATCAAGCTCCACTAATGCAGACATGGATGACATCTCCGCACTTATGCCATTGGCATGGTTGGTGAGATTATGGTTGATATGCCGCTAAGGGTTTACAGCCTACAGGTTGTATGGAAGCTACTTTGTTTTACTAGAGTTATGGCATAGTTATAGTGCCACCTCATATAGTCGGGTTCACACTATGGATCACGTATATTTGAGTAGTTGACTACTTTCCCTTATAGCATGTACTCTTATCTTGATGTTATGGTTGTAGAGAAGTGAAGAAGAAAGAAGAAAATTCAACCATCCGTCTCTCTTGTGTGTGTGTGTGTGTATGTGTGTGTGTGTGTGTGTGTGTGAAGAAAGCTTGCTTTTAAGGAGCTCAAGCTCACTCTCTCCCTTGCATGTGGTAGGCATGTAGCAATGAAGCATCAAAGTAGATAGGGTGGTTATGTTGGTGGGGCAGACGAAGAGAATCGTCATGTAGCTCTATAGAGGCGGTTGAAGGTTGTCATGGCAGTATGGGCGGATCTTCGTCTTGAGTGGGCCCTCAGTACTACATTGGTGGTTTAGGGCGATGCGCATGGTGTTGGAATGGTGGGGAGCTAGCTCTATCGAATCGATAGCACGTGGTGGCAAGAGGTGGCAAAACGGGTGGCTTGTCACCATGTGGAGGTAGCGTTGCTCGCCTTTATGGAGGTAAAATAAGGTAGCATTGGGGGCTTGGTTGGCAATGATCCACAAAGACATGGTCTACAATATAGGGCAATGGTAAACTGGGATAGTAGGCTCTCTGGCGTGCACATGCAGTAAGGAAGTTAGGGTAAACTTGTGGTTTAAATCACGATAAAACAAGACGAGGGGGAGCAAGGTGGAAGGACCACCATGATTTGCCAAATTGTAAAAGCTTACCTTAGGGCTTCCTTAATCTCTCCCTAATCAAGATAAAACAAGACTGACATCCTACTAAGCAAAGCATTAAACCATTGAAAGACCCTAATCCATGACAAATATGGTGATAATCGAATCCTAATGAAACACTAAACCATCCCACTCTCTCTAAAAGTATGGTTAAAAGAAAATTACTAAAACAACACTAGTAATGCCAAGAGCCGAGTCCACCATCCCCTGGCCCCTTTTTGTCCACAAAAGGCTACATTAAAGGCCCGAGGAAACCTTTGACCCTTCCTAGCCCTCTACTTAAGTGCTAGAAGAACACCTTTTTGCCAACCAATGGAAAAAAAAGGTTGGAAGTAATTGGTTTTCCTCAAGTAAATCTCAAGATTTGCCTGTTTCATAACTAAAAGCTTGAAACCATTTTTAAAACTAAATGCTGTGTTTTTCCTGAGGACTAACTAAGGGGCCCTTCACACATGTCAGTGGACATGTGTGAGAGTTGGCCCACTGTAGGCGCTCTCGACAACCCACAACTAGGGGAGATGTCCGCCCTCTTCTTCACAAGAGGCATAAATGTAAAGGTACTGAGAGTCGAGACCGACTGCGATATCCCAGACCCATCCGTGACTCAGCATGCCAGGTCGGATTGCGGCCCTATCTGCCTTCCTATGTGAAGACGAAGCCACATCGTGTTTGTTGGGCCATAGTCCCTCAATTGCCTGTCCGTCCGGACGTAAGTGTGAAAGCCCGCGTTAGGGTTTGTAATTGATCCTCGGCTCTTTTGTGTAGCCCTCTTTACGGTTTCCTTTCTCCGTCGTTCTGCATCAGAGCAGCAGGTGGGAGCAGCGATGGCGGAAACCATATCCCTGAGGGCAACGCTGAAGGGCCATAGCGACTGGGTGACGGCGATAGCCTGTCCTATAATCGACTCCGACATGATAGTGTCTGCGTCGCGGGACAAGTCGATAGTGGTATGGTCCCTCACCAGGGACGAGAGCTTCGGTTGCACGAAGAAGAGATTGACAGGGCACGGCCACTTCGTGCAGGACGTAGTGATTTCGTCCGACGGGCAATTTGCCCTCTCCGGCAGTTGGGACGGCGAGCTCCGTCTGTGGGATCTCAATACCGGAATTACGACAAGGCGTTTTGTCGGACACACCAAGGATGTGCTCAGCGTGGCCTTCTCCGCAGACAACCGGCAGATCGTCTCTGCCTCCCGCGACCGCTCCATCAAGCTGTGGAACACTCTCGGTGAGTGCAAATACACTATCCAAGATGGTGATGCACATACCGGCTGGGTCTCGTGCGTCAGGTTTTCGCCTGCCACTTCTAATCCTATCATCGTCTCTGGCTCATGGGACCGCACTGTCAAGGTCTGGAACCTCACCAATTGTAAGCTCCGCACTAACCTTGCTGGACACACTGGCTATGTCAACAGCGTTACTGTCTCGCCGGATGGCTCTCTCTGTGCCAGTGGTGGCAAAGATGGTGTTGCCATGCTCTGGGATCTAGCTGAGGGCAAGCGTCTCTACTCGCTTGACTCCAGTGACATCATCCATTCGCTGTGCTTTAGCCCAAACCGGTACTGGCTATGTGCCGCCACGCAGTCCTGCATCAAGATTTGGGATTTGGAGAGCAAGAGCATTGTGGATGAGCTGCGCCCCGACTTCTCCAGTTTGACTAAGAATGCACAGGTGCACCATTTCTTCCTTACACATTAACTGGCTTTATTTTGGATGTGCTTTAGCCATGCAGTGAGGTTGTTAGTTTGAGTGTTTTTAGGTTGTGATTATCTCCTTGATAAGATACATGTTGAAAGTTAATCAGTAGAAAGGTTTTAAACCCCATGGATGAACTAGAATTCTCAGTGACAAATATTCAAATGTTGTGTGTTTATCAAGCAAATAATTGTTTAGTATTTTATATATGTTGTCTTTTTTCAAAATAGCTTACTATTATTTACTCTTCCTCTCTGCCTCTTATGAGTTTTACTTACTGTGTTGTGGAAGTGCTCTTTTGGATTTGCTCATTCTCTGCTTGCTTGTTTGGTAACTTGCTATTTATTTTTTTGGTTTCTCAAATCACAATGATGTGAAAACCCTTGTCAACTTGCCTGCATGTTCTTACATGAGATCCAGTAACCTTGTCATAGGCTGTCGACCTACCTACTGCTTATGAACAATTCCATTTAGAATAACCTGCTTGTGTTTTCTTCTCTCCTGCCCTCATATGGGTGTATTTTCAATCTTATGATTTTTACTTGATAATATGCTAACACAATTTCGTACATTTTCACTTAGATAACCTTGGCCTTTGGGTACAGTAAGGCGTTTCATTGAAATGGTTCTGATGAAGGTTTTCTCTGATGTTTTCATTTCCAGATTCCATACTGTGTGAGCTTAAACTGGAGTGCAGATGGAAGCACCTTGTTTTCTGGGTACACTGATGGTGCGATCAGGGTCTGGTCCGTTGGCCGTGTTTGAGGTCTCTGCGCTGCTCTGAGAGACCTGTTAGTAGCATTTTTGTTGTTTAGTCTTACGATAGTGCAGGCTTAAAAAGGCTATGCCAGAGTTTGATCTGCAGATGTAGTCCTCTTTCTGGCAAAAGAGTGGACGACTGTATTGATCTTTTTCTAGACTTTTCCAGTTTTTCAAACTCTGAGAGTGTGGTGGTTGACTTTTGAGTTTTCAACTTTAGTCTATCTTTAGCCCTATGGTAGGGGCATTCCTGTTGCTCCAACTTTGAATGCAACGATGACTCCATTTAGTTAAGACTGCTGTTCGCCTTCCTATGTATGGGTAATAGGTAGTAACCTGATTTTTGGTTAGTATTTATTTCTCTCTTGTTAGGTATGGGATTCAAGCTGTTATGGAGCTCTCACAGAGAACCAATGTTCTCTGTTCTTGGATATTCTCTGAACTTGATAATACAAGGAGGTTTTAGTCTTCTCAGGAGAGGAATATGGGCAGTTTGTGTCATGCACTCATCTGTGGTTTATTTACTTGGTATGTGGTTATTGACTCGTGTCACAATTTCTTTCATTGCAAATATCTTTATGAACCAGAGGAGTCTTAGTATCTTTTGAAGCATTAAGATTTGAATTGTCAGTGGTTGTGGTAACTGGTTTAAGTGCATGATGCTGTTCCTTTTTATCCCCTTAAAAGACGTAGATTGTGTGCAGCTTCTCCTTGTTGTTTTGCCACACCTCAAAGTTTTATGTCAGGAACTCTCGTAAGTCTTTTGGCAAGTCTGGTATGGTGCTCTTTAACACCATCCCGAAAATTGCAGTGATTTTTTTGGGGGGGGGGGAGATGGCCAACAAGCTATCCTTATTTTTGAAGTAGGAGTAGACTGTGGGGTGAATGTGTCAGGGCTTTGTAAGGGCTCTGAAGGCTTGTAACCGATGGAGGAGGAATATGATATTGTATAGTCTTGTGCTTGCTAGAGATGTTCAAATATGCTGGCTAGAGATGTTCAAATTTAATTTCGGGAATGTCAGCTCAAAGGAGATTACGTATCTACACTGCAGTATTAGCAGTTCTGGCAGTTGGCTTCTTTGCTTATGGGGTATGGGTGACCAGTGAACTGTGAACTGTAAACTGGTTGATGTTCTAAGTTTAATGATGGTATCATTAAAAAGGCACTGCTCACATCAAATTGAGCTAGTGGTAGTGATGGCTCCAACATGAAAAATGTCGGCCATCGTTGGACTCATCAAGTGGAGGGGTTTTTGGTGGGTTTCAGATCAACCAGGATGCTTCTTTTTGTGGTTGAACATTTGGTTCATGGGCCTATTTGAAAAGGCTTGCATGTAGCTTGGTGCAAGTTCTTATTAGTGTTATTCTAGGGTTCTATGTTTCAATGGGGTAAACAGAAATGCATCAGCTGTGGCATATTTGATTGGTAGACGGAGCAGTCAGCAAGCTGTTAAGTGGCTGCACTAACAAGTATTTGCTTCTGTAATGGATTCAGTCTGCCATGGAGTTTAGAAGTTTCCAGGAGGGGAATTTCAGATATTTGCAGACCTTTGGTTTAGTTGAAGCTCGCTTTAGGGGAGTGCCATTCTCATATTGCTTCCAAAATTATAACCGTTCTACTCGAGCCAATTTCCAGATTTTCAAGATGCAGTTCCCAAAAGCATGTTGCCACTTTACCACAAGCTTCTCTGTTTCTCTTTTATGTGAATGCCGTCACCAATGCAATTGTTTAGAAACTACAGTAAACTGTAAGAAGGAAACTTAGTGCAGCGATAATTTTTGCCATGAATTCTATTAAATAAAACATTTTAGACGGGGCATTCACAGCTCCACAGGATTAGTAAAATATGCTTTCCTAAAATTTCATAAATTTACTAACGCTAGTTTTTCAAAATAATTGAAAACGCATATTGAAGCTTAAATTTATAAATGCATAAAATACGGCTTCCTTTTCCAATTACATTATGCTCATATACTTCCTTTCCCAAGTACATTATTATCTAAATCATGTTCAAAGGCATGTGTACATATATAGAACAGGGCTTTCTATCAAACCCCCATCTCCTCTAATGTCAACTCCTAAGCCTAGCAATCAATACTCCATGTATATAATTCATCTCAGGATGACAAGAACATACATGTATAGATAAATTTGACCCTCTTGACATCATTATACATGACATTGATTTAAATGTGTCCGCATTCACAAGAATGTATACAATTAGGAGTGGGAACAATAGATGGGTGGTTAAGATGGCAACTTCTCTTCCCAAGATTCTAGTCCATCCCTCCTCGCTTTGACAAGACAAAGGGGTAATAGAGTGTGTGTGTTCTACCTTAAAAAGAAAAGAAAAAAGAAGAATGTATGCAATTGCTGCCTACTTTGAATGCAAATACTACAATTTTGAAACCCTCAAGACATCCATCCATATATCAATTGATACTGTTTTGGTTTTCCATATTAATTAAACTTGATTGATATCAACATCAATCTTACCCAATAAAAAAATAAAATTTAATATTTAATGCTATTGCACCTGAGTAATATTTGTGTGAGGTAGTTTAGGCTTGCTTTTAAAGTACCATACTGGACTAGAAGGCCAATTATTTACTGGACTGCCCCAAATTCCAGTCCATTTCCACCCCATTTAGGCAATTTTGTGATTGGCTGAAAAGTTGCACTTAAGTTGGGTTCGTTTTATTTTTATGTTATGATATTTGGAAAAAATCACCTAAGGTATGTTCTTCCAAAACTATTTGAATAGTGCATGTAAAGGTGGTGAGGGTGCCAATTTTTTATGATACAAATAATAGTTCTTTAGAGAAATAAGAAGATTAAGAGAAAAAGAACTATTTGAATTGTGCATGAGGGAGACGTATTTAATTAATAACCATTAAAAAAAACGTTTTGGGCCAATTTCTTATGCTACAAATAATATTTCTTTAGAAATAAAAGATATAAGAAGACTAAGAGTAAAAAGTGCCAGGAATTGATTGGGAAGGTGGAGGCGGCGGGCATCGATCCCGCTGCCTATCGCATGCGAAGCGATCGCTCTACCATTTGAGCTACGCCCCCCGTTGACACATGCAATACATAATGTATAATAGAAATAATAACACCCTATTACTCTTGATTAATAATAACGGTTCCTGGCCTTTATAGAAGCATCCTACCTTCCCCTTCATTTTTCCACCCACTTCTCCCCTCTTTGTGAGTTGAAGTACATTTAGGAGAGGTGAAGCAATAGAGGATTGAGGAAATATGTCTCCTCAAGGCTATAGCCTTTAATTTTTCACTTCTTGAATCCATTTCTTGTGCTCATTCTAATGGATTCTAATTTACTTCAAGAGCTCTCACACTCCACCCACCATGAAATTTAACATGGTAGGGTTCTAATTTATCTTGATTGCAACTCATTTATTGTAGATACCACCTTTGCACTAAAGTCCAAGTGTGCAAAGAATATTCTGCCTTGATTAGTTAACTAACAAGAGCTACATGCTCAAATGCTCAAGAATTTTAGTGTTGTGATTACAAAAATCATGGTAGTTTATATATCAAGCAAGAAATATAATCTAGCTCTAATAACTAAGCTAGTTTAACATTAACTAAAAAGTTGGTTTGGTTCCAATAAGTAAGCTAGTTTAGCATCAAAAAACATGTAGGTTTGGAAAATCAACAATAAAATAAAATAAAATCAACTTGTTAGATGATCGTCTCTTAATTTCAAATTTAAAAGCGTTCTTCATAATTTTGAAAAAAATACACTCTTCCTTTATCTCTCAAGAATTGAAGTTGTGAAATTATATTTTCGAGGTTATGATCTAAACCACGAGTATGTTAATGCATGTGCAACATGGATGTGGGTGTAAAACATATTACTCCATATACATGTCTCTCTTATGTATAATATAACATTAACACAAAAATTATTCTTGTGAAAAATTATTGATCCTTTAACCTCACCAATCATGCAGAGCTTCTTGCTTTTTCATGTAAGTGAAAATTATCCCTTGGGAAAATTTTGGGTTATTGTTACTTTCTGGAAAAAATACAAGTTCAATGGAAGGAAAGAAGAAGAAGGTGTCTTCATTGACATTTTCATTGCTATTTTTTCTTCATGGTTATGAGCTATTTTATTATTTCAAATATCATAGTGGGAAACATGTTGATTTATTTATGGGTGTTTTACTTGGACATATGGTCTACAAGGTTGTGCTCTCAACCTTACAAAGCTAAGAATTTTGTTGGGAGATCTTTTGTGTGACACCATATTCATATGTAAGTTTTGGCTAAAATTGGTGTAAAATTTATTATTGTTTGGGTCCTTTTCCTTGGCTGTGAAAGCCTTAAAAAACATTTTTTCAATTATGGTTTTATGATTTAGCCTAACAAAGTCCAAAAGGACCATTCTTGACAAAACCTACGGTTTTATACTTTGGCCTAACAAAAGCTCAAAAGAACTATTCTTGATGTGTGCTCTAACATGAGTGTTTCTCTAAAAGATCTTTTATAGTAGGTTTTTTGACTTGTTCATTTGGCCTAAATGATAAGATTTTATGGTTTGCTTCTTTTTGATACATGATCGAGCACAAATTGCATTTTATGAATGCTTCTATAAAGGGAGGGTGTTGAAGTATCTAATGTGAGAGTTAGAGTTGATTTATTTGTGTTTGAACCTTAGATAGAGTATTCAAAGATAAAATGGTATGTGAAACACTAGAGGTTAAAGTGATTCAAATAATGAATTTATAGTGTTTATGTGAGTGGTAGGCATGAATGAGAAATTATTTATGTGAGTGGTAGTTGCGATTGAGAACTTGTAGAAAAGAAAGGTGGAAAAATAATATGGTACATGAGGAAATGTGCTTTCTTAAGGCTATAAATGTGCAACAATTTTAAAGATGAAATTCAACAAAATTTATTTGTTGTATCTTTCTTGCTTTGTTCACTCTAATTTTCTTTGTGAGCTTATGTGAATGGAATCTTATTTTTAGACTCATAACTCTATGCACCATGAAATTTTACACTTTTGCCTACCATTATATATATATCAAAATCTATCGTACAAAACTTTAAAGGGTGGCCAATTTCACTTCATACATAAGTTTCATAAATTTCATGAGAGCTTTCACTAAATGTTTGTGTGCTTTTTTACGGGAGGGGGGTGGGGGCTATTGAGATATCAAGCTCAACTAGTGTCAATATGGATGACATCTTTGTACTTATACCACTAACATGGTTGGTGAGATTATAGGTGATATGTCGCTGGTTTATAGGCTATGAGACATCCACTTTGGTTTACTAGAGTTATGGCATAGTTTAGTGCCACCCCATATAGTCGGGTTTACACTAGTTATATATTTTAGTAGGAGAGCATTTCCCATATAGTATGTACTATTATCTTTATGTTATGGTTGTAGAGAAGAGAAGTGAATAAAATAAAATTTAGCCATCATCCATCTCTGTTTTGTGCTTGTCTGCTCGTGTGTGTGTGTGTGTGTGTGTGTGTGTGTGTGTGTATTTTCTTTGCAAGGAGCTCAAGCTCACCCTCTCCCATATTGGATCTCGTAGAATGGAGAGTTGGACTGACACACACACACAATGCTTAAAGATTAGAACACAAGAGTTTAGAGTGTGAGGGAGAATGTCAAGCTGCTTAAACGAAAGAGATGAAAGCTTAGCTCTCTACAAGTACAAAGAGAAAGTACAAATGAGCAAGAAACCCTAAACTTTGAATAAGGTTACTTATGTACTAGCTAACCCCAAGGTTCCCGTTCACACCTCGATTGGCCATGGGGTACAATGTCGTGTGCATTCTTGCTTCTTCTTCTCCAAGCTTTGTGTGCTTTCTTGCAACCCTAATTCCAACAACAACTGTCAAAATGCGGCTGCGTTGGGACCATTGCTACGCAACACGTCGATATTGTGGGCAGATGTCAAGGATTGGGTAGAAGGAAGATTGAACCCAATGTCCACTACAAAGGATAGCCAATCACCTATGGCAGAGAAAAACCTAGTGCATGAGGAAGAAGGAACACCTAGATTCGTCAAAATACATGTCAACCAATTGGGCCGGTATTATGAGAGTGATGATATGACTGCCACAATTCCAATCCACCATAATGGGTACCAAGCAGTGGTGGCTGATGGTGGCATGGGTGTGAGCATTATTACCAAATGATGTTGGGAAAACTGGGAAAAACTATAATTGGAAAGAGCATATCTAATTGTCAAGATGGCAGATTAAACATCCTCAAGGCCAATAGGGCTATTGAAAAACATTAGGCTTAAGGTATTTTTGTTCCGCTACCATCATACATTTGTTGTAATGGACTTTCTGCACAGCCGGATTCATATGACATTATCTTGGGTAGCCCTTTATGAGGGAAGCCAAATTGGTGCATGATTGGGCGTTAGATCAAGTGTATGTTTGAAAGGATTTGCAGATTCTGAAAATTGATCTGCATACATGGAAGGCACACCCCATATGGAAGGGAAATTGTTTGGAAATAATTCGGTTCAGTCACCATAGAGCAAACCACATCCTTATTACAAGTCTGCCAACCAGTTGAAGAGAATTCATGGGAAGAGGAGAGGCCGTGATGTACGCATCGCTTCCACCTCCGGATTTTAGCGAAAACTGGATGCACGTGCTTGCCACTATAGAGGTGTTGCCCCCCAGAGGAACCCAATATGTTGAATTAGGAAAAATTCCTACCACCTCAGTGCGCATGGTAGATGTGCAACCAAGAGAAGAGGAAACAGAGGATGAAGTCTCCAACATACAGGGGTCTAGGTTGTAAGGCTGCAAACAGTACCCAATGCCCGAGGAGGTGGCGTAAACAAAGAGGTATATCGCTCGATGAAATTCCCTACTATGAAGTAAACCCACAGATGCCTAGTGGGCCAAGATATCTCGAGGTCGCTAAGGTGCACAAGGGGTTTTCTAAGAAGTGGGGTGAGGAATTGAGTAAGATAACCTGGAAGGAAAACAAGAGAAAAAGGCTATGCCACAAGAGCCAGAAACGCCTAAACTCACTAAGGCAAGACATAGAGAATGAAATAAGGCTCTAGCTGAAGCTAAGCGCAAGGCAAAGAAGGTGATGGCTTGAACAAAAGATGAGGAGGATGACAAGCCAGACCTACTCTCAGTGTCAGACCATTTCAAAACATACACCATTGATGAACAAAAGGTGGTCCAATTGATGGCTAAAAGAGTAAAGGAAGATGGCCAATCCATAATTGGGTTAGTGTTTCAGCCTATCAAATCGTATTCACATGCACTTAAGGTTTGGAAAACTCATCGCGAAGACGACCTTACTCCCGAGACGATAGTGCATCGAATCACCCAGGATCTTCTTATTAAAAGAGTGTTGGTTCAGGCCAATTTGCGAGCACTCAATTGAGTGTTTCAGCTCAAATAAATCTAACCATTGATACAAGTAGTGAAGAGCCATGGAAGAAGGACTATGATTCCCTGGGATTGGAGAGGAAGAAAAATCATCTTCCTCTACAAGATCCAGTGGTATCTTTGATATAGCCCCAGAGGATTTTTTGGTCTCCAAAATAGCACAGAAGATGAAGCGCAATCTGTGGGTGCAGGCCCGTCAACCAGCGCTAGACAAGGTGTAAGACCAGAAGTACCAACCTAGCCTTCGAGTTCTAGGCTATCTAACACTAGAACTCCAAGGATGAGGAGGGACATGGAAAGTGTGGCCAGGACCAGTCAAGTCTTCTTCCCAACATCAGAGGAATTAGAATTAGACTTAAAAAGGGCTGAAGTGGAACGACAAGTGCGAGCATTGAGCTTAAGAAAACAAGAGCTCGATACTCGACGAACAAGGGCTGAAAAAAAAGAAATGGAAAAATGAAGATCCAAGAGCGGAAGAAGGATTTGATATCCAAAATGGAGGGGACAACCTACCTAGGGAAATTGTTAATATTGAGGACCTCCTATACACAAAGAATGACATAGAGAAAATGATCAATCATCCCATGTTCTTGCAAGATATGGAGCTCTTGATTTTACAAAGACAGATGGATGCTGCTAATAATGAGCCAGGCTAGAATGACATGGCCGGACCTACCCATAGACCTGAAATGCCTAGAAGAGCCAATTAAGGAAGAGGACGAGGTCTAGGTAGGGGGGGTGAAAAGATGCAGGGGAGAAGAGAGCTTGAGCTCTTGCAAGCACACACACACTCACAAAACCTTATAAGAGAACACACAAGGTGAGAGGCTGAAAATCTTCTTCTTCTTCACACAACACTCAACACACCATGTACAAAGATAAGAGTACACACAATATGAAAAGGTACTCAACCAAATACATACTAGGGTTCTCTATAGTGTGAACCCAACTAAATGAGCTAGCGCTCAATAACTATGCCAGTGGTGTAAGTGTGGGGCCTATCCCCCAGGTGGGTCATCAGTGTCCACCGCCTCACTAGATGAGCTCGATATCTCAACACTCCCCCTTGAGCTCAACTCCATCTCATGTACACCAAGCGAAGCCCTGAATATGTGGAGCTTCTGTGTACCCAACGCTTTGGTGAAGATGTCAGCGACCTGATCCTGTGTGCTGACATAAACAAGGTCAATGTCTCCTACCAAAACCTTCTCTCTGACAAAATGGTAGTGGACCTCTATATGCTTCGTGCGAGCATGAAAAAACTGGGTTCCTGGCCAACTGTATACTGCTAATGTTGTCACAGAAAATGACAACTTGTCTATCCACTGATAGACCCAAATCTGTAGTAGCTTTCTCAACCAAGCTACCTCACATGCTGCCATAGCAGCACCTCTATACTCGGCCTCTGTACTGGATAGAGCAACCGTAGGCTTCTTCTTGCTACTCCAAGTCACAGCAGCAGCACTCCCCAAAGAAAACATGAAGCCACTAGTAGATCTTCTATCTGAGATACTACCAGCCCAATCAGCATCTGTGTACCCATGTACACATATCTCTGTCCCAGTTTCATAAAATAGTCCATAATGCAAAGTAGACCTCACATACCTCAGTATGCGTTCTCAATGCATCCAAATGTAGCTTCTGAGGAACCTGCATAAACTGACTCACCAACCCAACAGCATAGCTCAAATCCGACCTGGTGATCATCATATAGATCAAGCTTCCTACTATGCGCCTATACATAGTAGGATCCTCCAAAATCTCTCCTGAATCTACACTCAACTTGCCATTCTGATCCAATGGCGCTGAGATAGGCTTATAGCCTGTCATACTTTACTTGGACAACATGTCCAAGCCATACTGTCTCTGTAGTAATCCAATACCATGTGGTGACCTAATCACCTCAATGCCCAAGAAATATCTAAGCTCCCCCAGATCCTTCATCTCAAACTTCTGTCTAAGCAAGATCTTTACATCAAAGATCTCTACATCATGGTCCCCCGTAATGATCAGGTCATCTACCTAGATGACAACAAGCACAACCCCTCTATCACTGTGTCTCACATACAGCGAGAAATCTGCATTGGCTACATGAAAGCCAATAGTGACAGACCATGCTCTTGGTGCTTGTTTTAAGCCATACAAGGCCTTCTTCAACCTGCAAACATGCTCGGGGTGACTCACATCCTCATAATAACCAGGTCACTGCAACATATACACCTCTTCCTGCAAATCCCCATGCAAGAATGCATTCTTTACATCCATCTGATGTAAAGACCATTGCTTTGACGCAGCCATTGCTATCACAACTCTCACTGTTGCCATCTTGGCAACTGAGCTGAAAGTTTCCTCATAATCAATGCCATATGTCTGTGCATATCCTTTGGCTACTACCAATCTAGCCTTGTACCTGCTTATGCTTCCATCACTGTTATGTTTTACATTGTACACCCACTTGTATCCAATGGCTTTCTTGCCTTCAGGAAATTACACACTAAATCCCAAGTCTCATTTCCATATAGTGCATCCATCTCCTCATCCTCCTTGCTTTCTCCCAACAAACATTTCCAACAGCCTCATCAATGCATGTGGGCTCTACAACCTGTACAACTTTTGCCATGTATGCATAGTGATGTGCCACATAACCATCATAGGTAAACCTCTGCACAGGATTCTTTACTCTCCCAGATCTTCGCATTCATGGCTTCCATAGCCTTATTTACACCAGGTGTTATCATAGCTGGTATCCCAAGATCCTCATCAAGATCTCTGAGAGCCACTAGACTCTCCTTCAATGCCCTGCAGAAATGTCAGGCATACTGAGGGGCTCAATCACTTTCTCTTTGCCTTTCTCTTTTTGCCTTTATGTGATGTACTAATCACATTTGCAGGACTGGTATTATGACACAGCCTGCCACTCCATGGTCTATCAACTGAACCTCTAGATGAGGACTCTCCTGGTCCTCAAAGACTGTGATTGCTGACTTGCATTCTGTGCAACCACATTTCCACCCACATCAGCCCCAACAGCTTCTTTTCAGCAGCATACCAGCTGCTCATCTCATCAAAAACAACATCCCTTCTTACCCTCAACTCACGTGTAGCAGGGTTATAACACTTGTACCCCTTTTGCTTAAGGGAATACCCAATAAACACATTTTTCAACTTTTGGATCCAGCTTAGTTCTCAGCTCATCTGGCACATGCACATATGCAATGCATCCAAAGACTTTAAGATGAGATAAATCAGGTTTTCTGCCACAGTAAACCTCTCCTCTGGAGTTACATCATGTATGGCTGCAGTTGGAGTCCTGTTCATGATGTAAACTGCTATAGAAACAGCCTTAGCCCAGTAGCTATGCGGCGTATTCTTCTCTCCCATCAATGCTCGTGCAATCTCAGCAATGTGCTTGTTTTTTCGCTCAGCAACTCCATAGTGTGTATCTGCATGTAAACTGTCTCCAAATACCATTCTTCTTCAAAAATTCAGAGAGCTCATTTGAGAAGTACTGTCCCCCTCCATCTGACCTTAGGCACTTTACATATTTCCCTGTTTGCTTTTCAACCATAACTCTGAAATTCTGAAAATGAGTGAACACCTCACCCTTCTCCTTCATGAAGTATACCCACACTTTCCTTGTGTGGTCATCAATAAATGTCACATAATACCTGCAACCTCCCATAGACATGGTCTTCGTAGGACCCCATACATCTGAATGCACAACAGCTAGTGCATTTTTGCTCACATTTCTGTCACGTGGAAATACATGCTTTGTTTGCTTTCCAAATTGGCACGCTTCACATATTTTCTGCATACCTTCGACTTTAAACTTTGGCAGCCCTATCACAATTCCTTTAGTCTGCATAGATTTCATTCTTTGCACATTCACATGTCCAATTCTTTTATGCCAAATGTCTATGTCTACAACAATTCCTGAACAATTTGTTCCAAACATCGCAGCACTCACTTCAGGCATGTTTACATTCAATGTAAACATTCTGCCCACTCTGTTGCATTTTGCAACCAACCTGCACTTGTCTTTAAAGTCTTCAACATAACAACCATCAGGGTTAAACCGAACCTGCAAACCCTGCTCAATCATCTGGCCAACTGAAACCAGATTCTTTGTTATGTTCGGAACATGAAGTATATTTGCAAGGTACTTCACTTTGTCATCCTGCATAGACAATGGCACATCTCCAACATGGGCAATTGGATGAGCAGTGTCATCCCCTGTTTCCACAAAACCTAGTCTTTCAAGGTTTTTCATCTCCTTGAACCACTCCCCATGACTTGTCATGTGGTTCGAAGCACCTGAATCAACGTATTGTGATACAAAGTTGGGGTTTTGACTTCGGTCACTTCTTAGAATCAAAACACACTTGTATGAAACCTCGCAGCCTCCTCACCTCCCTTTCTCTCCCTAGGTTAAGATAAATATAAACACATCAAAGGTGAGATCATAATTCATGGAAGGAAAGATGAAAGGCTCAGGAGAAGCAAGAATTTCTACTAGTCTGGCAGCTCCGGAACAAGAGGGCAATTCTTTGTTGGAAGAAAATCTTCTGACTCAGGATTATGTGAACGGAAATACGGGGAATGTTTGTAAGGTTCATCCGTTCGAATTGGGCGATTTGGACGGAACATATTAAATTCAAAGAATGTAGCACACTTACAAGAGGATAAGACACATGGGATTTGCCTTTTGATAAGAGATTAGGAGGAATTAATCATTATTAAGAAGAAATAATGGCCAAAAGTCTATAAAAACAGAGATACACAGAGAATTGCAATTTTAAACCCATACATATTATACAAAAGAGGATTACATAGGTATGTAGAGCTTGAAGAGAGCTTTGCGCCTATATAAAAACTTTCAAAAACGGGCAACCGAGCAAAAAGTTATGAGCATTTTACTACAAGACTATAAAACTGTCAAAATTCACCTAAAAGTTAGCAACTTTGGGAGAAATTCTGATCATCAATGAAGTAAAGGATTAAGAAATTAGTTACATGAGTGGAAAGAGCATATAAAGAGCTTCCTAGACATATGATCAATTTTAGAAACCAATACCCGAGTGATGAGTAATTACCGGTTGAAATTTGGGTATTAGACCACAAAAACTGCACTTCCCTCTCTTTGCATGAAACCTCAATTTTCACATAGCCTCTTGCCTTTCATCTCCTTCATGATTCAAGATAGAGGGTAAGGGTTAACATTGCTCAGCGGACAATCGTAAAGACTTACCTATGGTCCCCAAAGTCTTTTCGTATGCTCATTACCCGCTAAAACCATTCGTACCTCCAAAGGAGGGCGGCAATAAGGCAAGGGCTACCTTGAGAAGTCACAGGCCCAAACTTTTATCCTCTCTTTTCCTCAATTTTGGACACTCAGTGCGATAGTGCCCCTTCTCTTGACATTCGTAGCATGTGACACTACTTCTATCCTTAGGTTTATCCTCAACTCGTGGAACCCTAGGTGGCTTTGCGTTGACTATGTAACTTCAAATCAGCAAATTCTGCCATAAGTTGTGCAATGTTATGATCCAAGGATGGAGCTTATACCTGAGATGTTGAGGCTATCTCTACTCGTGGTGGGGTCGGCACACTCGGAGAAGATTGGAATGTGGACTCGATATAAAGAGTGGCCTCCTTCTTCAAAGCAATACGAAGAGCCTCTTTAAAATTAGTGGGATCTTTGCTAAGAACTTTTCCATGCAAGCGGGGATCCAAAGCCATGATAAACTTGCTCATCTTAAGGTGCTCAATTCCTAACTCTTTGAATCTCCCATAGAAGGTGGAAAAGAAGAAGTAACAACATGTAAAGCAGCTTGTTGATATTTGATGAACAAGGCTTCATACCTCACTGAAAAGGTAGAAAATGACTCTCCTTCCTTTTGGAAAATCTGATCCAATTGCAATAGTAAAGCATTTGGTGACTCCACTATCCCAAATCTCTCCTTCATTGCTTTGGTCAACCTTTCCCAATCATTCTTGGACTCCTCTGGCAAAGCCTCATGCCAAGCTAAGGCCACACACCCTCCAAGAAATCTGGAAGTATTTTCTGCCCTCTCCTTCATAGAGACCAACCCATCAAAAGCGGCATGCTCGGTTAAACTCTCGGAGATAACTCCCTGGGTCTTCTCTTTCCGATCCTTGGAATACCGGAATGTTGAACATATTGCACCAAAAGATGAGTAGCAACAAGAAAAATTTACTTATTTCAAAATAACTTTTCTTTAATCATGCGGGACCTTGAGGTTAAAATAGAATAATTCTAAGTAAAACTTGCCCGCCATGTCTCCACCAAAAGATGTGACACAAAGTTGGGGTTTTGACTTCGGTCACTTCTTGGAATCAAAACACACTTGTATGAAACCGGGTGCATCTATTTAGCGAGCCAAGAGCAGTGAGCACATAGCAATGAGTTGAAATAAAGTCCTTGTGTGAAAGTGAGCAAGTAGGGGCATGGTATGATGTTAAGCGAGCATGTAATGTTAAAGAGAAGAGTGAAACCATAGTGCAACTCTATAATGAACACAACAAAGAAGACTAAAAAAGTTTAAAAATGACTATTGCAAATAAAGCATTTTCAAATGAATGGTGCGGATATAAAAAATCACTACAAAACTCATACTACTTGGCTCGCTAAAAAGACGTTGAATTGGTCATTGAGCTACTAATAGAAACAAACTATTATTGCAACCACATGGAAACCATAGCGACGAGAGAGCATAGAAATCAAGCCATTAAAATGCACACCAATTTTAATAGCCATACCACTGACACAACAATATAATACTCTTTAGAAACCATAACCATAGGATTTAAAATTTTTATAATCCAAATACTAATGTTTTTTACAATCAGCTACATGCTATTGTAAAAAACATTCACAAGCATAACATCCATCAAAACATTACTTCCAATAGTCCCAAAAAAATGATTGTCTCAATTAAAAAAAAGACTATCTCTAATGGCATTCTGATGTAGACATGTGATCCTCATAACTGCAAGAGACACAAAGAAAAGAAAATAAGCTTTATCAATACAAAATTATTCTCTACTAACATATTTATCTTTTCAACATGCATACCTTTGCTGAGTATGGTTCTAATAGGTGATCATAGATCTGCTCATCCTTGTCTAACATTATGACATTGCGATCCATAAATGTTGCCACTAGCCCAAGAGTTCAAGTGCCAGCAAACAAATCCAAAATCGTGTCCCCAGGACGACTGACGAAGACGATGTATTTGCTAAGCCGTTGACCTCTCTGACAACCGCCCCGCCATGGTCTACCCTTTCTCTTCACCAGATCCTCCGATGGCACTCTTGAAAACTCACACAAACCGTTAACCATATGCCATAAAGATCACCAAAAATCATTTAAAATTCTATCTTGATTTGAATGCATACATACATGTCAAAGATAAGATCTTGCCCTACATCAAGATCATCACCTAGTGCCAAATCCCTTAGCTGATCCCCATGCATCACACAGCTTGTAGCAGGAGATGTTGAGCGAATAAAAATAGCCAATATTAGACAAGTGACCTACAAGCAAAGACACATTGGTTGTTCATGCATTTTCACCTTAAATGGGACAAAGAAGATTTGCACAAATGACAGCCCCAAAGAGAACAACACCAATACCTGGGTAGTAATCATTTGCCCCATCTTCTTCCCAATAGGTGGAGTACACCTCACAACCTGTCTAATGTAAATGCCAAACTCAATGCTCTGTGCAACCTGCTCAATGGTCACTCCTTCTTCCATAGTGTAAAGGCATGTAAAGAAGCCTCAATCCGAGAGACAAGAATCAACAACTTTAAAAGTAGAGTCATACATGCCATCCCCAATCTTATTCCAATATGGAACCTTGTTTGCAACACAACCTCCAATGATGATATTTGAGGGGAAGTCTACAAATATCAACTCCACCCAGTAATCGGACCCTCTACTCTTGACATTCCCTACTGTGCAAAAAACATTCATGGCCTCAAGCACTTACTTTCCCAATGAGGATGCATCCTCCATGTTCACAAAAGTAGCTGCAAGGTCCTCAATACTAACATTGAAGGCATAAATGGTTCCTATAGACAGGTTTTTGATATTTAACACACATAGTCTTAAGTCAAAACAATCGGATCACGATAAAGATGAGGTAGGAAGCTCACATACCTGGAGCTTGCAATGTCTTGGTTATGATGTCAGTTGGTTGTATCCCGCCTGCACTACTATTGGATGTCTGTTGTTGACTCTGCTCCCTATTTGCCTCCATTGCTCGATTCACCTCCAATGCACGATTCACTGTTTCCCTCCCTAAATTCACTAGTAATGACTTACGAAAAGAAGCCGATGCAATCGATGTCGCATGTGATGTGGATGTGGCCTCATTATGATCAATTTGCTGGCCTACGAAGCTCTAATATAGACTTATGTTGGCGATACAGATCAAGATCCTCCTCAGGCACATGGTTTCTTTCAAGGTCCAACCACCACGGGCAGAAACGAGACTCCATGCTTGACATGGCCTGTTCAATGACAAACATGGGTAAACACAACTCACCCTCAATATGAACATGTTTCTCAATCATGGATTCAATATGACAAATTCAATCACTTACTCTTCCAAGCTTCAAATCGGCATACATATAAGATTGATTGTCAACACAAAGCCACACACTAGCAAGAGGGGGTAAAATATAAGATTGATTGAAATGACTCGAACTCATTTGAAAACCAGATAGCCATGCAAAAATACAAGAATAAATCTTCAAATAGTATTCTACTCGTATTGTATAATTAATTGATTATTTTAACAGCAGCAAATTCAGTACTACGACATAAACTTCAAAAAAACGTGGCACATTCACTAAAGAGATTAAATTCAGTACTGCAACACAATCATCAAACAAAGGTGGCACATTCATTGTCCAACAAAACGGCCAACTCATTAATGAACAGAATATCTTTGAGATTATCATATGGAGTGCTTTGGCCCAAATTCCAAGGCATTCAATGCCGTATTGAATATTTTAAAAAAATCTTCATTGGAAAATATTTACGGAGCCCTTTTCAGGTGTTCAATTCAAGGCATTCAAATTTATTGGAAAATATATAAAGATTCGGTAGCCCAAATCTCAAGGCATTCAATATTGAGTACTAATAAACTTTAGAAGTGATATTTTGCAATCCAACACTTTTTTTAAGGATAAACTTTTTTCTTTTTGTGCTATTGTTCTTTAGATGCACATGTTTGCTGGTCTCCTCTCTCGACTGTGTGAGCCGTTTCTCAACCAAGAAGACATCAAATGTGAGTTTTTTGAGCTTCTTGTATACACAAAGTCTATGCATAATATAGACAGTAGTAAGAGAGATAGTCTATGCAATGTGTTTGATACAGCACCATATAGATAGCATGTTCTTACACTACTCTCTCTAAATTTCTACCGCCGGGGGGATCCAAGGGGGGCCCCCGAAGCTTGAAACGAACTCAAAATTGTGATGATTTTTTCAATGGTCAGCAGCAAAACATCCTATTATTTTGTGCACTGAGAGCACAAATTCATTCAAGAAAAATAGCAAGAAGTAACACCGCACATCTCATACTGTGTGTGGAGTGTGGCGGCAGCAAAACATCCTATTATTTTGTGCGCTGAGCGCACAAATTCATTCAGGCAAAATAGCACAAATTCATGGATGATACCTTTCTGCGTCTCTTTGTTGGGGAGAAAGATTAGAGTGGGGAGAGGGCCCTGCGCATGAGATCAACGTTTCTTTGCTGGGGAGACGTATGATGCTTCATGATCGCTTCTCTGCGTGTGTGTTCGAGGGAAGATGCTTCTGTGCCGACTACTAAAAGCCTTAAGTAATTGCTTCATAAGAAGTAGCCGACTACTAAAAGCCTTAAGTAATTGCTTCATAAGAAGTAGCCGACTACTAAAAACCCTAAATTAGGCACTGGATAAATTTTTTATCCTAACACTAATGAATTTCAACACTAAAATTTAAGGGTTTGGTCAATATTTTTTCGATTTTTTTAAATCTAGCTAGCATAGTTATGCTATGACATCCAACTGGTAGAGTTTTTGAAATCTAACAGGAGATTATGAAAAAGCGCAAGAACTAACACAACACAAATATGTGTGTGTGTGTGTGTGTGTATGTGTGTACATACACACACACACACATAAACATATATACATATATACAACATGTATTCTTTTTGATACCCTTCATTATGACTATTTTTGCAATAAATATTTTTATTTGCTTCTACCCATAGTCTTAAAATGAGCCTGGTAAAATTGTATTATGGCTGGTATATGCTATTGATTAGAGCAAGAACATCTAGTATTAAAATATTTTTGGCTAATATTCAATGTAAATTCCTTAATTGTTGTTGTGATTACATTATGCAGGGAGGCTCGTGTTTTCCTCCATTCTACAATGGGTGCATGCATCCGAGTCCCCTTCTCGAATGGCAAATGTCTTGTGTCAATCAACATGATCCAGGGGAAGCTTGGAACTATTGGTGGGATAAATGTGGAGGCCTTACTTGAAATTGGAGGAGAGTATGAGCCCATTTGTCCTTTATACTTGTATGCAGGGATTGGAGACGAGGCATATTTTATCCTGGAGCATTCATTGTCCTCTGTATATATTGCCAAATAAGAGAATTATTTTGAGACCCCAGAACAAGGCCCCTTAACTATATTTCCTCCCGGTTCTCGAAAGAGTACTCCAGTTTAACTATGTGACAAGAGAGAGGTTAGAGCCTGCAATAGAGGTCAATGAGCAATGCAAAGTTTTAGAGACCCTTGAAAGTGATGTGCATGATACAAAGTGGGCCTTGCGGATGATACCAACAGTGAATCGAGTTGAGTGCAACCACTGGGCATCGGGGGAAAAGTGTAGCTCAAAGTTGCGAGGGGGTGATGTCAGTCCTTGTTTTTGGAGTGATTGTCAACTATCCTCCTGGAAAAAGGAGAAGTATTGCTATTTTTGTAATACAGATGTTAGGCACACTTGGAAAATTACAAAGACAATATTACATCCACCAGAGGATGTCCCTTGTGTTTGGCCCATTGCTAAAGGTACCAAGTTACAAGTGAAAGAAGCCTGCAAGCTTATTAGAGCAGGATATGACATTGGTATTCCTCTTGAGTTTTTTCTATAAAAGGAGCTTGAAAAAGGCACTAGCGAGACAAACAAGGAGGTGAAACAATTTTCATATCGACGAGGAATTTCAAAGGCTGCATTTGGTCAAATCACTGCGGCCTTAGATATGCATGCAGAAGTTGTAGGCAGCCATATACATATAGAAGGGGTAAAGGAAACATTTAGTATTAATCCATTGACCAATCATGGAGCCAAGACACACCTCTGATAGAGGTCACTATTCAGAAGAATCCAATGTGTTCATGTGTGGAGTTCAGAGATAGAGTGGCCAAGAAAAGACCATATCTTGCATGCAAGCACATATACTTTGTGTTCTTAAAATGATTCTTAGATAGGATGTGAATAACAATATGCATATTCATCAAGTTTGTATTTTTGAGAGAATTGTAAAAGACATGCTAACTAAGTCTATTAGAAGTCATCCTCAACAGCTTTGTGTTCTTAAAATGATTCTTAGACAGGATGTGAATAACAATATGCATATTCATCAAGTTTGTATTTCTGAGAGAATTGTAAAAGACATGCTAACTAAGTCTATTAGAAGTCATCCTCAACAGCTTTAGGAACCTGCAACCCACTTTAGTTGAAATATGTATGGGGGTCATGTCATACCAGCTAAACCGTAGTACGAGTTTATTAGTGATTGTTTTGGAAATGTTTTGGTTATTTTATAATTTTTCCTGTCTATTGTCTTTTGTTTGCTAATGGCTCTCCAACATTGTGAATACTATAGATTCAACATTGTGAATACTATAGATTCAACATCTTTTTAGCGAGCCAAGCAATATGGGTTTAATAGTGATTTTTTGTATCTGCACCATTGGTTCGAAAAAAAAAATATTGCAATGGTCATTTTAGAACATTTCATGTCTTCTTTGTTTGATTGCTACAGAATTGCACTATGGTTTCACTCTTCTCTTTAACATTGCATGCTCGCTTTACATCATACCAAGCCCCTACCTGCTCACTTTCACAAGAACTTGAGCTCTACTCATTGCTTTGTGCTCGCTGCTCTTGGCTCGCTTTTTGACCACCCCCTATGAAACCTCGCAGCCTCCTCACCTCCCTTTCTCTCCCTAGGTTAAGATAAAGATAAACAGATCAAAGGTGAGATCATAATTCATGGAAGGAAAGATGAAAGGCTCAGGAGAAGCAAGAATTTCTACCAGTCTGGCAGCTCCAAACAAGAGGGCAATTCTCTGTTGGAAGAAAATCTTTCGACTCGGGATTATGTGAACCAAAACATACGGGGAATGTTGGTAAGGTTCATCCGTTCGAATTTCACGATTTGGACAGAATATATTAAAGTAAAAGAATATAGCAATCACTTACAAGAGGATAAGACACATGGGATTTGCCTTTTGATAAGAGACTAGGAGGAATTAATCATTATTATTAAGAAGAAATAATGGCCAAAAGTCTATAAAAACAGAGATACACAGAGAATTGTAGTTTTAAACCCATATAGACTGTACAAAAGAGGATTACATAAGTGTGTAGAGCTCGAAGAGAGCTTCGCGTCTATATAAAAACTTTCAAAAACGGGCAACCGAGCGAAAAGTTATGAGCATTTTACTACAAGACTATAAAACTGTCAAAATTCGCCTAAAAGTTAGCAACTTTGGGAGAAATTCTGATCATCAATGAAGTAAAGGATTAAGAAATTAGTTACATGAGTGGAAAGAGCATATAAAGAGCTTCCTAGACATATGATCAATTTTAGAAACCAATACCCGAGTGATGAGTGATTACCGGTTGAAATTTGACTACAAAAACTGCACTTCCCTCTCTTTGCATGAAACCTCAATTTTCACATAGTCTCTTGCCTTTCATCTCCTTCATGATTCAAGATAGAGGGTAAGGGTTAACATTGCTCAGCGGACAATCGTAAAGATTTACCTACGGTCCCCAAAGTCTTTCTGCATGCTCATTACCGCTAAAACCATTGGTACCTCCAAAGGAGGGCGGCAATAAGGCAAGGGCTACCTTAAGAAGTCACATGCCCACCAAGATAATAACTCCTTATCCCACTTATCACGAATCATCAAAGAGGTCCAAAATTGGGTTAAGCATGAGGAGCTAATGCTAATATTCACATGTAAAGAGAGTGTTTGAATAAGGGTTTGAAAGATAAGAGAATGGCAATGACACAAAATGCTCAATTGAGGAGGCTTCATTCATTGATTTGAAAGGGAGAGGAGGGCTCCTTTTATAGGTGGAGAATCACCCTCTCTTCCATTGTTACAAATTATAACATAAAAATCTTCAACCCTTCAGTGACATAAGGGTAGATGTCACCATCAATTGTCCTCTTAGGCTAAGGAGTTGGATAAAGTTGTGCTTGGATTGTGGTGATTTTATTGGAAATTTTCAATCCAACCATAATTCTTGGAATACTCTCAGTAAGGTATGTTGGAAGTTCCAGCTCCTCCAAGGTCTCGTCCTCCTGTAGGAGGACGAGAGTAATTTCACAATGCTTGTAGGAGTGTTCAAGGTGACTGTTCAAGGTGACTGTTTGCATGGAGTCATCAATTGAAAACAACGAGTCACATATCCAAGTTCCACCAAGGACGACATCATACTCAAGGGGATCTGTGGTAACATGGAATCTAAATTCCACATCTCCACCGATTGTTTGATTAGCATAGCTAAAGTAACCGAGAACGTCAATGTTTTGTCCATTGGCTCCTCCTACACATGAGCACTTTTTACCTTGTGCTTGTTGTAAGGGTTTTTCCCCGTGTGAACACACTCTTGTGTGTTAGCCACATCAGCCCTAGGGTGAGGGGTATAGTACTCTTGTACTCCACTCATTTCATATCATTATCATCGAGTACTTTCCAGTATCGAGCTTTGTCTCTGTCACTCTCTGAGCTTCTTTATTACTCTGTGTGCGTGTGTGTCTCTGTGAGTGTGCAGAGCATCTTCTCCCTCATTCAACATCCTTCACAAATATATCTTGTTGGTGGATCAAGTTAAGAAAGATCCCCTAACATCCCATGGTTTTTCAAAAGCATTAAACCACCAATAGAAGTGCGACCAAACCTAGCATGCCACAACTAGGCATCTTTCATTACATTACATTTGTCTGCCAAATAAGTAACATCACACTTGTCATAAATGTCCAACTTGTACAAAACCCTTGTGGTTAAAGATCCAGTAAGCATAATATGTTTGTCTTGTCCTCTGTCATGGGTGGACAATGCATTTATCATCTATAAATTCAACATTAAGTCTCCCCCCTTGCTAGAATAGGCATAAAAAGAAGATTTTTTTGAATTCTTGGAAACAAAAAGTACATTTTAAAGACAAAGATCCTCACCACTTATAGAGTGGTGAGAACTATCTCACCAATACCTTTACCAATACCTTTGACGGGGTAAGAGGCATTGTTGGCACACATAACATTGTGGCTACTTTGACAAATATCCTCACCATGTTTAGAGAGTGGTTGAGAACTATCTCACCAATACCTTTGATGTGGTAAATATCCTTTTCAGGAATGACTTCAGTAATATTGAGAAGTTGCTGTCTCAAGTTCTGTAATTTTGTTAAATGTTCATTCATGGACCCCTTTTCTTACATAGTTTCATTATCAAGTTGCCTTCTGAGATAGGCAATCCTTGCATCATTTTTAGCATGGCATATAGTTTCTAGAGCGTTCCAAGCAAGCATGGATGTTCTACAAGTGCGAATGTGCAGAACAATAGACCTTTTAAATGACAAGGCAATTAATGCCAAAACTTGAGCATTAAATAAATCCCATTCTCTTTGGTTAGTAGTAGTTTAAGGAGCTTGATGCTAGATCTATTGCCCCTGACCTTTTAATAACTAACAAGGAAATCAATGCCAAATCTTGAGCATCATGTGAATCTCATCTTCTTTGGTCAATAATAGTTTGAGGAGCTTGATGTTTGTCATGTTGACCCCTTTCTGGAGTAGCAGAAGGAATTGCACTAGGATGGGGGTTGTCACCTGACTGACATAACGCCACAAGCCCTTTACAACAAGGACATTATGACCATAAAACTCCATAAGGAGTTTGACCCATCTAGTTTATCCTCTTTGGAAAGAATACCAAACAAATCATTTATAGAGTTGTCATACCTGACTCCTGGGTGGTGAATTTAAGAAGCAAAGACGCAAAAAATAAGCTTGAACTAAAATTACCTAGTAGTACTGAACAATTTGTAAACTACTAAAAATTAGTAGTAGAATTAAATGATCGAGTAGGTAGAATCAGATGATCCAAAAAGTAGAATTGGGAGTAGGTATAATCGGACAATCCAAAAAGTAGAATTGGATGATTCCAAAGAACTAGAGTCAGAAAATTTGAAAAATGGAATCATCACTGAAGCTAGATCGTTAAGGTAGGATGGCTCGAAGAAGGATCGTTGATGAATGATCCGACTTTTAGAATCTCAATCAAAGTTGAAATCAATGAAGAAGTGGAATCACCAACAAAGTGGAACTGACAAAAAGGTGGAATTACCAGTGTTGGATTGCTAATTAATCCAAGAAGCATTTCAATTCCAAAACAAGAATTGTAGAGATTAAAGTGTGGAATCGGTCAACCCAAGAAATCAATGATTTAAGAGTTGAATCAACCAATTGCAAAACCTATAAACAATCACACAATCAGGGATTGTACCCAAAAATGATCCAAGATGAAAATGATTTGAGAAACGGACGATTCAATTTTCCACGTGAAGCGGACTTCGATCATTTTGCTGAAATGGTCGGATTGAGAAAAATGAGTCCACTTTTACTATGCTAGAATTTCTTGTAGATGTTGAATCCCTTATACAAATTGAATGTCTTAGAGATAATTCTTGAAGTAGAGGAGCCGATTCAAGTTGAGAAAGCCTCATTCACAACAATACAAATTACAAGTGAGCTTTAATGGAAAGTGTCAAATTGAGCTATAAAAAAACAACCCAAGCCATGGAGAGCTTAGAAACAAGCTATGGAAGCTTGCATATAGTGAAGATAAAGACATATAAAAAAGCTTGCATATAGTGAAGATAAAGACATAAAAAAAGCTTTGCTTTGATACCATTGTTGGATCTCACAAAATGGAGTCACACACACACACACACAATGCTCAAAGATTAGAACACAAGGGTGTAGAATGTGAGGGATAATGGTAAGCTCAAAGGAGAGAGATAAAATCTCTCTACAAGTACAAAGAAAGGACAAATGAGAAAGCAACCCTAAATTGTGAATAAGGTTGCTTATATACTAGCTAACCCTACGGCGCCTCTTCACACCTCAATGGCCATGGGAAAAAACATAGTGGGACAAAAGTGCCCATGTCAAACGTGCATGACCTCATAATGTAGTACTAGCAAATATCTAACCCTCGGCATTCTTCTTAAGGATTCTTCTCAGGGGCATAAGTGCATGACCTCATAGTGTAGTACAAGCAAATATCTAACCCCCAGCATTCTTCTCAAGGATTCTTCTCAAGGGGCACCCACCCCCCCACAAAACTTTTGCACACAAAGTGGATTGATTGAATTCATATAATAAGAAGAGAGCACGAGAATAATCCCAAGAGGTATGGTTAAAAGATTTTAAATTAGAAAAACATGCTTCTATTCTTCTTAAGTGTGCGAATCAGTAAGAGATTTTAAACACATGGCTCTATTCTCCTTAAGTGTGTGCAAATGATTAAGAGATTTTAAATTAGAAACACGTGTTTCTATTCTCCTTAAAAGTGTGCAAATGCAATGTACACACATAAGGGCATGTTCAATGCATAATGTGCATAAAAACTATTATTACAAAATGGAAATTCAATGCCTATGCACACAAGAGAATGTCCTATTCACAATGTGCGTAAGATTTGTGGATAAATCATTGCAACATGGAATTTCATGGGCGCTTTGATGACAATAAAAATGAACATTGTGTTTATAGCCCCATTAATAAGACCAACTTGGTTGTCAAAGGCTCTTGAAAGGCAACTTAAGGTAAGAATATAAGCATATAATCTAATGACTACTTACATACATTACTATTATCATTTTATTTTGATTTAAAAAAGGAATAGAGTTTTTATAACTCTTTTCCACGTTGTGGACTAGAGTGTACTATCATGTACTATTTTCAAGTCAGAGATGTGAGATCCCTCTGCCCCCTCCGTGCACCCCTCCGTGCACTGGACTCCCGGTAGCTGACAGCGGAAGCAGCCCCCTCCTGCGCGGGGTAGGGTTTCTCACTCGGGGCCTCGCCCACGAATGTCCGGGCACGAGACTAGGCTGGTGGTCACTCCGAAAACCGAAACCGAGAAAATTTCCCATGCCTTGAAAGTGGGGAAGATTCCACCTTTTTGAATTTTCTTAACGAATTTTTCTAACGTGATCAATTCTAAGCTATCCTTCAACTGAATAAACCAGATAGAAGGAAACTATCACTGATATAATTTGATCATTTTAGTAAATTCAACACTTTTTTGCCTGATCAAGATCAGGCACAGCCGTTGATCCACTCATTTGTTGAAAAATTTATCAGGGAATTGACTAGCTACTCGAATCCTAGCGTAATCCTAAGATTTTTCAGTTTGATTATTAAAACTCCACTGATTCCAGCCTATCCGGCCCATGGGTTAGCCACCACCCTACCACTGAAATCAATGGAACTGAACAAGTACTCACCCACCCATAATTGAAATGCCATTCTTAACTTTAACTTTAGAAAACAGATACGCACACACTCCTCTTTAAAACTTTAATCTATAAAACAATCCATTGACAAACAATTTACTGGTTACACATGTCATACTTCCTTTATGCATAAAAATCTATTTTGATGAAAGTAACACTTTCATAATAAAAAGAAAATTATTCCTTTATTCATAAAAAATAATAATAATCAATATGCATCTTCTATGCATGAAAATGATACTTTTAGAGTATAGAATTGATAGGAATTACTCTTTTAGCATAATAAAAGATAATTCTTATTTCTAAAAATTTTGCCATAACCTCCTTTGTATGGCTGACCATTTTTCAAATTTTCCTACTTAATTTTGTCTTAAAAATTAACTCTAATTGATTTAAAGTAATCTATACTAATCAAAATTCACTTATAAAAGAGAAAAATATTATAAAAAGTTTAATTCCAACAATTATCACTTAACTAGGATAAAGAAGGGTTGATTCTAAGAAGAGAGAGAGGAAAAGCCTTTCGATCAAGGCATAGCATCCATTTATCACTTCAAACAATCATAAACATTAGAAAAAACATAAAATCAATAAAGAAAATTACAAGAATATCCACTTACATAATTTCTTGGAGCTTTCCTTTGGCTTGATGGTTTGAGGGTTCAACTCTTGTTTGTAACAAGAGTGGCCACCAATCTTTGGAAGAGGGAAATGTCAAAAACTAGTGAATGAACAGTAGAGTAACAGTGCATGAACACTATTGTTTTTCAACAAAGGGAGAGGCTTCTATTTATAGGAAAAATTGAGCTCCTAACCAAACAAACTGATTCTAGAATTTTCCAAATCAGTTTGGTCAATTTTTGACCATTTTTAGGTCAGTTAAGCTAACTTTTTGGAACTAGACTTGAATTAGGAGAGAGGAGAGATGAAATATCTCAATTTTTAAAGATTTAAAACTCAATTGCACATGTAAAGTAGGCGCCTCATTGATGAGGGGGGAATCCCCCATGCAGAGGTGTCAAAAATGCATCATTACTTCTAAATATCTCCCCTTTTTAACTATTAACCTTGTCCTTGGTCAACTCTTCATCTTATGTGAGTATTTACTCATTTTTGGAGGATTTTTCTTTTATTTCTTCATTTATCTCCTCCCTACATTTGGATGAATCTTATTGGTCCATAGGAACCTTAATTTAAAATTTCAAAAAAATCTTCACTCCCAGGATAATGCCTCTCTTGAACAGATTATACTTAATTTCTAATGCACCTTCTGAAAATCTTTTTGAACTTCTGTTTCGGGAAAACTTATTTTAATAAGGAGAGTTATTTTTCCATCCAAAAATATTCAAAATCTGAATATTCTCTCTCTAGAATATTTTCTCTCTCTAGGCTAAAACAGGCAGAAACAAGATCTTTTATATTTTTGAAGAGGGAATTGATTACAGGGGAAGATGCTGGACATCTTGAGAGGGTGGGGAGGAATCTTACATTCTCTCCCACTTGAAAAACGCGAGATGTCCTCATCTCGCAAACTGGGGGTAATCTCGCAACAGATCAACTTCTTTCTCCCAGGTGGCATGTTCAAAAGGATAGAACTTCCATTTGACCAATAATTCTCTCAGAATTCTGTTCATGAGAATCTTTTCTCGAACATCAAGGATTTCTTCAGGTTGGAGTTCCATCTGCCCTTGGGTTGAAGAAGTTAAGATTTCATCATCAAGCAAATGATTCGGACTTGGTATATACTTTTTAAGAAGGCTGACATGAAATACATTATGTACTTTAAGATGAGGAGGCAGAAGAAGCTCGTAGGCTAAGTCACCTACTTTCTTTGTAATCAGATATGGCCCACAATATCTGGGGGATAACTTCTTGTACTTCCCAAGAGATAAAGAACTTCTTTTGGGCCGTACTCGGATGAAGACCATATCTGCTTCTTTGAATTCTCTGTCTGTCCTCTTCTTATCTGTATACTGCTTCTGTCGATCCTGGGCAGCTTTTATATCTTTACGAATTGCCTGCATCTACTTCTCCATGTCGTCAAGCATCTGTCTGGACATCTCGACCCTAATCAATGGGTCGGACCAAGTTAATGGAGTTAAGCAATCTTGTCCATTCAGAGCTTTAAAAGGGCTCATCCCGATACTTCGGTGATAAGAAGCATTGTAGGTGAACTCGACTAGGTGCAGATAGCTTAGCCACTTCTTGGGTTCCCTACCACCACAGCATGACCGAAGTATATCTTCGATTACTTGGTTTACCCTTTCAGTTTGACCATCGGTCTCAGGGTGATAAGCTGTGCTGAGATCCAAGAAAGTTCCCACTGCTTCGAAAAATGCAGTCCAGAACCTTGAAGTAAACTTGGGATCTCGATCACTTACTATTCTCCTGGTGGTGGGTAGGCCATGCAATCTGAAGATTTCCTTAAGGAACACTCTGGCCACATCCACTGCAGTGTAGTTTTCTTTTACTGGAATCAGATGGGCAACTTTGGTTAGTATGTCAACTACCACGAAAATGGAGTTGTAACCTGATTGCACTGAAAGTAATCCAGTAATAAAATCCATACTGATACATTCCCACTTCATCTGGGAGATGTCCAATGGATGTAACTTCCCAGGCATTTTTACTCTTTCAGCTTTGACTTTCTGGCATGTCAGACATTGACGTACATGATTCAGTACATCTTTTTTTAGACCAGGCCAAAAGAAGCTTTTCTTTACAGACATGTAGGTTTTGATGAAACCTGGATGTCCTGCTATAAGGCTGTCATGGGCTTCATTCAGAATTTGCCCTTTGGTTCCCTCATCATTGGGAATGTATAGCCTGCGATTATAATACATAATTCCATCATCCAGGTTGTACCCTTGAACTCAGTTCAACTCCTGTGGAGTTTTGCTTTCCTGCATAAGTAGGGTAGCAATAGGGCCAAAGAATCTATCCTGCATGATCTTCTCTCTTGCTTCAATAATCAAGGGATTTGATACTACAGTAATTGCAAGTAAGGAGGCTTTTCTGCTCTGAGGGCATCTGCTACCACATTTTCTTTGCCTGGGCAGTACTTGATTTCAAAATCAAATTCCTGCAGGGTCTACATCCACCTTCTTTGGCGGATGTTGAGATCCTTCAGAGTGAAGATCCACTTTAAGCTTCATCAAAGTGAATCTCTGACCCAGTAGGTAATGTCTCCACAATTTCAGAGCATATACCACTGAAAGTAGTTCCAAGTCGTGGACAGCATAATTCCTTTCATGCATTCTGAGTTTTCGGGATTCATAGGCCACTGCATGACCTTCCTGCATGAGTGCACCTCCCAGGGCAAAACCACCAGCATCAGTTACCTCAAAGGGTAGAGAGAAATTTGGCAGCTTCAGAATGGGATTGGTTACCAAGGTGGTCTTCAGCTTATCAAAAGCACTCTGGCACCTGGCAGACCATTGAAACGGAATATTCTTCTTGAGAAGATTAGTCAGGGGGGAAGCTATGAGAGCATACTTTGGTATAAAAATTCTATACCAACCAGTCAATCCCAAGAATCCTCTGACTTCTTTCACTATCTTTGGTTCAGGCCAATCTATGAGACTGCTTGGACTTTTGTGGAATCTGGAGAGAAATTCCATCTTTTGATACCAGAAAGCCCAAGTATTCAACATGGTTGGCAGAGAAAGTGCATTTGCTCTTTTTGGCAAAGAGTTGGTGCTTCCTTAGAATCTCAAGAACTTTTCTAACATGAGCTTCATGGTCAGCTGCATTCTTTGAGTAAATCAGAATATCTCCTGCATTAAGCGATTGAATGTAGCTGGGGCATTTGTCAATCCAAACGGCATGACAGTGAATTCATAATGCCCATACCGAGTATTGATGGCTGTCTTCGGGATATCTTACTCATTGATCCTGATCTGATAATACCCTGATTTGAGATCTATCTTTGTGAAGATCTGGGCTCCACTTAGCCTGTCCAGAAGCTCATCAATTCTGGCGATAGGATACTTATTCTTAACTGTCAGTTGATTTAGACCTCTGTAGTCCACACAGAGTCTTAGCGTTCCATCTTTCTTTTTCTGAAAGAGAACTGGCGCACCCCAAGTTGAAACACTGGGTCTTACAAACCCTTGTTCCAATAGCTGTCTAAGCTGTTCCTTGAGTTTGATGGCTTCAGGAACTGGCATTTTGTACGTGCACAGGGCTACTAGCTGAGCTCCTGGGGTCAATTCTATCACATGATTTAGACATCTCTATTAGCTCTGCTGGGAATAAATCATCATATTCACTTAACCATTCAGGTTCTTTAGCTTTTAAGTTTGAGTCTACCGGATTCTTTTTGACAAGATAAATGCGATGTTTCTTTCTAAGTCCTTTTAGTAACTTAGAAGCCTTTACTAACTGCAGACTTGGGGATCCTAAAATTTCGATTCCTTGAACTTTGTTTACGTGAAGGTCACGGAAGGAAATGGTTCCATTATGACAGTGAATGTCAGCTTGATTTTTGTGGAGCCAATCCATTCCAAGGATCCCATCAAAAACTCGCAAAGGTATAACTCTGAATTGACAGTCAGTTAAATTCCCATCTAGATGGAACTGAATACGATTTGTCTCTCAAGGTGAGTGAAAAGAATTTTCCCACTTGCCAATTCAACTTGCATAGATTTCCCTGACTTCTGATCTAAGACTAGCTTATGCAAGCATCCATGGGAAATGAAAGAATGAGTACTGCTTGAATCAATCAAAAGCTTAAAAGGCTTACCCTGATACTTAGCTGGAGTATTGATGACGGAGAATTGACGATTTGGTCCTTGATTTTCAATTGCTCCATAAATCTGGCCTCTTTCTTCTTCCACTACTTCTGCTATTGTGACTCCTCTGGCTGCTGTAGTCTGAGGCGGAACTCTTTCTCCCATCGGAGCATGTTTGGGTACGATGGCATGGAGATTTTCAACAAACAATATGATAGCCAAAGTGTTAAAAAATATAATAAAATCAAGAACATCAACTAAAATGTAATGATACTCAATAATGAAAAAACTCATAATGATATAAACATCAAATAAGTACATCAGAATGAAAATGAGCTACCCCAGCTAGTCTGAGGTTAGTCACTGCCCATAAATCTAAGTACAATGTAAGTGAGCTAACCCAGCTAGTCTGAGTTTAGTCACTATCAAGATAGAGATCTAGTCAGCAGCAGCACCCTCTCTAGCTCTCAACTGCTCTAGAATGCTCTCATGGTCATCTACTTGAAGCCAAAAACAAGGTGAGAACTGTGTTTTTGGCTCTGTATACTCGATCAAGAGTGAGCCTGGTAGCAACCACTAGATGAGAGAACTGAAATACCTCTAACTCCCACTTCCACTGCTGGACCTCAAGACTCCCCCGATGAAGTCGAATCTGCTGGTAGAACCGGCCTGCCAACAATCATGCCATGGGCATCATAAGAAAACCCATGATCATCCACTGTATCCTGGTCAAGGATGCACTTTGGCCTAGTGCAACTCATCAGATAGTAGTCTACTCCCTCGCTATTTCCCTCACTGGCAATAACAGCAAATACATCACCCTCCTGTAGTAGCAAATCTGTCAGGTCATCATAACTGACCATGAACGCAGGACATGTGTGCTCATCAGACAACACTGGATGTGAAGGATGCTCGGGGGAGAGGAATGTCTGTATCCATGCATTTGCCCATCCTCTCGAGGCACAATGTGACCAATCGCCATCCATACATGCTCCACAGAAGCATGCAAACCGTCGTGTGTAAATCGTGGGGGCCGCCATGCACGTGCTCCTGATGGAATGTAAGCCCAAGGTGCCAGGTACTGTGTCACAATCATGGGAGGCTCTACGGTCAATCATGCCACCATCCACATGCCAAAAAAATCTCCTGACAATCCGAGCATCACGTTTGGGGTACGATGATGCTGCACTCCCACACAAATGTTGGGAGCACTACTCGACTACGTGGCCCGCATCTCTGAACCGCTGAGCATCCTGCCGCAGCTAATGACGCCTCAAGGCACGTTTCACACACGCGCCCGCACCATCATGCTCTCCCTTCCCATGACTAGTCTCAAAGAATGACCAAATCACTGGGATACTAGACTGCACATGCCACCTATAAATCCATAAAAGATAGTCTTAGTTATTGTTTTCTTTAAGTGTTCTAGTGAATTTAGTTTAATTGTAAATGTAAGAAAACCATAAGTAATACCTGTAGAGCCAATAGAATTGTCGTGATGACTTGAACTGTGCACCACAACCATCTGACCAAACCCATCGCTGGACATGTCTGATCCCACAATCTCCTAAAAAATCGTCATGGAGACGAAAATAGTGTTGCACAAAATGTGCATCATGTGAACGATTATCACTGATATAGAAATGATACTCTCAAATAATGACACGGATCTCGGGGGTACTCGCTATCCCATCTACATGAGCCTCTACATGTCGATAGCTAATGTGGACCATAATAGCAACCTGGTGAGGTAAGCAATACATACGTTTAGGACACAAAAAATCAAATAAGTAATGTAGCTCAAACACAAAACAAATATTACGAAATATAACCATTACCTGCTCTGAGAAGTAATACTCAAATTGTATCTCTTGAAAAGGTGTGAATGTGTAGTTCTCTGCAAAATCAATCACAGAGACGACCACACCAATAGGAAACTCTGCCAGGCATGCTTGGAACTGACGATCCTGCCACTTGGCACAATGACTGTGCCGTATATAGGGGTAGATCTGCTCCCTAAATGTGGCTGTGAAGTGACAACGTGGTGTATGTTTGTCCATGAGCTGCAACTTCCTGGACTGTCACCACTCTGGAGCTGGTGTGTCACATACTCATAACGTTGCCATGCCACTATCTATAGATGTGCAAGTGAACCACATGATGTGCAATTGCTCTCCACACAAGGCATCCTATGAAACTGGGCATCCTCCGTGCGTGCACACAAAAGAGAGTGGATGAAATCACGAGGACTACGAGGCAACTCTCTATGCCCACTAAGAGAACGGAACACATCATAAAAAAGTTTGAACTCAACATGGTAGCGACAACAACATGTGTCACGCTGACGTGAGTACCTCACAAACCAAGGCTTACACCCCTCAAATGACCTTTGCCCGATTTTAAGCTCTGGATACGAAGCCACAAACTGAGAATACAACTCAGTTTGGGTCATTTCAAGAAAGCAAGCACCGTGCTCAATGAACACTCCTCTTGTCACTCTCTTACGCAAAGCTTTCTTGAAAACTGGCGAGGCACGACAATTCTCCTCCCAAAAACTTTCTATCAAGGTTCTAGTGGTTTCATCTAGTAGGTGATCATGCCTAGCTACACGACCACTACTCGCCCACAAAGCACCAACCTCATTGGAATCTAAACTTTGTCGTCTAATAGACCCAACTCTAAGTGCGTGTGGTGCTATGGAAAGGATGCGAGATGTGGCACTAACCTTACCCTTCATTTGGGAGCTACTTATGGCTGCCACAATAGCCCGTCGAGCAGCCAAAGCGTCCGCAGAGTTCCTCTTCTTGTTAACTATATAGGAATGACACACTTTGTAGCACCGCCATGCCAGCTCTCCTCTCTCTTCAACCTCCAATGTCGGAAAGCGCCCTGCAGTTGGCCATGTTGGGCAGATCAATCAAAGCATCAAGCACACATGCCTGTGATGAAGGCGTGAGGTCTTTGAAATAGGAATGGAAGATTGCATGGGCACGACGATGTGCCCCAGCCTGACTTTGATAGTTCTTTCCTATCTACATGAAGGGCGCCCAAAGGAGGGGGGGTGGGTTCTTGTAGAAGAGAAGGGGACTCAGGAAGGGCGGGTTTGTGTGGATTATCTAAACTAAGGGGTAGTGGGGGGGAAGAGGGCGAAGGAAGAGGAAGTGGAAGAGGAGGAGCAAGGCTTGGATCATCGCCAACGGAAGGTGTTGCTCGTTGACGTGCTCTTCACTCTCTCTTTCTCTCACGAGCTACCCTTCTCCTCTCCTCCTCTTGAACTTGGTGGACGGGGGGAAGTCTAGTCCTATCACGTTTCCGACTCCTACGACTTTGAGAACCCATTCTCAACAAGGAAGCTAAGAGAGAATATTATAAAGGCTCAATGATGGGATAGTACTAGAGATAAGTGTGGGATAGTACTAGAGATGTGTGATTATATAGGAAAAATAGGTTATCCACTTCAAATCTCATTGGATTTCCTATCTAAGATTGATTGGATAATTAAGATAAACATAAAGATAATTAAAGATAAACTATTATCCACTTAAAAATCAATATTATTAATAATATTTATTAACAAGTCTAAATATTTATCATTACTAGATATATAAATATATCTTTAAATATATCTTTTATTTTATAATTATATAACTATTTTTTTTAATAAAGTATTTTTTTTTCAAATTTTATTCAAAGGTTTATTTTACATAAATTTTTTTCAAGAAATATTAAATTAAAAATTTATTTTTTTTAAATTAATAATATGAACTTTAATAATAATATTATTGATCTAATCCCAAAATATAATCCTTTAAAATTAGTGATTTTAAATTCTATTATTTAATAAGTTATATATATTTTATTATTTAAAATTCTATATTCTATTTCTCTAAATTACTAAATTAACTTTTTCAAAAATATATTTTTGAAAAAAGAGGGGAGGTGGGAAGGAGGTGCCACGTGTCACATGCGTGCATGACACGTGGCAATCTCTTGACATGTGGCACTATTATGGTTGATGTGGCAATTCCATGATGTGGCATGCCATGTCACCAAGTGCGAGGTGGCATGCAAAGGTGGCAAGATGATGTGGCATTAATGATGACTAGGATGATGAGGTGGGGAGTCAACTAGGTTGACCATGTTGACATGGAGGGTGGAGGTGGCAAGCTGCTTATGTGGATCCTCTCGAAGCTCATGTGGACATAAAGTGGCATGCATATATAAGATTTGTGCCTACCCAAGCCTCACACATGGAATGAAACCTAAGCTGTTAAGTTTACCAAGCCTAGATTTCCAAACCTAACTAGGATTGGTTTTAGACTTGAAAAGGGGAGAGTGGACACAATATGGGAATTTTCACTTGGGAGGATTGAAAATGGACCTTCCCATACTCAAATTAAGCCAATTTTTTTAAATAAATTCATGGCAACAAGAGTATTGATCCCTTGAGTTTTTAGATTGAAAGATTCAATATTTAATTTTCTAGAATTAAATTACAATTGATTTAATGGGCCTCTAACAGTCATAATAAATTTTCCAAAGTAAATCTACAAAAATCCAACCGTTAGATTTGAAATTTGACCTTATACCCACATTATACTAATCTTTCCCAATCTAATCATCACTAGATCCATACAATTTGAGCATTTTAAATGGTAGATGTGGTGGGAGGATAAAATAGTATATTTTTTAACAATTCTAATACCTTTTAAATAATATAGAAAATAGTAGAACACATCAAAAATTACTCGATAAATCAAGTTAAGCTCTGTGTTATTTGTATTTGTGATATGCAAAGTGGGAACATCATATGAGTCATAATGTAAAAGTTATAGGCAAATTACTCACATTCACTGTACTTGTCTAAACCTACGACAAGGCCTGTATACAAACTTGGTTCCCAAAGAAAAGGGAATTTGTAATTATTGGATATTCGATCACATTATAGTTTTAGGTGCCCAACTTTGCATATGATGTTTCATTAGAAGACCTTGAAGTGAAACTCCTTGGCTAACTATGAGAGATTGGCTATTCTTCTTGAAAAAATGCATGTTTTCCAGCTAAAGCCAAGGGCGCCCACTACATGAAACTAGATAACCTCATCTTGCAACCACCCAGAGCCTCTCACTCGGGGCCTTGCCAATGGATATCCGAACAAGAGACTAATCCCTCGGTTCTTCCAAAACCGAACCTGAAAAAACTTCCCTCGCCCAGAAAGCACGGGCGATTCCTCCAGGATATTTTTATTCTAACATAGTCAAGAGCCTTAACTAACCAAACTGATCCGACCGAACCCGTAAGTCACATGGTCAGATCAAGGAAGAGACTTGCACTTGGATCATAGAGACCAACTCTTTTTTCCTCGTCACTCATCAAGAGGCATAGCCGTTGATTCTTTTCCATAGAATAAGGACTATCCGGGATTTACTTCATCTATCTTAACATAACAGAATTGAGTCTTATTTTAGGGATCCATCAGCCCAGCCTACAGTCCCATGTGTTAGCCAACTGCCCAGCCACTATAGTGATAGGATCCATTTAAGAATTTGGTTATGTTTTGTCCCAGGTACTAGGGAGGAAAAGAGTTCCCAGGCCCCCTAGCTGCTGGCGCTTCAAGCAAACTTCAAGATAGTCACACCACTTACACACCCAATATGAAATTGCCTGTTTCACAGATTCAGTTGTCTTTAAAACAATCTTTTAATGAAACCATAGTATCACTAATCATAATCCTCTAAAATATCCGGTTGAATTCTAATTTCCAATCATTCCTTCATCGGTGTACCTATGGCATCATTGGCAACCAGAACGCTCACCACCTGTTCACTCAGGGGGGGCCTTCTCAATAGTTCCTAGCTCATAGTACCCAAAAATACATTCACTCATAAAAATCCAGATGGACTCTCCCATTGAAGATTAGCAAGATCAACCCCAACAGATCCATAAAAGAGCCATGGACTCATCCATTGAGGACCAACAAGGCTAATCAACCAGATCCATGCTCGAGTTCAGAAAACAACTCTAACTCCTTGTTCCATTTTCTTCCCTCGATGCACGTGTGGGTATCTTCGGCGACCCAGAGCCCAAGCACCGTATGGTCAGCACCCTCTAGGCTCCTTCTTCGCAGGTCACCTAGCGCTTCACTCATAGGCCGCTTCCTTGGTCCCTCATCTACCGTACCGGAAGCTTACCATTTAAATCGAACCGAGGCTAGTCAAGACCTTGGTCGACCTTACAACGGGAGACGTCCTCCATTGACTCTCCGTCAGCTGTTACAACTTTATCACTTAGGTCTCCACGACCTTATTCACACAAGATGGTCAAAATACTTCCCCAGCATTCTTGACATAAAACAATCATTTAAAAACATGTCATAAATACAGTTTCTAACGAACTCTCATCTTTCCACATTGTTCCACATCATTTCTCGTTATTCCACATTCTTCTACATTAATTCACATTGCTTAAACCACATCCAATCATATGTATTCCCATCATCCTTCATCCATTCTGGAGTAGAAGGCATGTTTTGATGTGTTCTTTCTTTGTGAAGAAGAGTCCTCACTCAAAGACTTTTCTTCTATGATCAGCATAGACACCAAGTCCCAAAAGTTGGAAACATTCTCTCTAAATTCAATGGAGGTCTTGAATGGCTTGTACTCTTTGCCAAGTCCATTTAGACTTTTCTTCTATGATCAGCATAGATAGTAAGTCCCGAACGTTGGAAACATTCTCTCTAAATGCAATGGAGATCTTGAATGGCTTGTACTCTTTGCCAAGTCCATTTAAATAGATGCTCACTATCATCTTCCACCGATACATTGATGGACCCAAGGGATTCAACAATGCCCTTGATCTTTAAAGCATACTCATTGATAGACATCTCTGGAGGCTCCTCATTGTCTCCTTCGACATAGTCCCAAAATCCTTTACCATCAAGAAATTGGTTATTTTGAACTTCCAAGCATGGAAGTTGTTTGTGTCCAAATTCTGACAATCTTCTTAATTCTGTTAGACATGTTTACCTGGCAACTAGAAACCTGCAAATAGATAATCTATGTACGCAACCTATAACACAACAGTATCTTTGTGACTATTGCAAAAAACAACGATATTGTAGCACAACCTGTATGGCACTAGATGTGACTAGAGTACATGTACATATACCCAAGATCAGAAATACATGTGCAAACACTATCTGCACTCCCAAAATGCATTGATGTACTATAATACCTAGATTTCAAGTAGAGACAGTTCTCTACCAGAACTTTCCAAAACTGTTGATGAAAACACCTTGCAATGATCGAACGGAGATCGAAACATGCTCGAAATGTGATTCAGGCCACAAACTTGCAATACAAAGTACTACGCACCTCATTGGCTCCTCCAAGCCTACAAAGAAAACTCCTCAATCAAAGATGTGTAGCTCCTCGAGCTACCTAGGAGGTGTCATACCTAAACAAGAAGGGGAAGAGATGATGATGCTCTTACTCGTGTATCGCTTCCTTGCTTGCTTTCTTCTTGCATCTTGCTTTCCTCCTTAGCTCTCACATAAACCAAATCTTTGATACTATAAAGAGAATGCAGGGGGGAGAGGGAGATCTTGGGTTCCTTGCAAGAGCAAAATACACACACGAGAGAGCAAGACACAAGAGAGAGATGGATGGCTGCATTTTTTTCTATCTTTTTCTCTTCTTTACAACCATATATCTAAAAAGATAAGAGTACATACTATAAGGGAAAGTACTCTCTTACAATAACATATAATGGTCGGTCCATAGTGTGAACTTGACTATATGAGTTGGTGTTATAACTATGCCATAACTCTAGTACTCCAAAGTGGCTATCACATAGCCTGTCATCCACTGGCAGCATATCAACCATAATCTCACCAACCATGCTAGTGGCATTAGTGTACAAGCTATCACCCAGTCGGGTCATCAATGTCCACAACATTAGTTGAGCTCCATATCTCGACAATGTGCACCCTCTCTCACACGCACTCTCTCAGGTGCTACTGCAAGTACAGACCCTTGCGCTCAGACCATGTATGTGTGTGTGTGTGTGTGTGTGTGTGTGCACACATGGAAATATGTGTGTGTGTATATATTTTTATGTGTGTGCACACATGTGGGCATGTATGTTTGTATTAATCGTGTGCGTGCCAACTTTGTGTGTGCATGTGCGTGCGAGTGTATGTGCCTTTATGTGTCGATAATATGTGTGCATGTGTTTGTGTGAGTGCAATGTCATGTAGTAAAGCCTTAATAAATGTGGCTCATGCTACCCTCATGCTCAAACTATGTGTGTCAACTATGTGTGTGTTGACTATGTGTGTCAACTCTGTGTACACACACGTGCGATTGTATATGTCGCCTCGTGTGTGTGTGTGTGTATGCATGCGCTGATGTGTATACACGTGTATATCTCTATGTGTGTGTGCATAAGAGTGTGGGTGTGCATCTATGTGCTTATGTGTGTGGATGCACGTGTATATGTATCTGCATGTGTATATGTATCTGCATGTGTATATGTACATGTGTGCACATGCATCAACACTGCATGTGTATATGTATCTGCATGTGTATGTGTACATGTGTGCTTATGTGTGTGGATGCACGTGTATATGTATCTGCATGTGTATATGTATCTGCACGTGTATATGTATCTGCACGTGTATATGTATCTGCATGTGTATATGTACATGTGTGCACATGCATCAACACTTGTGTATGCATGTATACATGGTCGTATGCATGTATTTGCATGCTCGAGTGTGTGCATGCGCATGTGTGTGTGTGTGTGTGTGTGTGTGTGTGTGTGCAAGTGTGTGTGTATATGTGTGTATGCATTTATGTGTATGCACATCATGTGCATGTGTGTACACATGTGTGTGGGTGTGTGCACACATATGCATGTATGTGTTGTGCGTGTGTTGAATCTTTGTGTTTATGTATGTGCACACAAGTGGAAGTGTGTTGAATCTATGTGTTTATGTATGTGAACACACGTGGAAATGTAGGTGTGTATATATGTGCATGTGTGTGTCGAGTGTGTGCACACCAACTCTATGTGTGCACACGTGTGTATGCAAGTGTGTGTGATTTTTATGTATCGATAGTGTGTGCATGCACATGTCTGTGTGAGTGCACCTTTATGTATTAAATCCTTAATGAAGGTGGCTCTCACATTACCCTCACACTGAGACTGTGTATATTAACTTTGTCTGTGCACGCATATGATTGTGTGTTGACAAAATTGCATGTGCGCGTGCAACACCCTATGTGTGCTTGTGTGTACATGCGCTTATGTGTATGCACATGTATGTGTTTCTATATGCACGTATGCAAGAGCATGTGCGTGCCTATGTGCAGATGCACACATGTATACATGTGCATGTGTACCTGTGTGCATGTGTATGTGTATTTGTGTGTATGCATATGTGTACACGCATGTGTGCACGTTCAAGTGTCTTCATGCGGTGTATTTGCATGTGTATTTCATGCGCGTATATTTGCATATGTACTTTTCTGTGTGTGTGTGTGTGTGTGTGTGTGTGTGTGTGTGTGTGTGTGTGTGTGTGTGTGTGTGTGTGTGTGTGTGTGTGTGTGCAAGTATGCGAGTGTGTGTATATGTGTCATATGCACATGTGTGTGTGTGTATGCGTCATATGTACATGTGTGTGCATGTACATATATAAATGTGGATGTGTGTGCACACACGTGCATGTGTGTGATTGGGTGTTTATCAATTTTATGTGCACACATGAGAGTGTGTGTACATGCGCCTATATGTATACACTTGTATGTCTCTATGTACGCATGCACAAAAGAGTGTGGGTATACATCTATGTGCTCGTTTGTGTGGATGCATGTGTGTATGTACGCACATGTGTGTGTGTACATGTACACATGCACATGCACTTATGTGTGCATGTGTGTATGTGTATACGTGCATGTGTAAGTGTGCATGCACGTGTGTGTGTGTATGCAAGCATGTGTGTATATACATGTGTATGTCTTTATGTGTGTGCACACATGTGTGGGTTGCATGTATGTGATTATGTATGTGTGTGTGTTTATGTGTGTGCACATGAGTGAAAATGTATGTGTGTATATGTGTGCATGTGTGTGTCGAGTGTGTGCATGCCATCTTTGTGTATGTGCACATGCATACAAGTGTGTGTGCCTTTTGTGTCAATAGTGTGTGCATGCAAAAGTTTGTGTGAGTGCACCCCCATCTATTAAAGCCTTAATGAAGGCAACCTACGTTACCCTCATGTTGAGATATGTGTGTCGACTCTGTGTGTGCACGCGTATGATTGTGTGTGCCAATAATCGCATGTATGCTTGCACCGTGTGTATGCTTGTGTGTGAGTGCCTATGTATATACATGTGTATGTGTCTATCTGCACATACGCAAGAGAGTATACGCAAGAGAGTGTGTGTGTGTATCTATATGTCTATGTGCGTGGATACATGCGTGTATATACGTGCATGTGTGTATTCATGTGTATGTGTGTATATGCATACACATGCACTTGTGTGCATGCATGTGCATGCATACATACATGTTGTATGTGTGTATGTGTGTGTGTACATGCATGTGTATTTACATTTGTATGTATGTGTGTGTGTTGTGCGTGTGTATACAAACATGCAAGTGTGTGTATGTGCATCATGTGCACATGTGTGGGTATGTATACATGTATGTGCATGTGGGTGATTGGGTGTGTGTCAATTCTGTGTGCACTCATGTGAGTGCGTGACTTTGTGTGCATGTATAGTCATGTGTGTATGCAAGTGTATGACTATGTGCATGTATGCTTACGTGTGTCTATACGTGTATGTGTATATGTGTATATGAGTGCGTGCAAGTGTGAGTGTGTGCACACTCGAGTGTGTGTAAGCATGCGTGCGTGTATACATCATATACATGTATGCATGCGCGGGTGATTGGGTGTGTGTCGATTTTATGTGCACGCATATGAGCATGTGTGACTTTGTGTGCATGTGCACAGTCATGTGCTGTTTGCATGTATACTTGCACGTGTCGATCCATGTATATGTATGTGAGTGTGCATGAGTGTGTGTGAGTATGTGTGTGTGTGTGCACGTGCGAGTGTGTGTGCATCTGTGTCTATACATGTGGGTACACATGTGTATGGGTCCATATGCATCTATGTAGAATTTTTGTTAAGAAAAAATACTTTTCAAAAATAGAAATGGTTATTTCTTTTACTTTTTTTTCATTGGTGGAGATGTGTGGTGAGGTGTGCTCACTTATTATATCATCAAACAGATGCACCTTACATATAATGATGGGGTGTTCTATTTTTAAACAATGATGAGACAGAGAGAAAGAGAGAGTTTTTATCATATAAGTGACCTCCCTACAACACTATCCCCTCTTTACACTAATATTTGAATTTGAAATGGGAATAAAGCTTGTCCTTCACTCTTTAACTCTCCATACTACACATGGTAAAATGAGATGGCCACAGAGTGACACATGGGTAAATGCTATGGCAAGGAAAATAATAGTGAGAATAATAATAATAATAATATACATACATACATATATACATATATATGTATATGTGTATACACACACACACATACATATATATGTATGTATGTATATATACATATATACACACACACACACACACATACACACACACACACACACACACACACACACACACACATATATATATATATATACATATATATATACATACATATATGTGTGTGTGTGTATATATATATATGTACATACATACATATATATATGTATGTATGTATATATACATATATACATATATATACATACATATGTGTGTGTGTGTGTGTGTGTGTGTGTGTTGTTGGTAAATTAAAAAAGGAGGGAGGAGAGGGATTTTAAAATTTTAAGGGGGGGGGGGGGGGGTTTGAAGGCTGAGGGGTTGCATGTGCGGGTATGGCGTAAATGTGTGTGCATGTGCACGTGCACGTGCATGTACGCGAGTATAGGGTGAACGTGGGGGGGTACACATGCACATGCGAATGTGTGCATGTGTGTAAAAATGGAAATAGTGAATGTGTGCAAGAGTAAGTGCATGAATCTATGTGCGCACATGTGTGCAAATGGTGTGTGTATGTGTAGATGATATAAATGAGGGGGTGTACGTACATGTGTACAGATGGGTTGTGTGCACGTACGCATACATGTGTAAATGAAAATGTGTGGGATGCATGTGCACATGTGTGTGGATGTGTAAATGTATGCACATGCGGGTGCAAATATATGTGCACGGGCAGAGTGTGTGCGCATGTAAGTGCAAGTTTGGGTGCATGTGTATGCAAGTGTGTGCAAAGTTGTATGACCGTGCATGTTTTTAGTTATTTTTTGATTTTTTGGTTGTTTTTTTTGGGTTTTTGTGTTTTTTATCATTCCCTGTACAAGAAGTAAAATTGTACACTTAAGTAGGGGATACGTTACATATGTACACATGGGCTTTGGGTTTGGGCTTACCATGCATGTGCTCAATGAACAAGGGAAGAGAACCGTTTGCCCATCCATAATGAAATCTTGGATGCCATTGCAGACATCTTTTACAGCATGCTTAATTGAGCTTTTTCTTTCCAGTTCCAGCTTGTGAGTTGGTGTTATCACGTGATGCACATAGGTGTTATGGGATCGTACATTGCCCCTTTTATATAAGGTGGGTACACCTTGGATTTTTTTAGCTCATATGGGATAATTCCTACTTGCTCATATGGCAACTTGCTAGACTTACACTTACTCCCTACCTTCCTTGTGCTTCATGACACCATATTTCTCAACACCCCCCTTGATAGCATATTCTTAGGCTATTGCAAGGTGATTGGATGTGAGGTTTACAACTCCAATATCCCTCCCAGGTGCTTGATTTGGTACTCTCAAGTGGTAAGCTTTGGTTACAACATGTCATCATCTTCCCTTAGTGTCAACAGAGTTACTTAAGGTGATAAGGTGTGGTGGAAACAACATAAATGAAATGTGATGGCTGTCTACTCATATAGTGACCCTGTTTTTACAACACAGCTGAAAAATAGGCTTGGGTAGTGAGGTTTTGTTGATTGCCTACTTAGAGAAGTGAGGTGCTTGTGGTCTCCTCTACTTTGCTAGATGAAGACCTTGTGTGATTACCTTAATGCTTCTTGGTGCAGCTTCGTCCTTGTTGTCCTAGCTCTTTATCTCGTCCTTTCTCTTATTGTCTACTTCTTGGCTCTTGGTCTTTGCTCCTTGGCTTAAATTTTGGCTCTTTGACAAATTTGTTGATGCTCTTTGACTCATGCTTGAGGCTTGGTGATTGAGTTTTACTTCCTTAAGTGCCTTTGATGCATTATGTGTGGATGTCGTGGTTTGCAATGTGGTCATCTTATGCACTTGTGCTTTTGGCATTCTTAGGATAGTGATTTGTGCATTTTCTCCACAGCTTTTTGTACGTAAGTAGGTACTTTATTTGTGCAACCTAGGTGTGAAATCCTTCCCCCAATTGAACCTCTCAACATGAATTATTATATTTCTTGCCATTTTGAGGTAGCCTTACCTAGCTTTAGCTTAGGCTGTCTTTTCCTCTTACAATTTGACAATACACGAGTTGAAGAATCATGAAAATCATGCAATGCAAGAAGGTGAGAGTGATTTTGGATGCAAATTATGATTCCCCAAAACTAAAACAACCCCAATTGATGAGTTATAAGCTCAATTTTTGCTTATTATTATTAATTGACTGCTAATGATAGTGATTAAGTGCTTGACAATGTGATTAGCAAGGCTAAAAGTTGGAGGATCGAATTGAGCTCACCATTGAAGTTTTTGAAGGGCCTTTTTGCATAGCCTTGTTGTTATTGATGAGGAAAAGTTTCCTATTTAAATAGAACCGATTCAATAAACCTAAAAATGTACAGATCTACACTGCCAAATTAAGCAACTATTTTTTCACCTCTTATGCTCACGCCTGTGGATGAAATAGGCTAAGATTTGAGTTGTAGATTCCTTATACCATGCTATATGCACAACTAAAAGAAATTAGACCAATTCAACCTATAGGTGATGAATGGATCAAAAGAATGGTAGATGACAATTTATCAAATTCATAGTGTAGAAGAGAGTAAAACTGATGATTTCCTCTGGTGAGCTTGGTTGCCTCTAGAAGTGTAGAACAAGTGGCTAAGAGGGCTTAGGTAGAGATGGAGGAGAAACCAGCTCTGCAAGTTATGGCCACAAGGAGAATAAAAGGATAAGGTTTTGAGCTTAATGATAAATTTAATGATAATATGGTTAGGATTTGGATAATGAGAGCTAAGAGCTAAGCTATGGAGGGATTTGGAGAAGCTCAAAGGGAGATAGGGGGAGCACTAATACAATGTTAAAAAACAAATTGATTTAAACTTTTCTTATTGTTTACTCTTTAGAAAGTGAAAATTGAATAGATTAGAGTACTTTGCTTCAAATTGGGAATACAAAGGAGGTTATGGCAAAATTTTCTTAAGTTTTGTGGAAAATAAAGTTTATCTTTATGTTATTCTAAAAGAGTAATTCCCACCGTTTGTGCATCTTAAAAGAAATATTTTCATTTACTCCATGTACATATTCATCTATGAATATGCATGGATATCATAATTATTGAAATTAACTTCTATGCATAGAAAGATGCATATTGGAAATTTTTTTGTTATAAAAGTGTTATTTTCATTAGATTTAAATTCTATGCATAGAAAGATGCATATTGAAAAAAAATTATTATAAAAGTGTTATTTTCATAAGATTTAAATTATTCTATGCATGGAAAGATGCATAATAGAAAATTTTTCATTATAAAAGTGTTATTTTCATTAGATTTAAATTCTATGCATAGAAAGATGCATATTGGAAAAAAAATTTATTATAAAAGTGTTATTTTCATTAGATGCATATTGGAAATTTTTTTATTATAAAAGTGTTATTTTTATTAGATTTAAATTCTATGCATAGAAAGATGCATATTGAAAAAAAAATTATTATAAAAGTGTTATTTTCATTAGATTTAAATTCTATGCATAGAAAGATGCATATTGAAAATTTTTTTTATTATAAAAGTGTTATTTTCATTAGATTTAAATTCTATGCATGGAAAGATACATAATAGAAAAAAAAAATTATAAAAGCGTTATTTTCATTAGATTTAAATTCTATGCATAGAAAGATGCATATTGAAAAAAATTTTATTATAAAAGTGTTATTTTCATTAGATTTAAATTCTATGCATAGAAAGATAAATATTGGAAATTTTTTTATTATAAAAGTGTTATTTTCATTAGATTAAAATTCTATGCATAGAAAGATGCATATTAGAAATTTTTTTTATTATAAAAGTGTTATTTTCATTAGATTTAAATTCTATGCATAGAAAGATGCCATATTGGAAATTTTTTTTATTATAAAAGTGTTATTTTCATTAGATTTAAATTCTATGCATGGAAAGATGCATAATAGAAATTCTTTTTATTTTAAAAGTGTTATTCCTATTAAATTGATTTTATGCATAAAAGGATTTTTCTTTTATATAAAAGTATTATTTCCATTGAAGTTGGATTTTATGCATAAATAGATGCATAAAGAATGTTTATATCAAAAATAGATTCTCTTTATTTCTATGTTTAATTTCCATGAATATTTGATAAATGATTAAGTAAATATTCTGAGAAAAATTTCTATCGTTTCATATTCACTCGGATTGTAAAGAGAAAATTCAGAAAATCTATCGTAGTCAGAATTTTCGATAAATGATTAATCCCTCATCGAAATTCGTGATTAATTTAGAAATCAGTTAAGTGAATATTCAATGAATGAAATTTAGTAAAATAATAACTAAAATATCACCCCCTTTTGAGAAACAAATCTTATCAGTCTCGAACCCAGAATCAGACTATGACCAAGACCAAACTTCTTCTCGTCAGTTTCGAGGAAAGAAGATGTGACAAGTTCAGGAAAATACACTCCAATCTCCCGCCAAACCTAAAACTAAGTTGAGACCCTTTGAATTGATCTATGGATCAAGTTACAGAATTTGAGAAATTCTGTTATGGAATTCAAAATTATGATCAAAAGTTTTGGGAATACTGATTTAAGATATACTCATTGTATTCAAAAGAAAATCAAATTGAAAACTTGCATAGAAACCCTGTTTTCTTAAAGGACTGTCTTACGCCAGAATGCTGGAGGGAGTATTTGGTATATGTGTTTTTCTAAAGTTGCAACAGCTGGCGGCGGGGAGTGTTCAAAGGACAGCTCACGCGGCAAAGCCTGCCCAGGTCTTGACCAGCCTCGGTACGGTTAAAATAGTGCACTTCCGTGTACGATGGACGAGGGTCGACGAAGCGGTCCCTGAGTGAAGTGCCAGGACACCTAAGGAGAGGATCCCATCAACGGCTGTGCCTGATTCAGTTAGGAAAAAAGCATTGATTTCTTCAAGTTAAGTTTGTAATAGTTTTCCTTCTATCTGGTTTATTTAGGAGAAGGATAGTTTAGTCTCTTGACCCCGTTAGAAAATTCATTAAGAAAATCAAAAAGGTGGAATCATCCCCATTTTTCGGGCAAGGGAAATTTTCTCGGTTTCGGATTCGAAATGACCACCAGATTAGTCTCGTGTGCGGACATTCAAGGGCGAGGCCCCAAGTGGGAAACCCTGTCCCGCGCAAGAAGAAGCTACTTACGCTGCTACTACCAACCAGGAATCCGGTGCGTGGAGGTGGCAGTGGGATCTCACATTTGGTATTAGAGCACTGTTGTAAACTTATGAAACAGCAGCAGAAATTGCCTAAAATTTTAAAGCGAAAAAATGTTTTCACTTGCTAAGATTATGTTTGAAATGAATTCATAAATTGAACTGGATTTTTAGATGGATACCCCAAATCTGTCTAGCATTCTTGGACTTTCCCAGAGTCAGGATATGATCGCCTTTGCCTTCGATCATCTCATCAACTTTGCTACAACCCGAGAAACCAAAGTGAGACTCGCTCGTCACTTGGAGAATCTATACTTCCCTAATCCAGTAGAGCGACGTCAGCACACATGTGGTTCTCTGGAGAGCGATGTATTATGTCAATACCAATCAGCTTCAAAGACTCAGGCAGAATTTCTCACTAGCCCATGATATTGATAAGGCTAGGAGTTGTTCATTATGTCCAACTCTTTATTCATTCGCCCCAAAATTTTAGAAATTCTTGCCGAATTTTTAGACTTCTGAGTCGCTTTATTCCTAGAAGTAGAATTACAGCACCCTTATCAGTGATGGATCGTGTATATCATAACATGTCTCCATCGCAGTATCGCCTTTTTATGCGTACGCGATTGAGGCAGTGACTTTTGGAGCCGAGACACTCTATGTATATATCAAAAACTTTTGATAATAAATGATGTTTTGCAAAAGATTCCAAATTGTTTTCATGGTTGTGAATATTGATTAGCAAAATTATCAAAGTGAAATCTTATTTTCAAGAATTATGATGGAATAATTAATTGTTTAAGAGAAAAAAAAAGTCATAAATCTGATGAAGAAGTTATGTTGACAAAAATCTCGTTTTGTCATAATCATGAGGCGCGTGGCCCGTGCTAGGCAACCGGATCCTCTTACCAATGTTGAAGAGTTAGATCTGGATGTTCATAAAGCCCTGCACACCGATCCCAACCTGGTCCATTTAAGGGTAAAGGGGAACAGTTAGGAGAAACAGTGGAAAAATGGATTGAGGCAATGGAAGAGTACTTTGATGTAACCGGTTACAATGAGAGGAGCAAGATAGCTCTTGCCAGATTAAAAATTGTGGAAACGGCCAGGGTTGCATGGAGGAACCATTGCGAGACAAACCGTCTCGACCGAAATCCAGAGCAGTTACGATAGCAGAAGTAGTGGAAGAGGAAAGAGGCCAGATTTATGCCGCAATTAAAAACCAAGGGCCAAATCATCAATTCTCTGTCATCCATACTCCAGCTGAGTATAAGGGTAAGTCATTCAAACTTTTGATTGATTAAGGTAGTACTCATTCATTTATTTCCCCTGGATGCTTACGTAAGCTAGTCTTAGATCAGAAATCAGGGAAACCTATGCAAGCTGAATTGGCCAGTGGGAAGATCCTTTTCACTCACCATGAGACAGATCGTATTCAATTTAATCTAGATGGGAATATAACTGACTGTCAGTTCAGAGTCCTACCTTTGGGAGTTTTCGACGGGATCCTTGGAATGGATTGGCTCCACAAAAATCAAGCTGACATTCACTATCATAATGGAACCATTTCCTTCCGTGACCTTCACGGAAACAAAGTTCAAGGAACCAGAATTTCAGGATCCCCAGGTTTGCAATTAGTAAAAGCTTCTAAGTTACTGAAAAGACTTAGAAAGAAGCAGCTCATTTATGTTGTCAAAATGAATCCAATAGACACAAAGTTAAAGGCTAAAGAACCAGAATGGTTAAGTGAGTATGATGATTTATTCCCATCAGAGCTAACAAAGATGCCTCCAATTCGGGAAGTAGATCATGTGATAGAATTGACCCTCGGAGCTCAGCCAATAGCCCAGCGTATGTACATAATGCCAATCCCTGAAGCCATTGAACTCAAGAAACAGCTTAGGCAGCTGTTAGAGCAAGGATTTGTAAGACCCAGTGTTTCACCTTGGGGAGCGCCAATTCTCTTTTAGAAAAAGAAAGATGGAACACTAAGACTCTGTGTGGATTACACAGGTCTCAATCAGCTGACAGTTAAGAATAAGTATCCTATCCCCAGAATTGATGAGCTTCTGGATAGGCTAAGTGGAGCCCAGATCTTCACAAAGATAGATCTCAAATCAAGGCATTACTAGATCAGAATTAATGAGCAAGATATCCCAAAGACAGCCATCAATACTCGATATGAGCACTATGAATTTAGAGTCATGCCGTTTGGATTGACAAATGCCCCAGCTACATTCAATCGCCTAATGCAGGACATTCTCGGAGAATACTTGGATGATTTTGTTCTTGTTTTCTTTGATGACATTCTAATTTACTCAAAGAATGCAGCTGACTATGAAGCTCATGTCCGTAAGGTTCTTGAGATTCTAAGGAAGCACCAACTCTTTGCAAAAAAGAGCAAATGCACTTTCTTTGTTGACCATGTTGAATACTTGGGCTTCCTGGTATCCAAAGACGAAATTTCTTCAGATTTCGCAAGTCCAAACAATCATAGATTGGCCTAAACCAAAGACAGTGAAAGAAGTCAAAGGATTCTTGGGATTAACCAGTTGGTATAGAATTTTTATACCTAAGTATGCCATAGCTTCCCCCCTTACTAATCTTCTCAAGAAGAATATCCCATTCCAATGGTCTGTTAGGTGTCAGAGCGCTTTTGATAAGCTGAAGATTGTCTTGGTAACCAATCTCGTTTTGAAATTGCCAGATTTCTCTCTACCCTTTGAGGTAGTAACTGATGCCAGTGGTTTTGCCCTGGGAGGTGCACTCATGCACGAAGGTCATGCAATGGCCTATGAATCCCGAAAACTCAGAATGCATATGCTGTCCATGACCTGGAGCTACTTTCAATAGTCTGCACTTTTGCTTACAAAGTTTGCCTTTGGTCTCACTAATGCCCCAACAACATTCCAACGATTGATGCGCAAAGCCTTCAAAGACGACTTGCAAAAGTGGTTGGAGGTATTCATTGATGATCTGTGTGCACACTCACGATGGTTGGACCATTTGGCTTGCTTGAGAAAGGTGTTTGAGTGATGTCAATTGTATCGTATATCCTTAAACCCTTTGAAATGCCAATTTTAAGTCAAACACAGTGTGATCTTGTGACACATTGTCTCTAGGAATGGTATCTCCACAGACAAAAGAAAAGTCAAATTGATCTTGGAACTGTCCCCGCCCACTAATTACAAAGGTGTACAGAGGTTTATGGGCCACGTTGGGTATTATCGCCGCTTCTTCATAGTAGTTTATGCTGAAATTGCCATACCATTATATAGGCTACTCATTGTCTTTGAATGGGACTGAATAATGCCAAGAAGCATATGATAAATTGAAGCAAGCATTGGCCAGTGCACCAATTCTGAGACCACCCAACTGGGATCTCATATTCCATGTACACATCGATGCATCGAACTTCACTATAGAATGCGTATTGGAACAACCTAGTGAGTTCAAATTGGACTACCCAGTTTGCTTCGACGATTGAATGATGCAAAGGTAAATTATACCACCATAGAACGAGAAAATTTTGGATTATGGTCTAATTAAGGTTCCTATGGGCCAATAAGATTAATCCAAGTGTTGGGATGAGATAAATCCAATGAATAAAAGAAAATCACATAAGATGAAGAGTTGACTAGTACAAGGTTTATTAGTTAAAAACTATGAGATATTACTAAAAAAAATGAGATATTTTGAAATAATGATACATTTTTGACACCTTGGTAAGGAGGGGGGAGACTTTAAGGTAGGCACCTATTTCACACATGTGGATGAGTTTTTAAATCAAAAAAATTATGATATTTTTATCTCTCCTCTCTCCTGGATCAAACTATGGGAGCTAAACTGGTCTAAATCTTGTCCAGCTTAAAGTGGAATTTTGAGTATTATTGGGAAATATGGGTAGAATTGATTTTTGTAAAACCCATGAATCTTTTACTCAAAAAGAAGAATATTGAATATATTTCACTTGAGAAAATTGAGAGAAAGAATATGAAAATATCCGTTGAGAAAAAGAACCTTTACTTAGGCCAAGCAATTGGCATAAATTTAGAAAAGTCACATCGGTATCAAAAATAGAAAATGTTACTAAATGTGAATAGATGTGAATAAGATGTGAATATGCGATTTGAATAAGATGTGAATGCGATGTGATAAGATGTGAGTAGATGTGATAGAGATGTGGTGTGATGTAAATGAATGTGGATGGGATGTGAGGTGATGTAAATGGATGTGGATGTGAATGAAGAGATGAGAATGAGATGTGAGGATATGTTAAAGGATGTGATGTGATGTGATGTGAATCGGAATAGATGTGAATGGATGTGATGTGATGTGAATCGGGATAGATATGAATGAATGAGATGGATTTGATATGAATGAATGAGATGGATTTGATATGAATCAAGATAGATGTGAATGGATTTGATATGAATCAAGATAGATGTGAATGGATGAGATGTGATGAGAATGGATGTGATGTGAATCGAAATAGATGTTGATGGATGTGATGTGATGTGATGTGAATCAAGATAGATGTGAATGGATGAGATGTGATGAGAATGGATTTGATGTGATGTGATGTGAATTGGAATAGATGTGAATGGATGTGATGTGATGTGAATGGTGTGATGTGATGTGACGTAAACCAAGATAGATGTGAATGGATGAGATGTGATGAGAATGGATGTGATGTGATGTGAATCAGAATAGATGCAAATGGATGTGATGTGATGTGAATGGATGTGATGTGATGTGATGTGGATTGGGGTAGTTGTGAATGGATGAGATGTGATGTGAATGGATGTGATGTGATGTGATGTGGATCGGGGTAGTTGTGAATGGATAAGATGTGATGTGAATGGATGTGATGTGATGTGATGTGATGTGGATATGGGTAGATGAGAATGGATGAGATGTGATGAGGATAGATGTGATGGGATATAATATAATGTGATGAGGATAGATGTGGATAGATGTGATGGGATGTAATATAATGTGATTGGATGAGAATGGATGAAGGACGATGGGAATACATATGATTGAATGTGGATTAGGCAATGTGATTTGATGTAGAAGAATGTGGAATAACAAGAAATGATATGGAACAATGTGGAAAGATGAGAGTTCATTAGAAACTGTATTTATGACCTGCTTTTAAATGACTGTTTTATGTCAAGAATGCTAGGGAAGCATTTTGACCATCTTGTGAATGAGGTCGTGGAGACCTAAGTGATAAAGTTGCAACAGCTAACGGAGAGTCAACAGAGGACGTCTCGCGTAGCAAGGTCTCGGCCGAGGTCTTGACCAGCCTCGGTCGATTCAAATAGTGAGCTTCCGGTACGGTGGATGAGGGACCAAGGAAGCGGCCTATGAGTGAAGCGCTAGGTGACCTACGAAGGATCCTAGAGGGTGTTGACCATACGGTGCTCGGCGGGCTTTGGGCCACCGAAGATACCCACACGTGCGTCGAGGAAGAAACGTCAAAGCCAGCACCATCATCTTTCAAAAGATTTCTAGCTCCAGAAGGTGATTCCAACCTTCCACCGCCTAAGAGACAACAAGGTCAGGATATCTGGAAAGTTCCAGAATGGAAGAAAGGTCCTTTTCTCGGAACTCAATCCCCTGGAATTCAACTTCAGAAGTTCCACCCTTGAACAAGGAAGTGAAATGCTATAACTCTCAAGGATTTGGACATCGCAGTATGGATTGCCCAACTCCTTTTGGATCAAGGTTTTCGAGGTGAGGAAATCAGGTACCAAGATTCTAGACTCCAGCTCCTTCCTTTCAGAGTAATCAGGTTCCTTTCTGCCAAAATTAGGGAAATCCCAGAGGTAGACCCTCTAACCAACCCTCAGTTTCAATCCAAAGTAATGCAAGACCGCCGCCTTTTAGAATAGGGGAAGTCAAAGGGAGATGTTCCCGAATCGGCCGTCCACTTCCAAGGCAGTAACGCTAGAAGTGATTGAAGAAGAAGAAGATGAAAGAGATTATACTCCACCTACGAGATGACGACATCTCACGTTTTTTAAGTGGGGTAGGATGTAAGATTCCTCTCTCCAACTTTTGAGGTGTAAAGGTGTAAGAACCTCCTCTTCTGTTCTTGTAATTATTCCCCTTTGAAATAGAAGAAAGATCTTGTTTTACCATAATTTGGCCTAGAGAGAGAAAATGTCTAAAGAGAGGTAATTCAATATTGAGATATTTTTAAATAAAAAAATTCTCCAAATATCAAAATATATTTCCTTGAAACACAAGTTCAAAATAAATTCTCCAAAATGCATTAGGAATCAATTAAAAATGATTTAAAAGACCTTAGCCTAAGAGTCAAGATTTTCTAAAAAAATTAGATTATGGTCTAATTAAGGTTCCTATGGGCCAATAAGATTAATCCAAGTGTTGGGACGAGATAAATCCAATGAATAAAATAAAATACCCAAAAATGAGTAAATGCTCTCATAAGATGAAGAGTTGACTGAGTACAAGGTTTATTAGTTAAAAACTATGAGATATTACTAAAAAGAATGAGATATTTTGGAATAATGATACATTTTTTACAACTAAAAAATGAGATATTTTGGAATAATGATACATTTTTGACACCTTGGTAAGGAGGGGGGAGACTTTAAGGTAGGCGCCTATTTCACACATGTGGATGAGTTTTTAAATCAAAAAAATTGTGATATTTTTCTCTCTCCTCTCTCCTAGATCAAATTGGATCAAAATGGGAGCTAAATTGGTCCAAATCTTATCCAAATTCAGCCGAACTGAAGCTGGAAAATTCTAGAACTTAGTTGGACTTAGTTAATGGCCTCCCTCACCTATAAATAGACCCTCATTCTTTTGTATTCTCATCTGTGAACTAGACCATGCTAGTATTACATTAAAATAAGCATATTTTCTATTATCCCTTAAAAATCCTCTACATTTTGCAAAGATTGGAGCTTCTCCCTCTCTTCAACCATCCTTGGAGCTTTCCTCGCAACACACTAACCAATTGATTGGTTGGGGGCTTCCTTCTAAGAGAAAGAAGCAAGCAAAATCAAAAGGTAAGATATAATTTCATGGTTTTTCTCTAATATTCTCAATGTTTTCACTTCTCATCCCCTCTCAAGCTTGAGAAGTTTCAAATGGATTGTTTTTCAATGCAAATTAAGATTTCTAAAGAATTCTAATGATTAATCATATCAAGTTTATCTTTATGCTTAATTTAAGATGTTTTTATGTATCTCTCTCTCCCCAAAAGAATGGTCATTCCTATGACCAATTCTCTCTCTCCAAAAGAATGGTCATTCCTATGACCAATTCTCTCTCTCCCCAAAAGAATGGTCATTCCTATGACCAATTCTCTATTCAAATGATGCTTCTCATTGATAAATTCTCCATTCAAAAATCAAACTCTATGCTAGTTAAGCTAGAGGTTAAAGAAATGGCTTTTTAATGCTTATATGCTAAGATAAACTTATGATTTAATTCCATAAATTAAATTTAGATCCAATGATAGTTATTCTATCATAAAATTATGATAAACTTATGATTTAATTCCATAAATTAAATTTAGATCCAATGATAGTTATTCTATAATTATATTATAAAGTCTTATTCTTTTCAAAAATAAGAAGAAGATGAAAGAGATTATACTCCACCTGTAAGAGAGACTTGCTTCAGGCCTAGATATGACGGTATTTACCTTATAACTCCAAGGACCGTGACTACCCGTATATACCGTGGGTATAACTGCAGCTCTTTACGGACAATATACACGAGTAAATCTAAGACCTTGAAATTATAAGCAAAAATGCTATCCAGATGATGAATTCGAATGCTGGTTGATATGATTTTAGAATTTTGGTTGAGAATTGATGAGTTGATTTGGATTCTCATTGAAAGATAATGAGCCTTGAAAGAGCTATTTTACTTTTCTCGTTGTACTCGGTGACATCAAAGTATTCTTCCATTGCTTCGATCCACTTCTCCACACAGCCTCGCCTTAGTTTTTTCCTTCACCCTTGAAAGGCCCAGGCTCCGATCTATGAAGAGTTTTACGAACATCCAAGTCGAGCTCTTCCTCATCGAGTTGGGGGTTATCATTCCTACCACGACAACCTCGATCCATGATCCTATCAATACAAAAATTCTTGTTAAGTCCCTTTATTTATAATTGAAATTTGACTTTAGATCCAACTGATTTTGGGGTTCTTTAGATTGGTCAGCCCCCCACAGAATCATGGGATAAAGATCCCTTCTAATAGAAGAACATACAGAACTCATTATCAGAGAATAATTCATTCATATTCTTAATACAGTAATGGTCCATCAGATCGAAAATTCCACCTGAACATTCCTCCACCACGGGAATTTCAGTTATGCAAGTTCTCAATTTGTCATCCCTTAATTAGAGTCACTGGGTCAACGTCAACAGTAGCAATCTGTCAGCACAATCCACTAATCTCGTAGTAGTGATTTGTTGAAGTCGCAAATCATCATTCCAGCTACTAACATCATCACTGGGATTCGTCCCATTCATCCTCATTGTGGCTTTGTTAAACTTATCTGGAAACCAAGATGAATGAATTCTTAGAGTTAACCCAGGGGAGCAGAACTATTGAAGTGTATCACCAAGCATTCGCTCTTCTCCTCAAGTACTCACCACCGCTGGATGAAGAACAGTTGATGGCCAGGTTCTGAAACGAACCTTTGAATATCCTAGTGAAGAATACCAAGCCAGTTTCCATAGCCGAAGCAGTACGGATGACAAAGGATTTCGCCAAGGCCTTTGATGTCAAGGTCCCGTCAAAGCAAGCACCATCATCTTTCAAAAGATTTCTAGCTCCAGAAGGTGATTCCAACCTTCCACCGCCTAAGAGACAATAAGGTCACAAACTCAGGATATGAAAAGTTCCAGAATGGAAGAAAGGTCCTTTTCTGGGAACTCAATCCCTTGAAATTCAACTTCAGAAGTTCCACCCTTGAACAAGGAAGTGAAATGCTATAACTGTCAAGGATTTGGACATCGCAGTATGGATTGCCCAACTCCTTTTGAATCAAGGTTTTCGGGGCAGAAAAATCAGGTACCAAGAGTCCAGACTCCAGATTCTTCCTTTCCAGAGTAATCAGGTTCCTTTCCGCCAAAATCACGAAAATCCCAGAGCTAGACCCTCTAACCAACCCTCAGTTTCAATCCAAAGTAATGCAAGACCTCCGCCTCCTAAATCGACCGTCCACTTCCAAGGCAGTAACACTGGAAGTGATTGAAGAAGAAGATGATGAAAGAGATTATGCTCCACCTGCGAGATGAGAACATCTCGCGTTTTTTAAGTGGGGTAGAATGTAAGATTCCTCCCTCCAGCTTTTGAGGTGTAAAGGTGTAAGAACCTCCTCTTCTATTCTTTTAATTATTCCCCTCTGAAATAGAAGAAAGATCTTGTTTTACCATGTTTTGACCTAGAGAGAGAAAATATCTAGAGAGAGATAATTCAATATTGAGATTTTTTTAGACAAAGAAATTCTCCAAATATCAAAAATATATTTTTCTGAAACAAAAGTTCAAAATAAATTCTCCAAAGTACATTAAGAATCAATTAAAAATTATTTAAAATACCTTAGCCTAATGGTCAAGATTTTCTAAAAATTTTAGATTATGGTCTAATTAAGGTTCTTATGGACCAATAAAATTAATCCAAATACTGGGATGAGATAAATCTAATGAATTAAAAAAATCCAAAAATGAGTAAATGCTCACATAAGATGAAGAGTTGACTGAGTACAAGGTTTATTAGTTAAAAACTATGAGATATTACTAAAAAAATTAGATATTTTAGAATAATGATATATTTTTTACACCTTGGTGGAGGGGAGAGACTTTAAGATAGGCGCCTATTTCACACATGTGGATGAGTTTTTAAATCAAAAAAATTATGATATTTTTATCTCTCCTCTCTCCTGGATCAAACTGGATCAAAATGGGAGCTAAACTGGTCCAAATCTTGTCCAAATTCAGCCAAACTGAAGCTGAAAAATTCTAGAACTTAGTTGGACTCAGTTAGTGGCCTCCCTCTCACCTATAAATAGACCCTCATTCTTTTGTATTCTCATCTGTGAACTAGACCATGCCAGTATTACATTAAAATAAGCATATTTTTTATTATCCCTTAAAAATCCTTTACATTTTGCAGAGATTGGAGCTTCTCTCTCTCTTCAACCATCCTTGGAGCTTTCCTCTCAACACACTAACCAATTGATTGGTTGGGGACTTCCTTCTAAGAGAAAGAAGCAAGTAAAATCAAAAGGTAAGATATAATTTCATGGTTTTCTCTAATATTCTCAATGTTTTCACTTCTCAACCCCTCTTAAGCTTGAGAAGTTTCAAATGGATTGTTTTTCAATGCAAATTAAGATTTCTAAAGAATTCTTGATTAATCATTAAAAAAATTATCATTATGCTTAATTTAAAATATTTTTATGTATATCTCTCTCTCTCCAAAACAATGCTCATTCCTATGACCAATTCTCTATTCAAATGATGCTTCTCATTTATAAATTCTCAATTCAAAAATCAAACTTTATACTAGTTAAGCTAGAGATTAAAGAAATAGCTTTTTAATGCTTATATGCTAATAAAATTATGATTTAATTTTATAAATTGAATTTAGATCTAATGATAATTATTCTATCATAATTATATTATAAAGTCTTATTCTTTTTAAAAATATTTAAAAATATCAATAATAGCAGCGAAGTTATGACAAAAATTTTAAGAAATTAATACATGATTCATTTTTGTACATAATGTGAAAAGAGAACTTCCTACCATATTTTAGGATTGATCATCCTCTGCTAAAAGAATGATTTTCATTACATTCATGGAAAACTAATTTTTAGTATTTAAGCGTAAATAATTAATTAAATAAATAAAAAAAATTTGATTATTTTATTTTATGCAAAAAAGGAATTCCCATGATAATGAAGATCCATGTAATGAAATGAAAAAAGAGAAATTTTTGTATATTAAAATAATAAATATTTTTATTTAGAGAGAAATTTTAGATAAAAAATTATGCATGAGAAAACTTAAATAATAAAAGAGAAATTCTCATGACATTTGAAATTCAATCATTTAAATAGTAAAAGTGAAATTCTTGGCATAATTAAAATAATGAATATTTTTATTAAAGAAAAGAGAAATTTTAGATAAATTTATTTTATAATAAAAGAAAAATTTCCATGACATTTGAAATTCAATCAATTAAATGCAAAAAGAGAAATTTCCATGATATTTGAGATCCAAGAAATTAAATAAAAAAAGAGAAATTTTTAGCATAATTTAAATTATGAGTCTTTATCAAAAGTAAAATTTTGAGTATTATTAAAAAATATGGGTAGAATTGATTTTTATAAATCCCATGAATCTTTTACTCAAAAAGAAGAATATTGAATATATTTCACTTGAGAAAATTGAGAAAGAATATGAAAATATCCGTTGAAAAAGAACCTTTACCTAGGGCCAAGCAATTGGCAGAAATTTAGAAAAGACCCATCGGTATCAAAAATAGAAAATATTACTAAATGTGAATAGATGTGAATAAGATGTGAATATGCGATGTGATAAGATGTGAGTGGATGTGATAAAGATGTGGTGTGATGTAAATAAATATGGATGAGATGTGAGGTGATGTAAATGGATGTGGATGTGAATGAAGAGATGAGATGTGAGGTGATGTAAATGGATGTGGATGTGAATGAAGAGATGAGAATGAGATGTGAGCATATGTGAAAGGATGTGATATGATGTGAGATGGATATCATGTAATGTGATGTGAATCGAAATGGATGTGAATGGATGTGATGTGATGTGATGTAATGTGAATCGGGATAGATATGAATGAATGAGATGGATGTGATGTGATGTGATGTGAATCAGGATAAATGTGAATGGATGTGATGTGATGTGATGTGAATGGATGTGATGTGAATCAGGATAGATGTGAATGGATGAGATGTGATGAGAATGGATGTGATGTGATGTAAATCGGAATAGATGTGAATGGATGTGATGTGATGTGATGTGATGTGATGTGATGTGATGTGGATCGGGATAGTTGTGAATGGATGTGATGTGATGTAATGTGTATCAGGGTAGTTGTGAATGAATGAGATGTGATGTGAATGGATCTGATGTGATGTGATGTGGATATGGATAGATGAGAATGGATGAGATGTGATGAGGATAGATGTGGATAGATGTGATGGGATATAATATAATGTGATTGGATGAGAATGGATGAAGGACAATGGGAATACATATGACTGAATGTGGATTAAGCAATGTGAATTGATGTAAAAGAATGTGGAATAACGAGAAATGATGTGGAACAATGTGGAAAGATGAGAGTTCATTAGAAACTGTATTTATGACCTGTTTTTAAATGACTGTTTTATGTCAAGAATGCTGGGGAAGCATTTTGACCATCTTGTGAATGAGGTCGTGGAGACCTAAGTGATAAAGTTACAACAGCTGATAGAGAGTCAATGGAGGACGTCTCGCATAGTAGCAAGGTCGACCGAGGTCTTGCATTCTGGTTTTGTCGATGATGCCATAGGTACACCGATAAAAGAATGATTGGAAATTAGAATTCAACTGGATATTTTGGAAATTAGAATTCAACCGGATATTTTGGAGGATTATGATCAGTGATACTATGGTTTTATTAAAATATTATTTTAAAGACAGCTCAATCTGTGAAACGGGCAATTTCATATTGAGTGTGTAAGTGATGTGACTATCTTGAAGTTTGCATGAAGCGCCGGCTAAGGGGGCCTGGGAACTCTTTTCCCTGGTACCCGGGACAAAACATAACCAAATTCCTAAATGGATCATATCACTACAGTGGTTGGGCGATTGGCTAACCCATGGGGAGGTACAAAGTACATTCCAATCCAAGGAAGAGGAACTAAAAGCAAACTTGACAGCTATATCTGCAACCCTCAAAGATGCTGATCACAGAGTGCTCCAGCTTCAGACAGAACGGGAACAAACAAACAAAGCAAATGCAGAGAAAGTAAGGGCCTTGAATGAGACAATCAATGCAAAATATTTGGGGATGGAGAAGCTGATCAATACCCACAAACATGAAATGCTACAGATTACTCAGACTCCAAGCCAGCCAAGCATTGGCAATTGAAAGGCTTAAAAAGATTGAAGAATCTCATGAGTTAGAAAAATCAGCTAGAAGGGCAGAAGAAGATGCCACACGACGATTTGAAGAATTAGATGCAACCAGAATGGTTAGAGAAATGGAAATTTCAAATCTTCTAACAACCAAAGACTCAAGGATAGAGGAACTGGAGCGCCAGCTAGCTGTCCATGAACGAAGTGAAAGATAGGAGCCTATAGACGAGTTGCGCCTACTTCTTGAGCGAGCCTTGAAGATAAGTTCGTTGCCGGTGACTCCTCGAGCCCCTCCTCAAGAATCTACCCTCTACCATCCTTATGGCATTCTTAAAATTTATCGTTATATACATAAACATCTAACCATGTTGACAACAGTTGTCTATAACTTCTTTGATAAAATACACCTTGAATATCTTGATATATCTCCTGCAGAAGTCATAGAACTCCAAGAGTTTATGAAGCTCAACAAACCCACCGACCCACCCCCTAGTTCCAGAGAGGGTCAAGAGGAAACCCCAAGTTCATCAATCTTCCAACTTATCCTGTGTTTTCCTCTGTAGCAAGTAAATTACTAAATCCATACCCTAGTGTTCCTCCTACTGACAAATCTCAAGGAGATTGTATATTCTCCCGTCTTCTTTCTCTTCCATTAGAATTTCCCACTAACACTCTCGCCCCCTAGGAGTTGTCGGCACCTCACCCGTCTACACCACAGCCAACTTAAGAGGTATGTCACAGTCTACCACAAGATACTCTTCAGTCCTTTACTGATGATACTGTTCTTGAGCTTTTGTCTACTGCAATATGAGGGATTTATCATTGCAAGAAATCCATTGTTGAAACCAAAGTTGATGTTCAAGGTGTTAATGCAAATAACACTATTTGAACCTACCAGTGGATCCACATAAGCTTACTCTGATATTACATCTACAAAACAGCCTTATGTACCATATCCTCTCCGAGCACCAAAGCCAGAGTTAGAAGAATTATTACCCTTAGCTGGAGAAGGCACCTTATGGGAAAATGTGGCAAGGCATACAAAGCTAGCTATAACCCTCACTTGGCAGATTTACTTGAAATCTGGATTGTGACATTCATGATCAACTACTGCTTCCGCAGGTGGACACATCCAGTTCATACACGAGGGGGCTATACAACAATTATCACAAAGGATGAAAACCCCAAACTTGAAGATTTTGGTATACAACCAACATGGCGGCAAGAGTACTTAACAATCCCATAATATAGTCACTAGTCCATGTGTGCTCCGCCCACACAGAGAGTGGATCCATTATATATTCCACTGAAACGAAGATGGACGCCACTGGAAATTCCATGATGCAAAGCAGTGAGATTCCCATATATGGTACAACTTTCCTCTATTTTTGCCAACAACATTTTCAGATATAGGACAGCAAAGACAACAATTGCTGTGTTTGTTGCATCTACACACTCCATTTACCGAATCAAGAAGCGTATGAGCACACCAATTCAAGAAGCACATGGGTCGGTACCCATTTAAACAGTGTGCACGTGTTCGGATTCAAAAAGCATGTACATTACCAACTAGGAAAGCCTATGCACGTTGCTATCTTTTACTAGTTCCAATTAGCTTATACAAGCACCCCATGTGTGAGCATTACATCCATTGTCCTCGGTACTCTTGAACTTGTTCAAGGTTCAGATTACTTTACATATTACATCATAATTCAACCCAAACAACCCTAACATCTTTGCAACTGATTTTCCTAACCCAGAACATGCAGCCCCTAACCCTAACCCTAATCTGCTGCAACCCAAAACCCTCACCGTATTCTCCTGCACATTGCTTTTGTTACTCTCTCTCTCTCTCCCCTAGACAAAGGGCTTGTACACTAAAGGCTGCATCCAGGAAGTAAGCAAACAGAATAGTTTTATTATGTCCCATTGGACTAAGTTTACAGCTTGAAGACCTGTTAGATATACCCACCTCAAAACCGAAATCGAGAAAAACCGAAGGAATAATGCTTCACAACAGAGAACATAGCCAGCTTTTGTTACTTTCACTACATCCTAACAGTCACTTTATGGAGACACTATAACAACTTTTCACCTCATAATAGATCCTTAAAGAATTCTAGCTAGGCCGTTTTTTCATCAGTACATGTTTTACTTCACGGATACATTGTAACACTTTTGGTCTCATAAACCCTTTGGTATTTTGCAAACACTAATCTCTCTCTCTCTCTCTCACACACACACACACACTGACTAACACTTTTGGTCTCATAGACCCTTCGGTCTTTTGCAGACACTTAATCTCTCTTGCTCTCTCTCTCTCTCTCTCTCTCCCCCCCCCCACAAAAAAAACACACACACACACACACACACACATAGCATGCAGGCTTACCAAAAGAAAATTGTGATGGACATAAAGGTAAGACTATGTAGGCCAGGTAATATCTTCACAATACCACGCTAACCGAAGCGTACATTTATGAATCCTTTACAGATACATAGACTGCAATGCAAGCCTGTCTCAATGAAGAGCCATTCTGCAGCAATCAAAGCTTCTTACAGGGATGCTTAAAGACAAAGATTATCACGAAGACGCCGGCGGAAGTGAAGGGACAACTTCCTTCGGGTGCTTGGATGCAAAGTGATCAGTCAGCTGGTTGTAATTAGCAAGCTGTGCCTGCAAAAACCGAAATTGAAGGACAATAGCAATGATTAGTACCCTTTTGGAAAAAAAAGCTAAACGGCACAATAAACAAGACACAACCGCCAAGTGTGAGTACGTAGATTAATGCCTTCCAAATGGCATGCCTACATTCAGGCTGAGATGCAGTCTTCTATCCAGCATCCACCACCACGCATGAGTGCACAGATTGATGCCTTGCAAAATGGCATGTCTGCATTCATGCTGAGATACAAAGTCGTATAGCCGGCATCCACTGAACATTCACATCAGCGATTGTGATAATACACAAAACCCTAATGGGAAGCCAGGCCATCTTTAATCCCTAGCGCAGAGTAAAGAGCACTCACAAACAAAACATTCACGTGTAAACAAATTACGCACACATTCTATAATGCACCATGCTTCTTCTTGAAGAAGAATATCATTAAGAACTTCAGGGGCCAAGCAAGTTAAAATGGTATACAGCTCTCCCCAGGATCTTAATATTTGCTTGATTAAGCAACAGGTGCTTGAGTGTCATAGACAAATTCTTACAGGTGGGGATAACCCAATGTCCACCGCCCAAACCTTATCCCCTTTGTACAACGGGAGTAACCAGCCATTTGTCCACTCTAGCTTGCTCCACAAAGCACCTGCCTGCCACCTACACTGGACAACTCACCACCTCACTACTCTCTCTAGAGATTGGCGCCTCCTTCATGAGGGCTGTTGGGCTGCATTTTACTGCACTTTCTCCTTCCCAACTCCATTTCCAAGCTTGCTAAGGTGTTTCTCAAGCTTCCAAGAGTGTTTCCGGATGCTAATCACTCTCCTACACTCTCCCAATGACTGAAATTCAACAAAAACAGCTCTCTTTATTGCTGTAATTTTTGGTCTTTATGCTAAAAACCCTAATTTCAGCCCTCCTTTCTCAAGTTGAACCATAGGGGAAGCTTTCCCAAGGTTCCCTTCATCCTCTTGAAGACTTTTGTGGCGAAGAAATGCGTTAAATCGAAGATCTCAACACTCCAAGGACTTCCATCGCGAAGACTTCTGCTGTCATCGACTCTAATTGCTATTGGTAAGCTTTTATGCTTAAATATGGGAGCAAGTAGCAGGAGGGAGGAACCGGATTACAAGATCACATACCCTGTGTAGTGTTCTCTTGTCCTACGTGCTCTCTTGCAGATTGTTGCTACAATGTGTTGGTGGAACAATAGAGAGCAGATGGTAGGGAACATGGGCACTTGAGAGAGTAGCGTGGATTGCAAGTCTACATCGGCAACCACTTGTTTGCAATACTGTATTCATATGCATTGGTATGAAAATCTGGTCAGAAATGCCCATGACACTATCTACTTGATTCTCCCAAGATCAATATACTTTATTTGAGGGAGGGGTCGGCCGTTCCGGCTCACTGTGTGTCTCTTGTCAATTCAGCAATTTACTTCTTGTATTTGAGCAAGTGTCCATCAAATCTTAGTATATTTAAGTGTATTGATTAGCATTCTGTTCAACCAAGTTACATTGGTATCAGAGCATACAGTTCTCTTTCACTTCTATCGTGAGAGACGATCACCGTGAACACTAGCTATCTCTACACTTAGAACATTATGGATAGCCATACAATGAATGTTGGAGATGATAACACAAGAGGCAAGGACAATGAAATGCATGCTTCCAATGCTTTACAAGATGAGCAAACTTATGTGGTGCAACCAAGTTACATTGGTATCAGAGCATACGGTTCTCTTTCACTTCTATCGTGAGAGACGATCACCGTGAACACTAGCTATCTCTACACTTAGAACATTATGGATAGCCATACAATGAATGTTGGAGATGCTAACACAAGAGGCAGGGACAATGAAATGCATGCTTCCAATGCTTTACAAGATGAGCAAACTCATGTGGTGCACAATAGGGAACAAGAATATGTGGGACAGCCGTCCCGTGGCAAAGAGAAGATGCAGGAAGAAGAGTCCACAGTCTTGAGGGCTAAACTTACTCGTATGCAGGCTCTTCTCCATGCACAACAAGAAGAATTGAATCTCTACCGCCGCGAGGATCCATTGATACATGACCGTTTGAAGACCAAGAAAGCTGAATCTTACATGGATCATGCAATGGCAATGATTGCTCAAGAGTTGCACATGCAACCGAGGGATGGAGCACGTGCATACTTGGCTCGTACCGAGGATGCCTATGCAGAAAAGGCAACCATCCCACATATCTTGGAATCCCCACAGGTACCCAAACAAGAACTTATGTCTAAAAGGATGAATCTCCATGCTATGGAAGAGGAACAATCAGTGACTTCACACCATGCACGATTACCTTATGTAGCCCGTGAAGAATACAATGTTTATGCCAGTGATCACAATGTATGTCAAATGCCATTGCCGGCTGAAAATGTGCATGCACAACACATGCAACATGGGCTGCAATTTTCTGTTGGTGCAGGTATTCCACGTATCTCTCATGCCACTCGTGCCATCGAGTGTGCTCATGAGAGAGAAGCTATGGCTGAAAATGTATCAACGCATGCTGAGGGACCAGCCATGCCTCATGCTTACAGGGCACATGCATCTATGCCTTATGCATCACCTTTTGGTCCTAAAATGATGCTAGTCACAGGGGCTGTTCCAATGGACAAACATGAAGGAAAACATGTTGAGATGCACGCACATGCATCAAAGTCTCGTGACTTCAAAGCCGGAGACAACAAATCTGTGAAGTTTAACACATATCATGGGGAATATGATGCATCAAAGGCACTTGCTTTTATTGCCCAGTTTGATATTGCTTTCAGTGATGAGGATTTCACTCAGAAATCCATGATCCAGCATGTAAGCATGTTCATGAAAGGCACTGCTGCCCATTGGTGGCTCACGGAGAAGCATTTCATATCCACACATATGGCAACTCCTTTGGGTCCTCAAATTGAAGCAAGGGCTGCCTTTGTTGGTAGAGAAGTGCAGGTCATGCCTATTTTTGGCAAGTTGCGCATACACATTCAAGGCTATAGGGATCATGAGGATTTTCTTGTGGCGCCTTTGAATGGATGTGATGTATTGCTTGGAAATCCTTGGCATACACGTATTGATCCGTGCAAGGCTTACAAGACCAACAGGATCACCTTCATGCATAAAGACCAAGAGCATGTAATTGATGCTGGTGAAGAGAGTGATACCATTCCCCTTGTATCTCATGTACAAATTAAGAAAGTAATGAAAAAGAGTGTTTTTGCATACTTGATTTTGTACGACATCATGTTGAGGAAAATAATATACATGTAAACACTCTTAGTAATGATAGGCTGAAATTCTTGCAAGAACACAATGATTGTTTTGCTGATGAGTTACCAAATGAGTTGCCACCCGTACGACCGAAAGATCATCGCATTGATCTTGTGCCGGGTAGCTCACCACCTAATAGGCCAGCCTATCGGTGTAAGTGCATCCCAAAAAGAGGAGATCATGAAGCAGGTGAATGAGCTTCTTGAGAAGGGTTTGGTTCAGCCAAGCTCTTCCCCATATTGTTCACCCGTCCTCTTGGTTCAAAAGAAAAATGGATCCTTTCGTATGTGTGTGGATTATAGAGCTTTGAATAAGCTTACCATCAAGAATCGGTTTTCGATTCCACGCATAGACGACATCCTTGACAAGTTGGATGGATCGGCATGCTTTAGCCGAATTGATCTCAAGAGTGGGTATCATCAAGTGTGTATAGTGCATGAGGATGTACACAAAACTGCTTTCAGGATAGCATTTGGACTTTATGAGTATCTTGTTATGCCTTTTGGTCTTACAAATGCCCCGGCTACATTCAATAGAATGATGGATCGCATATTCCGTGGGTACAGGAAATTTATAGGTGTCTTCTTTGATGACATCTTAGTCTTCTCAAAGACCAAAGAAGAGCATAAAGCTCATTTTGCCATTGTTTTTAAAGAACTCCGTAAGCATAAACTCTTCATAAATACAAAGAAGAGTGAGTTCTTCTTGTCAGAGATACATTATCTTGGGCATATTGTGTCCAAAGATGGAGTGCGGATGGATCTTGCAAAGATTGATGCAATTCGGAATTGGCCCGAATTGAGTTCGGTGCATGAGATCCGTAGTTTTCTTGGATTATGCTTTTACTTCCACAAGTTTATTCGGCACTTTGCATGGATTGCTTCTCCTTTGCATGGTTTGACAAAGAAGAAGGCCGTGATCATTCCAGATTTGCAAAAGCCTTTTAGTGTGGAATGTGATGCATCTGGAAATTGCATAGGAGCTGTCCTTAATCAAGAGGAACATGCCGTGGCTTATGAGAGCCGTAGATTGCATGATGCAGAGCTATCTCTTGGCATTTATGAGAAAGAGCTCTTGGCTGTAATTCATGCACTTATTATATGGAAACATTACCTTCTTGGGGCTGATTTCACTGTGAAGACAGATCACCAGAGTTTGAGGTATTTTGTTACCCAAACTAAGTTGTTAGAGAAGCATATGAGGATGGCCAATTTCCTCTCTATGTTTCATTTTCAGATCTTGCACACCCCGGTGTTAAAATATCGCATCTTTCTTTTATGCTGCCGTGGAGCTGTCGGCCTGTTTTCCTACAGCCGACTGCTTCATGTACAAGTATATAAGAGGTGCTCCCTTTATTCATTCAACATATCATTCCTTGCCCTATTTGCTGGCTCTTGTACTCTGTAACCTCAAGCTAATAAAGCTCAGTTCTTGCTTACAATCTTTCTCTCTCTCATGTTCATTGCTTCCGCTTGTGCACATTCTTTCATGGTATCATTCGCCTAGGCTCTGGCTGCTGCACTATCTGTTCCTCTTCGTTTTCTGCTTCCCTAGATTCTCCAGGCTGTAGATCCTTCAAAACAGTGGCTGCGTTTCTCTTGCTTAGCTGCGTTTTTTCTCTACAGGCTCTCCAACTGCTGTCGGCCAGCCCCCAGGCTGCGTTTTCTTCTACAAAGGCAAGTGGAGGAGGTCTAGCTGCAGATTCAGCAAGTGCATCAGACAAGTGGCACATCAGCTCCTCTCCCTCCAAGATCCCCTCCTCCTTCCGGTAGGAGGTTCCCGGTGGTGTGTTTATGCGTTTCTTTTGCTGCTGTCCAGCCTGCATCTTCAGAGGGGCCTATTAGTCCCTAGTTGGATCCTGTGGAAAGGTGCTTGAGAGAGCACGTGGATTGCTTAGCTACAGAGGTTGTTTGAGACATAGCTTCTTTGAGGCAGACATGGGTCCCCCCTGCACGAACGAGGACAAGCTCAGTGGTACAAACTATGATCACTCGAAGCTAGAGATGAAGGTCTGGTTCACACACAAGGGTCTCTGGGAGATTGTTCAGGGCCACGAACGAAAGCCCGAACGCCCTACCAGCTCTAGGAAGTGGACTCAGGACCAGGAGGATGCCTTTCTCACCGAACTTTTAGCCTGGGAGAATCAAGACTCAAAAGCTCACTCTGCACTTGTACGAGCCATCTCACCAGAGGTCTCCCCCGCCATGCAACCATTGGATTGTGCTGCCTCTGTTTGGAGAAAGCTGACAGACCTATATGCACGGGACTCTACAATGCGATCTGTCAACCTATTGGGTCAGCTCTTTTCTCTGGAGTTTACACCAGGGACTTCCATGCAATCGTTTGTGATGAAGGTTAAGGTAATTCATGACCAATTAGTGGCAATGGGTACTGCCCTGACCTCTTCTCAGTTAGCTGCTCTCCTCCTCATCAGGCTTCCTACAGATTATGACATGGTTTCCCGAGCTTTGCGGGTTCAGATCACAACACGTTCCCTCGAGTTTGATGATCTGTGTACTCTCCTCTTGGAAGAGGAATCCATCCTAGTTTCACAGGGGAAATTGAAAGTTTCATCGTCTATTGGACCTGATCAGGCACTCTCGACAGTGCAAAAGAAAGTTCGGAGTCGGTGTTACAAGTGTGGGAAGAAAGGCCACCTGTCAAAGGATTGTCAGTCAAAGGACAAAGGCAAAGCCAAGGACAAGGGCAAGTCTTCCAAGAAGGGCAAAGACAAGTCACATGACACTGACACTGACTCGTCTAGTGACAACCCCAACTCTCCCAAGGCCTTACAGTCTGGAGAGAATATGACTGGTGTCCTGCTCTGATCCTAAGGGCATCCCCCCGCGTGCTGTCTTCCAGAAACGGTTTGTGGGCAGGAGAGGGGGTTTTCAAAACCTCTCTTATATTAAATCTGGAGCATGGGACCCATGTGTCGGAGTTCCAAGTATAAAGACAGGCAAGTTCACTTGATGGTCTAGTTTTTTCCCATGTGGTTTTTCCCCTTGGATATCAAGTGTGAAAGGACACTCTAACATATAATATTTTGTACTTCTATATTATATGGATGTGGCACACATGCAAGGGTTGACTTGCATATTGTGGATACCACACTTTTGGCTTGCATTTTGTGGATACCACACTTTTGGCTCTCTCTCTCTCTCTCTCTCTCTCTCTCTCTCTCTCTCTCTCTCTCTCTCTCTCTCTCTCTCTCTCTCTCATTTCTCTGTGTGAGCTTCTCCATCCTGCACCTAACCCTAATGTGCAAGTTTGTGTGTGTGAGTGTGTGAATCCAACACCAACAATTGGTATCAGAGCTGGGAGTTGGCCCTGGAAACTGCCCCTTAAAGAGCTGCAGAAACCCTGCAGAATTCCGTCGCCCTGCAATTTTCGGTCCGACAGTTCCGTCGGACGGCCACTAGAAACCGACGGCATTAGTGGGGAGCCCACCACCGCCGCTCAGCCCGTTGGCGGCACCTCCCTCTCCGGCCGGCGGCGCTAGTGCGCGCAGGACCGCCTCCCATCCGCCTGCCTTTCTCGCTGCTCCGTTCCGGTCGCCGTCCGTCCGTCAGTGCTCCATTCCGGCCAGCAGTAGCCACGCCGTCTGCTCGCACACGCCCAGCCCTCGGCGACCTCCGTGCTTGCCCTGCGCCTACCGCCTCCGCCTGGACCGTCTCCTCTGCCGCGTACGAGGACCTTGTGTGCTCCTCCTCGTCGACTCTCCGGCTCTCAGATACACGTTGCGCTGCCTCCGCCTGTCCCGACAGCTCTGTGCGCTCGCGCTCCAGCTCCTCGTCGACCCTGCAGCTCCGGCAGCTCCCTCCAACGCCTGCGCCTCGCTGCTGGCCGGTCAACACTTACGCCTCGCTGCTAGCCTGTGTGCTCCCCGCCTAGCACCTGCTTTACACGTGCTGCCCTTGCCTAAAGGTATTCTCTGTACACATTTTTGTTCAAACACAAATACAAATTTTGCAGCCATTTCAGTGCAGGTCAGATACAATTTTGCAGACACTACAGTGCATGTGGTAAAGGGTTCAGGCGATTTGGGAGATTTCTCAATTTCAGGACAAATTGAAAAAATTGGGCATGTTGCTTTGCTTGCAATTTGGGGGTTTTCAAAATTGAGGTCAAAATCAACAAATTGAACCTCTTTCATTTGCAGAAATTTGGGGCTTTTGTGAAAATTGGCCAATTAGATGCACATTGAAGCGATTGGAGTGCATAAAAATTGGGAATTTTCAGATTGGAGCATGTAATTGGGCATTACAGCTATGATTTGTCGCGTATGTATACACATTGTGGACAATTTGGTGCAGGTTTACACTTGCTTTGAATTGCAGGCATACATTTGCACAGGACATTTGGTTGCCTGGCAGTGCACATTGGTGCTTGGTTTGCTTGTAGATATATTTTGTTGACATGGCACAGAATGCTACAGATGTATTTGGTGTGCTCACCCAGGAGGACAAGTTGGATGGATCTAACTACTCCCTCTGGAGTTTCATGATCCGTAATTTGCTGGTAGCCAAAGGGCTTTGGGGCATCGTGTGTGGTGATGACACACGCCCACTTACCATACAGCAAGCCACGCCTCAAAGGGGAGGTGCTCAAAGAGCTCCTGATGTAGAACCTGCTCCCACACAAGAGCAGAAGAGATGGGACTCTAGAGATGCACAGGCCATGTCATTGATAGCCCTTTCAGTGAAAAGGACTATTATTCCGCACATTCGTTCTTGCAAGACATCGAAGCTTGCATGGGACACATTGGAAGCAATGTATCAGGTACGCAACGAGGCAAGAGTTGCCTACTTGAAGAGGCAATTGGATCTTCTTTCTATGGATGAGGGTGACTCCATGGCAGATCATCTCACCAAAGTGAAAGATTTGCAGGAACAATTGCTCAACATTGATGAGGTTATCCCAGACAGACAGATGGTCACCAACACTCTTCATTCTTTACCGCCTTCCTACTTGGGCTTTCACACCTCTCTCAACCTCTCAATGAGAGGAGGTGGTGATCCCGTCACTTTTGAAGAGCTCGTGGGTTTACTCTTGCAGGAAGAGCAAACAAGAGCAAACTTATCGAGCAACCGTGGTGGAGAAAAGGCATTTACAGCCAAGGATAAGGGTAAAGCAAAGAGCTTTAGGCATGGGGGACAACAGTCTAGCAAGGCTGGTCATGGACAGCCCTCTTCTAGTGGTGAAAAGTCTGACAAAGGGGATGCAAACAAGCCCAAAAAGAAGGGCAAATGTCACTACTGCCATAAGCCTGGACACTACATCAGTGAATGTAGGAAGCAAGAAGCAGGCAATGCAGTAGCAGACTCTTCTGATGACAAAGCACAGCAATCAGCTAATGTAATCCAGGAAGAGTACACTTTTTTGGTCACATGCACTAGTGACACACCAAGTGCTTCCGACACTGATATGTCTTGCATTGCATATGACAGACAGAATGCATCATGGTATTTTGATAGTGGTGCTTCGAGCCACATCACTTCATGCAAAGATGTATTTCAGCACTTGGTTTATGCTTCAAATGGCCACACTGTATCATGTGCAGATCATACCACATATCCAGTAAAGGGAATTGGCAACGTCATACTTATTGCAGCCAATGGTGCCAATATTTGTATGAAAAATGTGTTGTATGTTCCAGGGATAAAGAAAAATCTGCTCTCCGTCTCAGCCATAAACGACCAAGGTTTAGAGGTTGAATTTGAAGATGGGAAGTGTTTGGTGAAAGACCCATCAAAGGGTTATGAAATAGTCACTTCTGGAACACGATACAAAGGCTTGTATAAGCTGGACAGCTATGACAAGCGTACTTATGATGCAAATACAGTGGCTGCCCACACTCCTGCTATGCACGATGCAGAGCTATGGCATGCTCGTTTTGGGCATGTAAATTTTCGGAGTTTGATGCTTTTGCAGAAGCATCATATGGTTGATAATATGCCACCTTTTGAGTCTCCACCAAGACATGTATGTGAGGGATGTATTTTGGGAAAGATGCAACGAAAACCATTCCCCAAAGATAGAGCTGTTAGAGTTGAAAGTAAATTACAACTCATACATAGTGATGTATGTGGTCCAATGCGGACACCATCCATAGGGGGGGCATCTTTACTTCGTCACATTCATTGATGACTACTCCAGGTTTGCTTGGACTTACCCCTTGAAAGCGAAAGCAGATGTGTTTACATGCTTTCGACATTTGTAGCAATGGCTGAAAATATGTGTGGATGTAAAGTCCAAACACTCCGCTCAGATAGAGGTAGAGAAGGGCATCAGACACCAATGTACTATGCCTTATACACCGCAGCAGAATGGTGTAGCTGAAAGGAAAAATAGATCTCTCATGGAGATGGCAAGATGCATGGTGAGTGTCCAACAAAAGCTTTGAAAACCATAACACCATTTGAGGCTTGGTATAGCCAAAAGCCAACAGTGGATTATATGCGTACATTTGGGTGTTTGGCATATGCACATGTGCCAGAACAACTCCGAACAAAGCTAGATGACAAAGCAATTAAATGCATTTTTGTGGGCTACAGCAATGAGAGCAAAGGATACCGTCTTTATAATCCAACTACACGAAGGATTTTTGTCAGTAGAGATGTGGTATTTGCTGAAAATTCAAAACAGCCCATGTACACCTTGTATAAAAGCAATGATACAGACATACAGGACATGTTTGATGGACTTTTACCCATTGCAATTAGGGGGGATTCAGATCAGCCAGCCCCTACACAAGAAAATCCTCATGTAGAACATGTGGAACAGCCAGCCATTCAGCCCCCTTCTATGGAAGAAGTGGAAGATCTTGTCAGGGAAGAGCAAACAGCCATAGACACAGCCAAGTCAGTGCCAAGATGGTTGCTAAAAACTTTGCAAGAAAGCAAACTTGCAGCTCCACTCACATGTAGAACAAGGGCTAGTTCCAACCATGCTTTGAATATACATCGTGGGGAGTCTGCATTAGCAATGGGTGGTCTCTTTGATTCAGAAGAGCCTTCTTCTTATGAAGAAGCACATGAGAATGAGCATTGGTTGCAAGCTATGCAAGCTGAAATTTCTTCTATCATGAAGAACAATACATGGGATCTTGTGGAATTGCCTAAAGGCAAGCATGTCATTGGAACAAAGTGGGTGTACAAAGTCAAAAGAAAGTCTGATGGTACTATTGACAGGAACAAAGCAAGACTTGTGGCTAAAACAAAGCACCTACCTGCAACCTACACTGGACAACTCACCACCTCACTCCTCCTCCTCTCTCTAGAGATTGGCGCCTCCTTCATGAGGGCTGTTGGGCTGCATTTTACTGCACTTTCTCCTTCCCAACTCCGTTTCCAAGCTTGCTAAGGTGTCTCTCAAGCTTCCAAGAGTGTTTCCGGATGCTAATCACTCTCCTACACTCTCCTAATGATTGAAATTCAGAAAAAAAAAGCTCTCTTTTTGCTGTAATTTCTTGTCTTTTTGCTGAAAACTCTAATTTCAGCCCTCCTTTCTCAAGTTGAACCATAGGGGAAGCTTTCCCAAGGTTCCCTTCATCCTCTTGAAGACTTTTGTCGCGAAGAAATGCGACAAATCGAAGATATCAACACTCCAAGGACTTCCATCACAAAGACTTCTGCTGTCATCGACTCTACTTGCTATTGGTAAGCTTTTATGCTTAAATATGGGAGCAAGTAGCAGGAGGGAGGAACCGGATTACAAGATCGCATACCCTGTGTAGTGTTCTCTTGTCCTACGTGCTCTCTTGCAGATTGTTGCTACTATGTGTTGGTGGAACAATAGAGAGCAGATGGTAGGAAACATGGGCACTTGAGAGGGTAGTGTGGATTGTGTTGGCATTATCATCTCCAGATTGGGCATATATGTGCATAGTTCATGTTGTATTTGGCCAAATTTATGAGGCCATGCATTCATCTTATTTTAGATATTTTTCTGCTATTTTTGTCTATTTTTTAGACATTATTCTAGTATTTTTTGCATAGTCGGCCAGCCCACTGTTTTTATACTGGCCGACTAGCTCTTGTCTAACCTATAAATAGGTGGCTTGGGTCAGCATCATTAGCACATCATTATTCAGCTATTACTGTTGGGGCTGTATGCACCTACGGGCAACCCTCGTGCTCTACTTCAGCAGATAACAAGTTTTCTAATTCAGTTCTTTTCAAGTGTGTTTCTTTGCAAGATCTATTTGCTGTTTTTCTGATTTACAGCCATTCTTTCATGGTATCAGAGCCCAATGTTGCAAAGGGACCTGCGTTTTCTACATCAACTATTGTAGGCAAAGATCCACCGCATCTACATCTACAAAGGAGCTGTGTTATCTGATGTGGACCTGCGTTTTCTGTTGTGGACCTGCGTTTTCCATTGCGTTTTCCACTGAGGAGCTGCATTTTCTGTTGAGGAGCTGCATTTTCCACAGAGGTGCTGCGTTTTCAGATCTCAGCCCCGTATTTTGGTGCCACAACAGGGTTTTAACCCAGGGGAGTCATTTCTTACCTCTCCTTTTGGTTTCCCACCCTCCCATCCCTTCTTCTCCTTCCTTTCTCTTGGCTGCACTCAGCTTTCGAGGAGGAGTTTGCTGATTTTTTGATCAGCTTTGTTGAAGAGGAGGATTGTAATATGCGGAAGCTTCGGAGAAGAATCGGTAACTTCAATACTCAGAATTCAGCACTCTTTTCGCGACGGAAACTAACGCACAAATTGAAAGGAGAAGTGCAGAAAATAGAGAGAGAGAGGGAGAGGTGGAGAGGACACAGTATTGGGTCCCAATTATCCTCTGTAGGGCCCCCACCATGGATGGTGTATTTGCTTTATTAGAATGATGAGAAATCTGAAAGAAAATACAGCAATCTTGGACCTTTTCTTGGCTGGAAAATCCCTGCCCTTGACCTTCAGTTCTCCACCCCTTTGCTTAGCAATTCCCTTGGCTTGTCTAGCCCTTGATTTGCTTGAGCTCTTGGTGAATAATGAGATGAACAATTGGGATTGTGGCCTCCACTATTTATACTACCCAATCATGAGCAGTCGGCCAGCTGTAAATCCAGGTGGCCAGTAATATTCTGTCCCACAACTGTAAATCCAGCATTAAATGCTAGAAAAATCCCATTAAATGCTGGAAAAAATCCCATAAAGTCTGCGCATCTCTTCCTGGCTGGCTGGACATTAGGCGCCTGCTTTAAGTCGAGTTTGGGCACCTTTTCTAGGCTGTTTGGGGACTGGGCAGCCTGAACAGCCTAGAAAAGGTGCCCAAACTCGACTTAAAGCAGGCGCCTAATGTCCAGCCAGCCAGGAAGAGATGCGCAGACTTTATGGGCAGCCTGTATGGGCTGCCCCATACTTGCCCTATACCCCTCCCATGGCTGGATAATCAGTCGGCTACCCCTGGCCTGCCCCTGGGGCTGTCCTAGGGCCCCTCCATGGCTGGTGGGTTCAGCCTGGGCCTTCCTGGCCCTAATGGGGGTGGTTCTACACCATTCCCATGCCCACACTCAGATCCGGGGTAGCCCTATGGGCTGGCCCCTTGTCCTAACCACTATCTACTCAGTGATCTGGCATCCGGTACCATACCAAATACACAGAACCACTGACATCATTCTTGAGGGAGACTCACAGCGTGGACTGGCACTGTTTCATGTGCAGGACAGTGCACACCTGACCTTGGATTCATGTGCAGGACAATGCACACCTGACCTCGGACGACTGAGATGGATCCCTGGCTGACTCGTCCACATGGGACCAGTTCACCATCCCAGGTCCTGCACCTTCTGTACAGAAATGTCTACGTGGCATTTAAGTGCGGGATGCACGTGACATCCCCTTCTGCTTAACTTGACGGAAGCTCCATAGCCTCCAAATAATCCGTCAATAATACCGGATAGTCTTCGAAAAACTCTTTGTCAAGCCATACCGCTTCATGAGTTCCTCGGTCCTGAAACTTCGTGAGGAACTGTCGTAGTCTTTGGCCGGAGCCATGCTTGAAACGGTGCAAAAGGACCTGTTCTGGAACCATAACTTCTGCTTCATCCACAATGTCTGGTTCCGCTTTGTCTTTGACCTCTCAAGGGGTTGGACCTGCATATGGCTTTAACCAACTGACATCAAATACATCGTGCATAGTCCAACTCGGAGGTAGCTTTAACTGCATAGACACCTCATTAATCTTTTTCCGGATGGGAAAAGGTCCGAAGCTCCTGAAAGACAACTTTGGGCATCGCTTGCCCACCTGCTTCAATCTTTGCTTCATAATCCGAAGATAAACCCAATCCCCTTCTGAAAACTTCATATCCCTTCGGTCTTTATTGGCCTGTCGAGTGTAGGCCTCTTGCGCTTTAGCCAATCTGTCTTTCACTGACTCTAAGATCTCCTGGTAAGACTCCGTCACTCTGTTCACCTCCAGTACTGAAGACGAAGTCCTAGTTAACAATGACTGGAAAGGTCTTCCAAACGCTGCCTCATATGGAGTCCTGCCAATAGCTGAAGAAAAAGAGTCATTCAAAACAGATTGAACTAAAGGCAAATACGATTCCCACTTACCTTTAAAGGCAAATATGATTCCCACTTACCTTGCTGATCGTGGACATAACACTTCAGCACATCAAAGGCCAACTGGTTGTATATCTCTGTCTGGCCGTCCGTTTGTGGGTGAAATGCACTGGAAAAATTCAACTTAGTACCAAAATTATCAAACAATGCCCTCCAAAAATGACTGGTAAACTTGGCATCTCGGTCTGACACTATGGTTCTAGGAATCCCGCCAATCGGGTACCAATGCCGAATGAACAACTGGGCAACATCCTCGGCGGTCACATTGGCCCTGCAAGGAATAAGCATAACAAATTTGCTAAACCTATCAACAATAGTTAAGCACTGCATATTACGCTTACTCGGACTGGGAGGCAGATTCGTGACAAAGTCCATGGAAATGTCTTGGAAAGGACCCTCAGGAATTGGCAAGGGCTGTAACAATCCTATCTTCTTTCCACGAGGAGCTTTCACCTTTTGACAAATGTCACAGCGTTGTACATATGTAAACACATCACGCCTCATCTTTGGCCAATAGTATTGCCGTTCTAATTTCTCCAGAGTCGAATTCATGCCCCTATGACCACCTGTAATGACGTCATGGGCATCATGGAGAAGAGCTGCCCTGAATGACTTCATGACACATAGTCGGCCTTTGTAGAAAAGCCAACCATTGTGTATCAGAAAATGGCATGGTCCTGTGGCATCCAATGCCTGTTCCCACTGTGTACCGAATTTCTCGGAATCCGCGTACATGTGCTTCATGTCCTCTAGTCCTGTACCAACAAGATCAAGTCTAGTGGTCTGAATCGTAGACACTTGTCCCTTCCTGCTCAAAGCATCGGCCACTAGATTGGCCTTTCTTGGAAGGTACTCAATCATACCACCGAACTGCTGGAATATCTGACTCCAGCGGTGTTGTCGATCACTCCACTGTGCACTTGGCATCGTCTGAATCCAACGCAATGCCTGATGGTCAGTGCGAACCTCGAAGTCACGGCTATACAGAAAATGTTTCCAATGTTTCAAGGCCTGTATAACTCCTAGGAGTTCACGATCATAGACTGAGTAGTTCTTCTCGGCGGGCAGTAACTTACGAGACATGTAAGCTACTGGATGACCATTCTGTTGCAATACACCTCCAATTGCGATGTTACTCGCATCGGTGATCACTTGAAATGGTTCGTCCCACGAGGCAAGTGCTAAACAAGGCGCTTCTGACAAAGCCACCTTGAGGTTCTGGAATGCCTCCAACGCTCGTGGAGTCATTCGAATCTTTTGCCGTCTTGTTTTCACTTCCTTTAGCAAATCGGTGAGATCTGCCGAGAGGTCAAAAAACTTGTCAATGTGAGTGGAGTATGTCTGGCATATACCCACAAAAGATCTAATGTCATAGGCTGTTTGAGGTACTTCCTAGTTGACAATCTCGGCCACTTTAGTGTTGGGGTAAAGGCATTATGCCCACCCTTGTAGTGTGTACTAGCCCATAAGTTTTTATAGTACATAGTACACTTAGTACTTTTAATGTACTAAGTGCACTATGTGTACTAGAGCAAATATACATGTGTGATAGGGGAGTCACACACTCATACGGTGAGTTGACTTATCCCCATAACTCTCTCTCTCTCTCTCTCTCTCCTTCTCTCTGTGTATGTCTCCCACATGAAACCCTAATTCTCTTCTCCCTTCAACTGGTATCAGAGCTTTGGCTACAGGAGATCCCTGTGGTAGAGAGTGGTAGGGTTTCTACATCAAAGAGCACTGGCTTTAGGGTTACGAATTTGATTGATGTGCTGACTGCGACAAGCTGGCTAGGGTTTGTTAGGGTTTGTGCAGTGTGCAGCGACTGTCCCTGCGTTGAACTAGTCGCAGGCAGGTGGGCGGAAAGAGGAGGAGGCGAGGGCAGCCATTTCTCCTTCAGCAGAGCGACGGGTGAAGCTGGAGCCGCTGGAAAAACACGTGGCGTGTCTGGTGCTGGTAAGCATGTCGCTGGCAGCAAAGTACTCGTTCGCGGGTCTGACGGTGACGTAGGCGAGTCAAAGACTCTGCAGTACGCGGTGGTGGTGCCATCACTGGCGGGCGGCGCTCAGCCCATCGCGTGTAGCTCTGGCCAAGGCGTAACAAAGGACACAGGTAGGTGTCCCCGTGGAGCTCCCGCCGTCTACTGTGTTTTGCACAACGAGGAGAGCTACGCACTTACAATCCCCGACACTGCCAGCCTGCGGTTTCATCCACGCCTGCATCCAGCCCAAGGCTAACACGTCCTGATGCTGTAACGTGACGCTGCAACGTGGGCACTTGAAGCCCTTGCGTACCTGAGCCAAGCAGTTTTCTGACAGCAGCTCTACATCTCTGACAAAATCGCTAAGGGAGTTCTCTCGCGTTTTGAAGTAGCACCTGCTCCGTTGCCCTCTGACGACTTCCTGTAGCAATAATTTTCTGCAACAAAAAATCAGAAATTACGAGGTACATGCTTCAATTTTTTTTTGGGATTTGCAATTGAGCAGGTACAATCATCAATTGAGCAGGTACAGGTGCCAAATTGCTCAAATTTTGAGCAAAATTGGCAAAATTGGCAAAATTGGGTGACATTGGTCACATTCAGGATCAATTTGCAGGAAATTGGATGTCAAAATTTGGGGCTTTTGATGTAATTGTGCCATTGGGCATTCATACATGCTGTATGATGTAAGCAATCTCACATTTGGGCCTAAATTGCAGGAAATTGCAGTGCAGATCAAAGGGCTTTTGTGCCGATTGGGTTGATTTGCATGCAGGCACTCGCATTTGATGCTTTGGGCAATGTGTTGATGCCTGTCAAGCACTCAATGTGCCTGTAAATCAAGGGGCTTTTATGTATTGGATGTATATGTGGCCAAGGGGAAGCACTGTGAAGACTCTGGATGCCTTCATGTGCGTTAATGTACCATGTATGATCAGAAATTGATCTTAAATCAAGGGGCTTTTCAAGTTTTTATGCTTGTTGAGCTTGGCAAAGCAGCAGGCAAGACTTTTATGCCTTGAATCCTCAGAAATCCACTTGCAGTCAAGGGGCTTTTGCCCAATTTCTGTTCGGGACTGTTGTATGCAATGGTGGGGACTGTAAAAGTCTGATTTTCACTCATTTGGACAGCCAGGAGAGCATTTATTGCTGCTGTACTTGCTGGTACAGATTTGGTACAACTTTGTACAAGTTTTGGCATGGCTGCACATTGATTTGAGTAAGGAAAAGGCTCATTTTCAGCTGCTGTACTTGCCGGTACAGGTTTGGTACATCATTGGTGAGCACTTAGTACTGTTGTACAGTACTTTGGAAGGGGAACAGAGCACATCTAAGGTGCTGTCCTAAATCTGCAGCAACCAGATTTTGGTGATTTTATCACATACAGTGGGAGTAGAGTTGCATTTGTGCTTCCGCAGTGGGAGATAAACTTTGGGAGAACAACTGTGAGCACTTTGTGTGCTTTTGGTGCAGTGTTTGCACATCTTGCAGGGAGTCAGGCATTGCTATGGCAACCACAGGTGAGAGCTCTTCATTGCTTCACATCAAGAAGCTTGAAGGCTCACATAATTATGACATTTGGCAAACCCAGTGCTATAATGTGTTGCTCCAGAAGAAGCAGCACAAGCCCATCAAAGAAAGGGGTGTAACGCCCGCTTCTCTTACTGCTGAAGAATGGGAAGATATGGATGAGCTGGCAAGATCTACTATCATGTTGTCTGTGTCAGACTCTTTACTTTTCAGCATTCGTGAAGAGAAGACAACTTGGGGAATGTGGCAAAGATTGCAGGACTTGTATGCCCAGCAAAGTGCCTCAAGCAAAGTGTATTGGTTGAAGAAACTCATAGGTCTTCAAATGAAGGAAGGGGCGTCTATGACAGCCCATCTAAATGAGTTTAATGGTGTTGTCAGCCAGGTAATCAATCAAAAGTTGGCAATGGACGATGAGTTCAAAGCCACCTTTCTCTTATGCACTTTGCCAGAGAGTTGGGACACATTCAGGACAGCCACTAGCAATTCGAATGCTATGCTGTCATATGCAGATGTTGAGGGTGCTCTTCTTCAAGAGGAGATGAACAGGAAGAACAACTCTGTTGGAAAGTCCAATGCAATGAATGCACGTGGGAGATCCCAGCAAAGGGGTAAAAGCCAAGAACGGGAAGGAGCAAGTCCCGCTCCAAAAAGGACTTGGAATGCCATTATTGTGGCAAGAAGGGACATATCAAAAAGCAATGCTACAAATGGAAGAATGATCAAAAGGAAAAGGGCAAAGGAAAAGACAAAGACAAAGATGAAGCCAAAGATGTAAAGCCAAAGGGCAAAAGTGGAGTCAAGATTGAAGAAGTCAATGTGTCACATGCAGGTGACAGTGAGGATGAAGTTCTATTCACGTCTTCACTTGATGCCCATTCACTTCTTGCAGGAGATGGTCATGGTATGCACTCATGGATCATTGATTTAGGTGCCTCCTTTCATGTCACAGGTTGCAGAGACTTGTTTGTCAGGTATACTGCTGGCAATGAAGGAGTAGTTTATTTGGGTGACAACCACCATGCATGCAAGATTCTTGGCAGAGGTGATGTGAGGCTTGTGTTTTCAGATGGCTCACAGCTTATGCTCCATGATGTCAGGCATGTGCCTGAGATCAAGAAGAACCTGCTTTCTACTGGACAGCTTGATGATGATGATTATGTTACCACATTTGGTCGTGGAAAGTGGAAGATTAGTAAGGGCTCACTGGTTGTTGCCAGAGGCTCTAAGGTGGACACTCTTTACTTCATGCATGCAGGTGTTTGTCACCATGCTAATGTAAATGCAACCGAGCTGCCGGAAATCTCTATGTGGCATAGTCGGTTGGGACACATGAGTGTCAAAGGAATGGAGCAATTGTCTCGTTTTGGTTACTTGCCTTCTCTAAAGTTCTCAAGTTTTTAGTTTTGTGAGCATTGTATATATGGCAGGCAACTCCAGTGCCCCCACAAGAAAGCTCTTGGACAGAAAGATGCTCAGTTAGAGCTTGTGCATACAGATGTATGTGAGATGCCTCAGCTTTCTTTGGGAGGGGCAAAATATTTTGTCTTTTATAGATGATGCCACACGCAAGGTGTGGGTTTATCCTCTTCGTTTGAAGAGTGATACATTCTCAGTGTTTCAGAAGTTTGTTGCTCATGTTGAGAATCAAACTGGCAAAACACTGAAGGCTTTGCGTTTCGACAATGGTAGAGAGTATATGTGTCATGTGCATCACAGATGCCATGGACATGCTCAGGGCTAGATCCAGAAGAGGCAGCCAGATAAAGACTAGGAACCAGATAAAGTCAGGATGATGGAGCACAGAACTCAGAGCACCTCTGCAGTGCAGACTGAAGCAAGGCTTGGAGAAAGAACCAAAGGGATGCTGTCGGCTGACATCAGCATGGTCAAAGAGCTGTCGGCAGCATACTGGAGTGGTCGGCTGAGCCAGCAGATAAGGGCAGCAAGCAGGCGCCAAAGTCAGGACCAGTCGGCTGATTTAATAAGCATTTAATGCTTTTAGAACTGGCCGACCAGCAGTCGGCCAGCTCCTACCTTGTCCAAGAGGGCTAAAAAAGGCACCAAGTGCTCCATGTTTTACTGATTCCACCCACTAGGGGTGTGAGTCAATAGGAGGTCCCATAGGGGACAGAAATTAGGGTTAGGAACCTTTTTATGAAGGCAGCCCATGGCTGTACAGATTTGTACCTTTTTTGTACATAGTATATACTGAAATTCCAGCACTTCTCACTCTCTCTCTCTACTCTCTCTCTACCTGCGTTTTTGCATCATGGTGCGTTTTTGCATCAGAAGGTCTTCAAGAGTGTTTAGGGCTGAGAGAAGACTACCCCGAGCTTCCGCGCGTTACATTGGTATCAGAGCATCAGGCTCAGCAAAGCTAAACACTGATTCAGTCCCATATGATGGTGTACAGGTCCAAGGTACAGGAAAGTACACGGATTCGAAGCCCAAGGCGGGAACACACATCGGGAAGAACTCCCAGGAGGTTTGTTGGTGGTGTTCCACAGTGCCAGATGGGGATGGCAGTTCCGTGAGCCAGATGGGTTCTAAGGGAACGGTCCCAAGGGAGGTTGATCCTCCAAGGGTGAGGTGAGAGTGCCAGACTCAGTTCCAGGAACGAAGACCAAGACGGTGTTCAGAGCCAGGGCAGGAATGGATTGTGGACTAGAGGAAGACCAGATGCATAGATCTTCATCAGAGACAGAGTGGTTTGGAGAACAGAACGGATTTTCAGAGAAAAAAGGTTTGCCAGGGATGGATGATGACAGAGGGACTTCGGAACAGGATTGGGATGATGACAGTCATCCAAGAGCAGGTTGGATTCCCGTCATCAAGTTTAGCAGAGGGGGATGTCATGTGCATCACAGATGCCATGGACATGCTCAGGGCTAGATCCAGAAGAGGCAGCCAGATAAAGACTAGGAACCAGATAAAGTCAGGATGATGGAGCACAGAACTCAGAGCACCTCTGCAGTGCAGACTGAAGCAAGGCTTGGAGAAAGAACCAAAGGGATGCTGTCGGCTGACATCAGCATGGTCAAAGAGCTGTCGGCAGCATACTGGAGTGGTCGGCTGAGCCAGCAGATAAGGGCAGCAAGCAGGCACCAAAGTCAGGACCAGTCGGCTGATTTAATAAGCATTTAATGCTTTTAGAACTGGCCGACCAGCAGTCGGCCAGCTCCTACCTTGTCCAAGAGGGCTAAAAAAGGCACCAAGTGCTCCATGTTTTACTGATTCCACCCACTAGGGGTGTGAGTCAATAGGAGGTCCCATAGGGGACAGAAATTAGGGTTAGGAACCTTTTTATGAAGGCAGCCCATGGCTGTACAGATTTGTACCTTTTTTGTACATAGTATATACTGAAATTCCAGCACTTCTCACTCTCTCTCTCTACCTGCGTTTTTGCATCATGGTGCGTTTTTGCATCAGAAGGTCTTCAAGAGTGTTTAGGGCTGAGAGAAGACTACCCAGAGCTTCCGCGCGTTACAATATGTCCAAACAGTTTCAGGACTTTTGTGATGCTAAAGGCATCAAGAGGGAGCTCTCTACTCCTTATGATCCTCCACAAAACGGGACAGCAGAGAAGATGAACAGGACCATTCAGGAGAAGGTCCGTTCTATGTTGTCACATGCTGCGTTACCTCATGGTTTTTGGGCTGAAGCTGTTATGACAGCCGTTCATCTTATAAACAGGTCACCTAACACGAGGCTTGGTGGGAAAGTGCCAGAAGAAGTATGGACAGGGAAGCCTCCGTCCTACAAGCACTTGAGAGTGTTTGGTTGCGTTGCGTACGTGCACATACACAAGGAAATGCGCACCAAACTTGATCCTAAGTCTCACAAATGCATATTCCTAGGATATGGTGACAGAGGTGAAATGGGGTATAGACTTTGGGATCCAGTGAATAGAAAGATTATACGCAGCAATGATGTCATTTTTTATGAAACATGCATGTATAAGGAGCCTGCAAGGCAACAGGAGCCTGGCAGAGTCATCTTTGATGATGATGGACATCATGGACAACAACCAAGGGCTGTAAATCAGCCATTACAGCAACAAAACCAGCCCTTAAATGGTGCTGAAAATGGTCCAAATGGACAGCCAGAGATGGCAGAAGATATCCCTATGGATATCTCACAGTTAGAGGAGATACCGGGCATGATCTTTCAACCTTATGGCATGGAACAGGAGCCACCAATAGGTGATATGCAGGCTGGACAGCAACCTGCAAATGATGGTCATTGGGTACAGAGGTCCACAAGACCCTCCAGAGCACCTGACAGGTTTGTTCCAGGGGTTGACTACTTGATGCTCACTGACTGTGGGGAGCCCTCATGTTATAAGGAGGCTTTACAGTGGGCAGACAAGGCTCTTTGGGAGCGTGCTATGAAGTCAGAGATGGATTCTCTGCACAAAAATGGAACATGGAAGTTGGTGCATTTGCCTACAGGCAAGAAGGTTTTGCCATGCAAGTGGGTTTACAGGCTCAAAGTTGCACCTGATGCAAAGCCAAGATACAAAGCCAGGTTAGTAGCTAAGGGCTTCAAGCAGGAATATGGTGTGGACTTTGATGAGATCTTCTCTCCAGTGGTCAAAATGACCACACTTAGAGCTGTATTAGCTTTGGTTGCTCATGATGATCTGGATTTGATCCAGATGGATGTGAAGACTGCTTTTCTTCACGGTGATCTCCATGAGGAGATATATATGCAACAGCCAGAGGGTTATGCAGTGAATGGAAAGGAGAAGCTTGTATGCAAGCTGAAAAAGAGTCTTTATGGGCTCAAACAAGCACCAAGGGAATGGTATCATAAATTTGATACATTCATGAAATCCCAGGATTTCAGGAGAAGTGACATAGATCATTGCTTATACACCAAGAAAGCTTTGGATGGCAGTCTATTGATCCTCATCTTGTATGTTGATGATATGTTGATTGCCGGGAAATCTCGTAAAGAGATGGATGCCTTGAAGAAGAGGCTGCATCAGACCTTTGATATGAAGGATTTGGGTGATGCAAATCACATTTTGGGTATGCGGATACTTCGGGACAGAAATCAGCATGTGTTGTATTTGTCTCAGAAGGAATACATTGGCAAAGTTTTGCAGAGGTTCAATAAGGACGGGGGGAAGAAGACTAGTACTCCTTTGCCTCCATATGTGAAACTCAGTGCTATGGACAGCCCACAGTCGGATAGTGACAGGGCTGATATGGCCAAGATTCCGTATGCTTCAGCTTGTGGCAGTCTCATGTATGCCATGGTTGCTACTAGACCGGACATTGCATTTGCAGTGGGAGTGGTTTCTAGATACATGGCCAAACCTGGCAAGAAGCATTGGGAAGCAGTGAAAGGTGTCATGAGATACCTGAAGGGCACACAGGATATGTGCATATGCTTTGGCAAACAGGATGCATTAGTGCATGGTTACACGGATTCGGATTATGCCGGTCATCCAGATAACCGGAAGTCTACTACCGGTTATGTGTTTACATTCACAGGAGGTGCTGTGTCATGGATATCCAGGATGCAGAAGTGCACTGCCTTATCTACTACACAGGCCGAGTATATTGCAGCCACAGAGGCTTGCAAGGAGGCATTATGGCTATTTTTCTTTTCCTTCATTTAAGGGCACTTTGCCTTTAAGTGGGACGTTGTTGGGGTAAAGGCATTATGCCCACCCTTATAGTGTGTACTAGCCCATAAGTTTTTATAGTACATAGTACACTTAGTACTTTTAATGTACTAACTACACTATGTGTACTAGAGCAAATATACATGTGTGATAGGGGAGTCACACACTCATACGGTGAGTTGACTTATCCCCACAACTCTCTCTCTCTCTCCGTAAAGAAGTGAGGGAGGAGACTCAAAGGGAAGAAAACCAAATCATTCACACCACCATTGAGGAGGAGAAGATGAGGCATGCTCGCCGCCTCAACATTCGGGTCACAGGTATAGCCGAGACACCTGACTCCACTCCCGAGAAAGATGGACAGCTTCTATGCATGAAGCTCGGCTACAAGGAAGAGCACCCTCTCCCCTTCACCAAAGCATGGAGAGCCGGGAAAGACTCAACACGCAAGCGAGCCCTCATCCTACAGTTTGCAGGAGAGACGGAGAGGGTCACCTTCATGAGGAAGAGGGTCATACTACGGGGTTTAGAGGGAGCTCCCATTTTCTTGGATGATGATCTCACGAGGATGCAGCTTGAGCATAGGAGAACTTGCATGCCACGAGTCTTACACGCGAGGAGAGAAGGCAAGAAGGCCTTCTATCGAGATGGTCGGGTCATCATTGATGGCCGGCCCATGGATTAGCGGTTTGGGGCCTATGGGACACAGACCATGCCACTGACAGAGATACACATAGCAGTATGGAACTGTAATGGTTCACTATGGGTGCAGCCTGGACGACTGGAGCATGTTATGGTGGGGAGAGACATCATACTTCTGACAGAGACACATCAGAGCCCAGAGAGAGGGCTACCTCGAGTAGAGGGATTCCAGTGGGAGTCAGCATACAGGAGGACCACACACCAGGGTACCTCGAGAGGGTCGGGGGGAGTAGCAGTTCTATTCAGACGGGAGCTACAGGGGAGACTGAGAGTGGTAGCACAGGATCCAAAGGCCAGATACATGTGGATCAGCTTACAGCTCTCACAGGACAGGGTTATATACATAGCTCTATGTTACTTTTCTCCATCAGGATCCTCCTATGTCATTACAGAGGATATGCCACAGGAGGAGGAGACAGGAGCCTCGCCATACACTTGTCTGTCAGAGGAGATTATGCATTATTCTACACTAGGGGAAGTATTTCTTACGGGCGACTTCAATGCCCACACACAGAGCAGACAGTGTGAGGTGTATGACTATGATGACATGGAGATCCTCCACCCTGTGGATCCAGAGGAGATAGGGGCTAGTCGGGCATCAGAGGACACTGGACCAGACAGAGGACATTATGGGGACCACTTACTAGAGTTGGGAGCCAGACATCGTCTCGTTATTTATAATGGGATGCTACAGTGGCCGGGATCAGGAGGGCTGACATGCTTCCCACATGGGGGTCATACACGGACCGGAGGCACGGTGGTAGACTACATTATGGGGTCTTTGGAGGCATCACAGCTTGTCACCTCATTCTCCATTCCACCTCGTCCTATTGGGGCAGATCATACATACTTGGCATTTTCACTAGCCGGATCACCAGTATCACCAGCCCCCCACATACCGACGCCACACACTACCATCTACTTCACACATGACATGGCAGACATATACACTGGCAGAGTAGAGGATGGGCTCCTACTCATGGATCCCCTGGCATCTATGGATACCATTACAGCCCAGCTCGCATCACTCCTACACACGGCTGCATTACAAAGCTTTCCACATCGTGTACACTCAGGAGAGCCTGCGAGACCTGGGACTATGCCCCAGAACAGATGGTATGATGACGAGTGCAGAGCCCTATACTCACGGCTCCGCATACAGAGAGCCTTGGGAGCCATCACAGAGCAGGAGTCGAGGAGAGAGATGAGGAGACTTACTCGCCGCAAAAGGCGGGCCTTCGCAGAGACACAGGAGCTAGAGATCTTTCATTTCTTCATGAGTAGAGATAGCCCTGTCTCATGGCGACACTTCAGAGAGCCCCGGACCCCGACACCTATTGCAGACCCACAGACATGGCACACATATGCAGAGGGTCTATACCATGCCCCACAGCAGCCACCTATACCTCAGCCACAAGAGCCTCGACCTACCACAGCTAGCTTCTTTACCCACTCGATGGTACAGGAAGCTATCCGCCGCTTACAGCATGGACGGGCCGCTGACCATATGGGCCTGCAGGGTGAGCATCTCATATATGCAGTAGATTCTTTAGCTCCTTTTCTTGCACACCTGTTTAATAGGGCACTAGCAGAGGGTTTGCCTGCGGAGTGGACGATGCACACCATTGTGCCGATTCACAAAACAGGGGATATGCTCGATCCGAGCAACTACAGGACGGTTATGGTTGGCCACGTGCTGGCCAAACTCTATGGTGCAGTGCTGGAGCAAGAGCTTAGCTTATATGCTGAGCGAGCAGGTTTACGCTCATCAGGGCAGGCAGGCTTCAGGAGAGCTTTCTCTACCACTGACCATGTATTCACTTTGAGATGTATGATTGATCAGGCCAGAGTGAGGAAGAGAAAGCTCTATTGCTGCTTTGTGGATTTCCGCAAGGCATTTGACACAGTACCACAAGAGAGGCTCTTTCAGCGCCTGCAGTCTCTTGGCATACCAGCAGATATGACATGGGGTATCTATGCATTATATGAGCAGGTTTTTGGGCGAGTCAGATGTCCAGGAGGTATGTCCGAGACTATTGCTAGCACCATTGGTGTGAAGCAAGGATGCCCACTTTCCCCCACGCTATTTGGGTTATACATTGATGAGGTGGCTGACTTCATTACACAGGGAGGCGGAGATGGAGTTGATTTAGCAGGTACCTCAGTACATATTATGCTCTATGCTGATGATATTGTATTAGTGTCTGAGTCCCCAGGTGGTCTACAGCAGCATCTACATGCACTCGATGATTTCTGCACACAGAGGGGTCTTACTGTGAACCTTGGGAAAACCAAGGTTATGGTCTTTCATACATCGAGACAGCGCAGGAGTCAGCTGACATTCACTCTCGCAGGATGCCAGGTGGAGGTGGTGACATCATACGTGTACCTAGGGGTTACCTTCTCTGCAGCAGCCACACGCTTTACCATGGGTTCAGCAGCCAGAGCTAGATTGACACGGGGATATGCAGCATTGGCTATGCTAGAGAGACAGTGCCACCAGGCGCATTTTCAGGAGCCCCGGACGAAGGGGTGGCTATTTGACACATTAGTCACACCGGCATTGATGTATGGAGCAGCAGTATGGGCGCCAGGCCTTGCTACCCATTGGTGGACACAGATAGAGAGACCACAGGCCCTCATGATGGCACGCATGATACGCAGCAAACCGTCAGTACCTCATGACATTATCCGAGCAGAGTTTGCTGCGCCTCCTATGATGGTAGAGGCCATATTTCAGACTATATGCCTGCTAGACAGATTCAGAGAGATGCCACAGGACAGATTATCATACAGAGCTTTTCAGGCATCTAGACAGTTGGCTGAGGCAGGAGACAGAGGATCATGGTATGCACAGGTCACACATTGGTTCTCACAGCATGGCCTAGACATGGATCATCTACCACCGTTCCAGTATGACAGGGATGCACCACATATCCGTCTCTCTCATAGTGAGAGGAACAAAGTATTGAGACAGGATCTATGGCAGCTCTATACACGAGAGACATGGATATTGCCTACACAGCCTCTGCCACCGAAGATGCTATACTACAGAGATCACTTCATGAGTATCACTGATGATGGATTTATAGAGAGGCCTAGATACATGGAGGGCTTTTTACCACACGGCTCCCGAGTGGCTATTGGTCAGCTAAGAGTTTCATCACACCGATTGGAGATTGAGACTGGCAGAGCAGCACGGATCCCCCGAGAGGAGAGGGTATGCAGATTGTGCAGAGAGGAGGTGGAGAGTGAGGAGCATTATGTATGCAGATGCAGAGCATATACAGCCATCAGAGAGAGATATCCCATTTTATTCAGAGAGCCACATTCCCTACGCCAGATCTTTGAGGCAGCAGACCAGCGCATACTGGGGAGATACATTCTAGACATACAGCGCCACAGAGAGACATTATTACAGGCTCAGACAGCTCCAGAGGGGGGGCGACAGACACAGATTACTACATTTTTTCAGAGATCCATACCCCTCCCAGCCCCTACACGGCAGGGAATTACTCTCCAGAGAGCAGAGACACTTAGAGCCCGCAGGAGACAGAGGACACCTGGCTTTCGGACACCACGCTTATACCAGAGAGAGATGACAGAGATCAGAGCTCAATTTCACAGAGAGGGTGCGGAGCGACTGGCTCGCTTCAGAGCACACCCAGGCATGTTCTTCACGGAGCTGTGGACACCCCCTTCACTGATGTATACCATTTTATACCCCCAGTATGGTACAGGATGGAGCTAGCTAGGTTGCATATCATGATTGTATACTCCATGCATATAGCTTTGCATTCTTCTAGTAGTAGAGCTCCATCCCCTGCACACCCAGATTCAGCTTTTTTATTCAGTACTTTTTCATTTTGTTGGGATGACAGAGGATACCCCATACAGGTACTCCGATTTGTCTCATAGGCCGAGTTCGGTCTTTTGGAAGACGTTAATAAAATCTTTCTTTCTTTCTTTCTTTCTTTCTCTCTCTCTCTCTCTCTCTCTCTCTCTCTCTCTGTATGTCTCCCACATGAAACCCTAATTCTCTTCTCCCTTCATTTAGTCGGATCAAGTCGAATGCCTTCAGCACGTAGAGCTCGTTGCTTTCCAGCAACTTAAGGACTTTCTCCACATCAATGTCATGCTGCTCAACCGTAGCTGAAAATATGAGTATGTCGTCCAGAAATATGAACACACACTTTCCAATCAAATCCCGGAAAACACGCATCATCATGCGGTTAAATGTAGCTGGGGCGTTCGTCAAGCCAAATGGCATGACCACAAATTCAGTGGGCTCATTCCGTACGGAAGGCTGTCTTGGGGATGTCCCCTTCCACAATCCGTACCTGGTGGTATCCACTCTTTAAATCCAGTTTTGAGAACACCTTTGCTCCATTCAGCCTCTCGAGAATATAGTCGATTCGAGGCATCGGGAATCCGTTCTTGATAGTCAGCTTGTTGAGTGCACGATAATCGACACACAAACGGGAAGACCCATCCTTTTTCTTGACAAATAAGATCGGTGCTGCAAATGGCGACACGCTGGGGCGGATGAAGCCAGCTTGCAACAATTCTTGGAGTTGGCGGTCCAACTTCGATTCCATTGCCTTGGAAAGGCGATACGGAAACTTGCTCGGGGGTTCCGAGCCTGGGAGGAGGTCAATCCTGTGGTCCTCCGGTCTGGACGGGGGGAGCTGGGGAGGGAGGCTGTCTTGAAGAAAAATCTTCTGGAACTTTTCATGGAGAACCGAGTACTTCTCGGAAGCACTGGCCACCGTCTGGGCTGTCTGGATGTAAATCATCGCACACTGTGCGCCTTTCCTGACTGCTCGCTTAGCTTGCAAGTGGCTTATGAGCGAAAAGTTCAGAATTCGTGGCTCAATGGTCACCGGGCATGTGACACATTCCGATTGATCTGAAACGTGTGCTTGTCCCACTTGACATCAGGAAGAAACTTGTGAAACCACTGAATACCCAAAATTATGTCTGCTCCTACAAGAGGGGCAACCATAAAGTCACGCACAAACTCTATGCCCTGAATCACTAACTTAGCACCTAGAGCTTCATACTTGACGCTCGTTGTCATGCCTGTGCTAAAACCCTCAACCTGTTTGTCCACTGAAGTAAGCTCGAAACGGGCATGCCTAGCGGCCTGTTCCGTGACCACATCCTCCGTGCCGCCGCTGTCAAACAAGACAACGACTCTCTGGCCACCTATGTAGCCAAAGGACTTGAGCAATTCGTTGCGCTCATATTCCTGGTCATGGGCGCCCTTCTGCTTATCTTCGAACTCCCGGCTAATAGTTGCTCCAACTGAAGCACCGGGGTTTGAAGAACTAGGGGTAGCCGCTCGGGTCTGTGTGGGAGCTGAGCTCACCACGGAAGCTGTGGAGGCGGAGGCGGAGGCGGCGGCGGCGGGCTTTGGAGGCTTCTTAGGACAATCCCGAGAAGTATGTCCTTTTGTATGACAAAAGAAACATCTACCCTCCTCCTTGTACTGAGAAAGTTCCTCAGCACTTAACTTGCCACCTGTCTTGCCTGCCTCCGCTTTCTGGTCTGGAGTAAGCTTAGATGCATTGTTCGAGTTCTTGGAGCCAGAGGCTCCTAGGCTCTGTCTTGGGGAAGACCCCGTCTGGTTCTGGCTTTTGCCCCCCGAGGCGTTAGCCCTAGGAGAAGCCGGCTGGGAAGTCTTGGGCTTGCCACCATTATGTTTCATTTCTGCACTCTGCGCAAGCGAGAGTGCGTCTTCAAAGGTGGCTGGCCTAAACATACGCACCTCCCATTGGATTTGCGTGTCCAGGCCATACAAAAACTGCCCTTTCTTGTCCGTATCAGATAAGCCTAATTGCAGACATAAAGTCAAAATTCTATTGGCAAACTGAAGGACTGGTTGCGCGTTCTGACGCGCTCCCCTGAACTCGTCTTCGAGTTGCTCAAGGTAGTGGGGCGGTAGAAACCGCTGCTTAAGGTCGCGGACATAAGCTGCCATACTTGCCCTGGTGTGGGCATGAGCCCACTGAGTCCACCAACGAATGGCCTCACCTTCCAAGTATCAACTGGCTAAGATCACTCTGTCAGTATCTGTTTTCCTAACTGCGGCAAAGTAAGCTTCAAATTGATGTAACCATGAATAAAGAGTTGTGGGATCGAGTTTACCATTATACTTACTAAAGTTCATTTTCTCAGGAAAATGATTCGAGGGCGCCGCCGGTGTCAATCTCGCGTCCAATGCTTTGAGGTAACGCTCGTGTTCCACGCGTCGCATGGCTTCGTCTTCTTGTTCTCGGATCTCCAATGCACGCATCTACAACTCAAGCAAAGAGCTTGACTGCGGCTGTGATCCCGCGAGAGGGTCCCTGTGTCGAGGATCTGGTATCTGGGATACGGAAGGAGAGGGAGGAGGAGATGGAAAACGCGACGCTGGAGAGCGGGTACGCTCCTCCAGAGCCAAGATCTGCGCCTTCTGCTCATCCAACTTGGCTGTCTGTTCTACGATTGCATCATCTGCTGGAACATGTCTGTGACACTCAAGCCTAGTGCCCTAGCTGGGCTGCCTGGTGCACTCTGGTCCCATGGTTCTTGGTCTCTCTCCTCATCGAAGCTCGCCATAGCAGGAAAATGCAATTCCTTTCCGGAACGCAATCTGACCATCCACTATCTGTGTGGGAGATGTCACGATTGTGACGTGTTTATGTATCAGATTCTCTCTTCATTGCTGATTCCTATTGCAGATGCAAAGAGTTACCAGCCAAAGGGAACCCCTACCCTCGACTGGTTGCGACTCTTCGTCAAAAGATGTACATCTTCATCGAATAGCCACATCTCTTCGACGAATGGTTGTATCCCTTAATGAATGGTTGTGCCTCTACATCGACTAGACACATCCCTTAGCCTAAAAGTTGTACCCTTTCGTCTAAGGTCATGTCCTTTCATCAAAGGACATGCCTCTTCAAATGTGTCTCTTCATCTCCTATATAAGAGACCTATTGTACTCAGTTTAATAACAACAAGTCAATTCAATCTTGTCTCAAGCGTTCTCCTGAAGGTTCTAGTTCTAAGTTAATTACTTAAGTAGTAATTAGTACACAATATGCAGGATTAACAACATAATCCTCACAGTGGTATCAGAGCAAAGTTTTTTCCTACCCGTGGGTTGTGAAGCCCTCACCCTCTCCGCGGCACTCCCTCATCCACCTCTCCTTTCGGTGTTGTATGGAAGAAGCAGAGCGATGGTGGACTTGGCGTGAATCCTTGCTTGTAGTAATGTAAACAAGTACACAAGGTCTCACACCCATATACACGTATTGTGTGTATAGCAGAGAGGGACCCCCTGCTGTATTTCCGGAATACCCTCCCTCCCTGCTGACCGGTGGCGTTCGCAACATGGCAGGAACTGCCCCCTTCGCTGCTGAATATGGAGCCCCCCTCTCTTCGCCTTGGTTGCTGCCAACGGGCGCTCTTGCTTGCTAAGCGTGGCAGCCGGCGGTTCAACATTGTTCGCAGCGATTCATTCGGCGATTCAGCCTTCGAAGCGTCACCTTCGCACCTCCACTCGGCGACGGCCTTCGAAGCGTCAACCTTCCAAAAAAAAAAAAAATCCACAACATTAATAAGTGTACTGCCACGTGGAATTCACCAAAAAAAAAAAACCAAACAAACCCAACAGGCGTGCGTAACCCGCTGGGCGTGCGCTGGCCGCCCGTTTGGGATTTGCTGGTGTGAACAGCCACCGTGGGCGACTCGGAAACCACCACCCGGCTGTCAGGATGTCGCCTAGTTCTTACTCGCCGCCTTCTCTCCAGCGAATAGGCGCCCTTCTTCCTGGCTGTTCGTGGGTTTTCCTGGCTTTGCCCACACCACATACTCTGTGTGCTCTTGCCCTCTACGTGCATGCTTCATGGACAACTTCCCGGAGGAACCCGACATGCACATCTCTTACCTAAGTTACATCGACGAGATCCCCGAGGCTGTTCTTCCCGAACACAGCCCTCCTCGTGCCCTCACTCCGGAATCAGTGCCACTACCCGCCGATGTTGGGTGGATTCCAAGTCTTTCAGCCTCTCCTATCCCAGCATCCCCGGCCTCACAGGTGTACCGCATTCATGTCAGCAGCCCGCATGTGACCGAACCCGACACTTGGGCGGTTTGGACTATTTTCCTCACCTGCGAGCCACTGCATCTTACTCATTTCGAGTATTTTCTATCACGGTACCCGCAGTTGGCACACTTTCTTCCAGAGTGCAGTGTGGATGACTTACGCAATATCTCCTCCACGCGCCCTCCATTGACATTTTACTGCGAGATCTTCGTCCCCGACTACACTCCATTATCTCCAGTGCCCAGTTCTTTGGAGGAAGCCAATGCAGTAACTTCGGAGGACGATCCAGACGAAGTGGAAGACCCCGACTTCGCGTACGAGGATCCTATTACTGCCTCTCCAGCAGAGCTGTTCCTTCCATTCTACATTTCGGGTGGACCTTTCCTGCTTCACCACAGTACTCTCTCTGAGTGCTCCAGATGTCGACGTCGCACGACAACGTGCCACCCGCCGATCCTCAGATGGAAGCCTTGCTGATGACTACTCTCCAACAACAGATGGAGGACTTGCAAAAGGCATTTTTCGACGGAATGGCATCAATGAGATCCCAGATGGAAGACATGCAGCAGCGGCACCAACATCAGCGCGAGGGATCCAGGAAGTCACAGCGATCGCATCGTTCGCATTCTCCACATTCATCATCATCATCCTCAGTGGGCCAGCAGGACGATCCCTTAACTCTTCCCGATCCGATTGCCGAGGTAGACAATGTTGAACTTAAACTTTTATATAAATTAATGACCACAGCACAAACACGAAAGATGGACATCAAGTTACCTGAGCCCTATAATGGCCGCCGTGATAAGCGGTTAATCGATCATTGGCTCTACAAAATGGAGGTTTATTTCTCGAATACTGAATTGCCCGAGAACAAAAAGGTGGCATTGGCCAGTACCCTCTTGAAGGATACCGCCTTCCTCTGGTGGCGACGCAGGATTGCAGATGGCAAGTCTACTCCAACGTGGGATAAATTCCGGCGTGCTCTTCGCAAGGCTTTTGAGCCTGCAAATGCGAATTTTCATGCCAGGTCTTCTCTCCGCCGCCTGAGTCAAACTGGCTCCGTGGCCGCGTACATCTCAGAGTTTCAAAAATTGGCTCTGGAGATAGAGACACTCAGCCCCTCTGACCAGCTTCACAGCTTCATTGACGGGCTTGAACCCACAATCCAAGACGAAGTCCATAAGTATAATCCTGCCACCCTGGATGAAGCAATCTCGTATGTCGAGCACATCAGTGATTACCGGCGTCCTCCCAGGAACCTTTCCTCCGGCGCCCATTCCTTCCAGCGGAATCGATCCAATGGGACTAGCCAACCCCAGCGTCCTAATTCTGGACAACCCAACTCTCGGCGACCATATTCTGGACAACAGTCCTTCCGGCCGCGCTTTTCCGGGCAAACTTCCGCGTCAAATGCAAGATCCTCTCAGACCGAATCCTCTGGCAGCAGCAGAAACCGAGATCGGTCTCGACAGGACCGTCGCAACAATGATCGGCGCAATTTCAAGCGAGAAACCTCTTCAGGACAGCAAACCTCTTCATCAACTGCCCCTTCATCCCAACCTAGTCGCCCAGGCCTCTGCACAATTTGTTCTGGCGATCACCGGTGGTATGAATGCCCTCAGCGTCCTAAACCCTCCAACACTCGGCGCAATTCTCAGGTGGACAGTTGTCACCATGCTGATCATGACCCGCCTCCTGTGAAAGATAAGAACAAACAGCTGGCTTGTTCTGTTTGCGTTTCGGAGTTTGTCAGTACCCTGATGCTTAATGGCCAAAGTACCAACCCTGTTCCGGTGAATCTTTCCAAACAGGTCCTTAGTCTTCTTGGCTTCATTGGCGACCATCCCATCAATGTGCTGGTGGACAGCGTCTGTTCCACTAATTTTGTGGGCACTTCTTTGGTTCATAAGCTTCGCCTACAGACCCGACATTTTGTGGATGCTTTTCAAGTGGAGCTTGCTGATGGTTCCTTCCTTAATTGTAACCAAAAGGTGCAACAGCTTCAGTTCCAGATTCAAGATTACCAGGATCACCTTAATTTTTCAGTGATGCCGTTGTCACATTATGACATGATATTGGGACAATCTTGGCTGTATCGATATGATCCGGTGATCAGCTTTCGTTCCCATTCAATCCAATTATATCATAATGGTCGAGAGCTGGAACTTCATGGCCTTTTCAGTGCCAAACCCATCACCGTTGTTTCTGCCCTGCAAGTCAAACGTCTCGTTCGCAAACGTGACAGTACAACATCCTTGGTCATGTTACGGGAGATTGAAGCAGAAACCAGTGAATCTCAAGCCTCGTCATCAACTACTGCTTACTTGGAGCAACCCTTCTTCAGGCCTTTTCAGGATTTGTTTCCGAATGATCTTCCGACGACATTACCTCCTCGTCGTCCTGTGGATCGCCCGATTGATCTTATCCCAAGTCAACCCCCTCCAACCCGAGCTCCATACCGTGTTTCTTACTCTGAATCTCAGGAGATACAAAAGCAATTACAGGAGTTGCTGGACAAAGGTCACATCCGTCCCAGCAAAAGTCCCTTCGGAGCCCCGGTTTTACTTGTCAGGAAGAAGGATGGATCAATGCGGCTTTGCATTGATTACCGAGCTCTCAACAAGCTGACAATCAAGAACAAATTTCCTTTACCTCGCATCGATGAATTGTTCGACCAATTGCTTGGTGCTAAGGTGTTTTCCAAGATTGATTTAAAGTCCGGCTATCATCAAATTCGTATCCGTAATGGTGATGAATACAAGACAGCCTTTCGGACAAAATATGGCCATTATGAATTCTTGGTCATACCTTTTGGGTTAACCAATGCCCCGGCCACTTTCATGACCCTGATGAATGAAATTTTTGGGCCATACTTGGATAAGTTCGTGATCATTTACCTTGATGATATTCTGGTTTTTAGCCGATCTATGGTCGATCACAAAGAGCATTTACAGATAGTCTTTGAAGTACTACGCAACAATGTGCTGTACATCAACAAAAAGAAGAGCGAATTTTTCAAAAACCATGTGGAATATCTTGGTCACATCATTTCTGCTAATGGGATTGCAGTCGATCCTAAGAAGATTCAGGCGATTGTGGATTGGCCTTTGCCTCTCACCATTTCAGATGTTCGATCTTTCTTGGGACTTGCTAACTTTTATCACAACAAGGTGCATAGATTTTCGGAGATTGCTGCTCCTTTGACAGAACTGACAAAGCTGGACAAACTTCAGTGGTCTTCGGAAGCTGAGCAATCCTTCAATGATCTCAAGCATGCCTTGACGACAACCCCGGTCTTGGCCATTGCAGATCCCACTCAGCCCTTTGATGTAATGACAGATGCCTCAGATCGTGCTTCTCGTGGGGTTTTGATGCAGAATGATCGTGTCATTGCTTTTGACAGCTTTCAGCCATTCAAAGCAGGTATCCTGTGTATGATAAGGAGTTTTTGGCAATCGTGCATGCTTATCGAACATGGAGACATTATCTTCTTGGCGCAGATTCAGTTGTACGTACGGATCATCAATCTCTGACGTATATTTTCACTCAGCCTGTTATGAACTCTCGACAAGGCAGATGGGTTGAATTCTTGGCTAATTTCCACATGATTATTCAGTATGTTCCTGGTCTTCAGAATGTGGTTGCAGATGCCTTAAGTCGCATGCCTCGAGCCATTAATTTTGCCATCACAGATGTGCAAATGGAAATCCCTGCTTGTTTCAAAAATGAATATTTGACGGATAGAGATTTTGGAGATGCGTTCCCTGCTCTCAAATCTTCTAATCCCAGTCCTGCAGAAATGAACATGTTTGCAGCCTATATTATCATGGATGAGTTGCTGTTCTTCTCTGACCGCATTTGTGTGCCTCACAATACTTCATTGCGGAAGATTCTTATTCAAGAACATCATGAAGTCCCTTATGCTGCTCACCCTGGTATCAACAAGACATATGGACTTTTGTCTGCTACATACTTCTGGCCTCAGATGCAACAAGATGTTATCAAATTTGTCAAAGCTTGTCATTCATGTCAAACAATAAAAGCCTCTCGACAACTTCCTCAAGGGTTACTTCAACCATTACCAGTTCCCAATGAGAGATGGGAAAGTATCAGTATGGATTTTATCACCACCTTGCCTCGTTCATCCAAAGGCAATGCTCAGATTCTTGTGGTGGTTGATCGATTTTCCAAAATGGCACATTTCATTCCTTGCAAGAAAGCTGCTTCAACCCCAGATGTGGCGTCATTATTCGTGCAACATGTCTTCAAATTGCATGGTTTGCCAAAGACCATCATCTCTGACAGAGATCCAAAGTTCATTGGACATTTTTGGACGTCTTTGTTCAAATCTCTTGGCACGAATTTGTTATTCAGTTCAGCCTATCATCCTCAAACAGATGGACAGACTGAAAGAGTCAATCAGATTTTGGAAGAAATGATTCGACATTACATTCAATTCCGTCTGGCATCATGGGAAGATTATTTACCACTCGTGGAATTTGCTTATAATAATTCCCATCATTCAGCAATTGGATTAACTCCATTTCAAGCAGCATATGGACATACTCCTCTTGTGCCTACAAACTTTGTTTTACAACACAAAGTGGCATTGGCAGATCAGTTGGTTCAGGAGATGCAAGATCTGCTTGTACAAGTTCGAGATAAATTGGTCCATGTGCAACAAAAATATCAAAAACAGGCCAACAAGCATCGTGGACATGCAGAATTTCAAGAAGGAGACTTGGTCTTATTATATGTGGCACCTCACCGCTACAAAACAGTGAAGTCAGTTTTTCCAAAGTTACGACCTCGCTTCTATGGGCCTTTCAAGATTCTTAAGAAAATTTCAACTGTCAGTTATAAGTTGGAACTTCCACCGTCATGGGGAAAGATTCATCCGACTTTTCACATATCTTGGCTCAAACAGTATATTCAAGGAGATTCGCCTGTTCCAGACTTATCTTCATATGTACCAGAAATTGAAGATGACCATATTATCCTTGTTCCAGAAGTAATACTTGACGTAAGACAGAAGGAAACAAGAAGAAAGTTGACTACAGAATTTCTTGTGAAGTGGATGGACTTGGATGAGTCTGATTCCACTTGGCAAACAGATGAAGAAATGCAGCAGTACCCTAACCTTCTTCAGGAGTTCTTCGACAAACGGATGTCTATCATTTGACACATGGGTTTTATTTTAAATGGGAGGGAATGTCACGATTGTGACGTGTTTATGTATCAGATTCTCTCTTCATTGCTGATTCCTATTGCAGATGCAAAGAGTTACCAGCCAAAGGGAACCCCTACCCTCGACTGGTTGCGACTCTTCGTCAAAAGATGTACCTCTTCATCGAATAGCCACATCTCTTCGACGAATGGTTGTATCCCTTAATGAATGGTTGTGCCTCTACATCGACTAGACACATCCCTTAGCCTAAAAGTTGTACCCTTTCGTCTAAGGTCATGTCCTTTCATCAAAGGACATGCCTCTTCAAATGTGTCTCTTCATCTCCTATATAAGAGACCTATTGTACTCAGTTTAATAACAACAAGTCAATTCAATCTTGTCTCAAGTGCTCTCCTGAAGGTTCTAGTTCTAAGTTAATTACTTAAGTAGTAATTAGTACACAATATGCAGGATTAACAACATAATCCTCACAGGAGACTTCCGGAGGCTTCCGGAGGCTAAAAACCAACCGTCCTTCGAGGGACAGGAGTCACTCCGAAAGGGGTAGTCCACCGGCGTCTAAAAACCAACCACACGAGCGAGAGAAAATTCTGGTTTCTTTGCTGAATCTTTGTACTTGAAGTAGGCTCTGATACCACTGTAATATGCGGAAGCTTCGGAGAAGAATCGGTAACTTCAATACTCAGAATTCAGCACTCTTTTCGCGACGGAAATTAACGCACAAATTGAAAGGAGAAGTGCAGAAAATAGAGAGAGAGAGAGGGAGAGGTGGAGAGGACACAGTTGGGTCCCAATTACCCTCTGTAGGGCCCCCACCACGGATGGTGTATTTGCTTTATTAGAATGATGAGAAATCTGAAAGAAAATACAGCAATCTTGGACCTTTTCTTGGCTGGAAAATCCCTGCCCTTGACCTTCAGTTCTCCACCCCTTTGCTTAGCAATTCCCTTGGCTTGTCTAGCCCTTGATTTGCTTGAGCTCTTGGTGAATAATGAGATGAACAATTGGGATTGTGGCCTCCACTATTTATACTACCCAATCATGAGCAGTCGGCCAGCTGTAAATCCAGGTGGCCAGCAATATTCTGTCCCACGACTGTAAATCCAGCATTAAATGCTGGAAAAAATCCCATAAAGTCTGCGCATCTCTTCCTGGCTGGCTGGACTTTAGGCGCCTGCTTTAAGTCGAGTTTGGGCACCTTTTCTAGGCTGTTTGGGGACTGGGCAGCCTGTATGGGCTGCCCCATACTTGCCCTATACCCCTCCCATGGCTGGATAATCAGTCGGCTACCCCTGGCCTGCCCCTGGGGCTGTCCTACAGCCCCTCCATGGCTGGTGGGTTTCAGCCTCGGCCTTCCTGGCCCTAATGGGGGTGGTTCTACACCATTCCCATGCCCCCACTCAAATCCGGGGTAGCCCTATGGGCTGGCCCCTTGTCTTAACCACTATCTACTCAGTGATCTGGCATCCGGTACCATACCAGATACACAGAACCACTGACATCATTCTAGAGGGAGACTCACAGCGCGGACTGGCACTGTTTCATGTGCAGGAAAGTGCACACCTGACCTTGGACGACTGAGATGGATCCCTGGCTGACTCGTCCCGGACTGGGCTCACATGGGACCAGTTCACCATCCCAGGTCCTGCACCTTCTGTACATAAATGTCTACATGGCATCCAAGTGCGGGATGCACGTGACAAGGATTCTGCAACGTTATCGGAGGATATGGCTTCTGGTCATAGTCATTCTTCTCTCTCGGGGATTCTCTTTTCTTCTCCCCGATACCAAGCCCCAACTTCGCAAGCTTCTTCTTCCCAACTTCCTATTTCTCTACCTTATTCCCAGATTCCTGCTTCTTTTCCTTCCATATTCCCCACCACCACCACTTCTCTTGTTTCTCCCCTCCCACAAACCCTCATCCCAACCCCTTCCCATGTGCCATCCTATTCACCCCCTCAAGTGAGTGATTCCATGAAGCTGACTGCTACCAACTACCATACTTGGTCGTTTTATACACAATGACGGGCCCGTCTCATCATCATCCATTGTATGACACCATCTATCCAAGCACAATTTATATCTTCCTGGAGTGATGCCAATCAGATGTGGAATGAGATTCAGAGGAGGTTCGGGAGAGTATCTTCCGTGAAGATTGCTAAGTTGGAGGCGGATCTTGAGAAGATTACCATCAGTGACTCAGATAATATCATTGATAAGATTGGGGAATTCACAAGGATCAAGAGGCAGCTTGAGGAGTATGGGAGCTCAATCAACAACCCGATCCATAAAAGCTGCCATCATCCTTTGACTCTTTCAAAGATCACATCTACTTCAGTGAGCCTCTCCCCCCTTTTGAGGAAGTCGTGAGTTATCTCCACGACAAGTGCATGCTTCGCGGAAAAGGCAAGTCAAAGTCTTCTTTTGTTGCCTCTAACAAGGGCAAGGACAAAGGCAAAGGCGGAAAAGGGAACTCCAACAACAAGAAGCAGAAAGTCACCACAAAGTCATCTTCTCACGACGACGATTCTGACAGCAACAAGGGTTCCAAGATGAAGGAATCTTGGTCATTCTGAGGCCACATGTTTTGCCAGACAAGCTACTTCCCGCAAAGCTAAAGCCAAAGCTAAAGCAAAACAGGAGTCCTCCTCTGATGGCTCAGACACTTCACCCATGACAGATGGTTCAGATACTTTGCCAACGACATAGGAGGGTACGAAGTCTCATGCTAAGATGGCTTTTCTTGCTGTCTATGATCCCCCTGTTCTTTCATCTTCACAGGAGCAGGATGAGTCAGTCCATCCTGGTGGTCACAGAGGAGAAGTCAATGCCCTATCCGCAACAGAGGATTATTTACAGGAGTTTCTGATAGAGACCTTATCAGTTCCTCTAATCCCTTTGGATGAGTATCTCCCTTCCCTTGTGTTGTTTCATGCTGATGCTATTATTGCAGATTTTCTCTCGTCTCTTTCAGAGGAGGATAGCGGTTCTTCTACTGGGTAGGTGGATGATTTTGCCGTGAGATCCTCACATATTCTCGAGCTTCCTACTTTGGCAGTTGCTTCTCCTTCCTATGTTTCAGAGGAGGCATCTTCCACTATCTTGGAGCCTGTCCCTACTTTGAACCTGGCAACTTCTACTATCACTGATGATCAGTTTGTTCCAGTGGTTGTTTCATTTCCTTCTTCTTCAGAGGAGGAGTCTACTTCGGTCCCGTGCATGTGCAGAGGAGGTACCATCTATGGTTCCATCTCCCGAGGGCTTCTCTCTTCAAAATGATCCTATTGTTTCGTCTTCGATTACCCAAAGAAGAAGTGGAGTAAGCCTAAATCGGTCATCTCAAACTCCTTTGACAAGGCAACCTTCGTCAACTACAATGTGCTCCATATGACCGCCGGTGAGAATGAGGTCATCCACATAAAGGATGATCAACATGACCATGCCGCATTCCCAAAAGAGATATAGATTGGGATCTGCAACCGATCTCTGAAATCCAGTCCGTAGAAAGAAGGAATCAATCTTCTGATTCCAAGCCCTGGGAGCCTGCTTAAGACCATACAAGACCTTCCGCAACCTGTAAACCATCCCCTTTGATCCTCGAACCTCAAAGCCTGGAGGCTGCTCAACATACACCTCCTCCTGCAGGTCACCATTAAGGAACGCAAATTTGACATCCATATGATATACAGGCCACCGCTGAGAAGAAGCAAGGGCAATAACCGTCCGAATCGTGGTCATCCTCGCTGTCGGTGCAAAGGTATCCTCATAGTCGATGCCAAGCCGTTGAGCATAACCCTTACCCACAAGTCTGGCTTTGTGTTTGTCCACCAACCCATCTGACGTATACTTGGTCTTAAAGACCCACTTGACACCAATGACAGACCGTTTCGATGGCCTTGGTACCAACTCCCAAGTGTTATTCTTCTCAATGGCATCCAATTCCACCTGCATGGCTTTCCTCCAAGTATCCTGTGCAAGGGCTTCCTTTACGGAAGTGGGCTTTTTGTCCCACATGATACGAGACATCAAAGCATAGTTTATCTCTAAAAGCTCCGCTGAATGACTTTTATTACGAACTCTGTGCGATCTTCGAGGTCCGTCCTCTATGCTTCATTCGGAGGGAAGCTCCGTGACACCCGACTCTCGAAGGGTGTCAACCAACCACCTGGGTACTCGAACAGAACGCAGAGCCTCCTACTCCTACGAGGGCTCATCTCCAGCTACGGGTTCAACCTCCTCAACTGACTGAGGCTATCCAGCTGAAACAATAGACTGGGAATCATCATCAGAATCTTCTGGGTCTCCAAGAAGTGGTGGCTCATCAACAATGGAAACCGGAACTTGCTCATCAAAGGCCACATCCCTGCTGACAACAACCTCGTTCCTCTCTGGATCATACAACCTGTATCCCTTGGAAAGAGAGTTATAACCCACAAAGACAAGCTTTTGGGACTTTGAGTCAAGCTTCCCCCTTTGCTTCTTCGGAATGTGAACATATGCATCGCTCCCAAACACACGGAAATGGGAGACATCAAGTTTCCTGCCAAAATATGCCTCAAAGGAAGTCATCTTCGGTACTTAAGTCATCGGAGAACGGTTCAGGATATGGAAATCCGTAGCCACAGCCTCTCCCCCTAGTGGACAAGGAAGATCACGATGCTCCAGCATCGTCCTCGCCATCTCCACCACAGTCCTGTTCTTACGTTCACCATTCTCTGACGGCAAACCTGTATTGGCCAGCTCCCGCTTGATGCCATGTTCCGCACAAAATCTCACGAAAGCATTGGAAGAAAATTCTCCTCCTTTGTCAGCCCGAAGAGTCTTCACCTGTAAGCTAGACTCTTTCTCCACCATCACATGCCACTCCTTGAACCGAGCAAAAGCCTGGTCCTTCTATGAAAGGAAATAAACCCATGTGAATCTGGAACAATCATCAAGCAGCAACATAAAGTACAAAGAACCTCCCAAGGATGTAGTCTGCATAGGTCCACACAAGTCAGTGTGTACCAACTCCAAAGGTTTCGAAGCCCGCCTAGAAGCCTGCTTCGGAAAAGATTCCCTGTGTTGCTTACCACGAATGCAAGAACTATAGCGTCCTTGCCTGCTGCCAACATCTGGCAAGCCAACCACCATCTCGTCTCGGAAAGCTCGCCGCAGCGCATCCACATTCAAGTGGCCAAACCGAAAGTGCCACAAATCACCAATCTGAGAACCTGTCAAAGAGGAGAGTGCGGAGAGTTTGTATATACCATTCTCCACGCCACCTTCCCAAACAACCTGGCCAGTCTCGCTGTAGGCATATGGTCACTTATGGTAGTGCTATGTGTGAGCAGGGCTTAACCAAGGGCACTTTTTCCCATGTGGTTTTTCCCCTTGGACATCAAGTGTGAAAGGACACTCTAACATATAATATTTTGTACTTCTATATTATATGGATGTGGCACACATGCAAGGGTTGACTTGCATTTTGTGGATACCACACTTTTGGCTCTCTCTCTCTCTCTCTCTCTCTCTCTCTCTCTCTCTCTCTCTCTCTCTCTCTCTCTCATTTCTGTGTGTGCGCTTCTCTACCCTGCACGTAACCCTAATGTGCAGGTTTGTGTGTGTGAGTGTGTGAGTCCAACACCCAACATTTGGTATCAGAGCTGGGAGCTGGCCCTGGAGTAGTGCCTGTACAGAATCTGCAGAAAAAACTGCGAAATTCCATCGACGCCTGTGAATTTCCGTCGATGCTGTGTTTTTCCGTCGACGTCCGTCCGTCCATTCCGTCGGCGCTCCTCCGTCCAGCCACCAGAATCGGGCAGCACTAGTGGGGAGCCCACCACCACCGCCCAGCTTGCAGGCGGCACCGCCAGCTACAACCGCCGTTCATCCGTCAGCGCCCCCAGCCGGTTGCCCAGACCCGTCGACGGTCATCAGCGTTCCGTTCCGGCACTGCTGTCCCATTCCGCCGGCGCTACTCCACGCGACGACCGTTTCGCTCCGTCTCGATCCTGTCGTTCCGTCCACGCGCCGTCCGTCCGTCCGCTGCTCCGACCTCCGCACGCAGCGCCGCCTCCGACCAGGTCCCCTCGCACCTGCCGTCTGGCGCGCCCCTGCTCCATCCAGCCACCGTCGTCGTCGCCCAACGCCGACTCGCACGCCCACCTTCGAAGTTCCGTTCGCTACAGCTAGCGACTTGCCTGCAACTTCTGGCTCCATCGCCCACTTCTCTCTGGCTGGTCCGACACCAGCGACTTTGACTGCTCCACGCCCACGCTCTGCAGGCCTCCTCGACACCTGCAGCTACCCGCACCCGGTTCCACCTGGCTGTCAGCTACCTGGTTCCACCAACCTGCAGCTCCTCGACACTCACGCCTCCATCTTGCTGCCCGGTACACGCACCCGCCTTCTCCACCTGCAACGACTCCCTCCAACGTCTCCACCTGCGACTTGGCCAGCCTGCTGGCTCCCTCTATTCGATTGTCTGCTCCAAGCCTGCTGCCCTTGCCTGAAGGTATTTCTCTGTACAAATTTTTGGTCAAACACAAATACAGGATTTTGCAGCCATTCCAGTGCAGGTCATATGCAGATTTAGCAGACACTTCTCTAGTCAAATTCACAAGAAAATTGCAGGTCCAATTTGGGGAATTTGCCAATTTCAGGACAAATTGAAAAAAATTGGGCATTTTGCTTTGCTTGCAATTTGGGGATTTTTTCAAATTGAGGTCAAAATCAGCAAATTGAACCTCTTTCATTTGCAGAATTTTGGGGGTTTTCAAAATTGAGGTCAAAATCAGCAAATTGAGCCTCTTTCACTTGCAGAAATTTGGGGCTTTTGTGAAAATTGGCCAATGAGATGCACATTGAAGCGATTGGAGTGCATAAAAATTGGGGATTTTCTAATTGGAGCATGAAATTGGGCATTACAGCTGCGATTTGTCGCGTATGTATACACATTGTGTGTAATTGGACAATTTGGTGCAGGTTTACACTTGCTTTGGTTTGCAGGCATACATTTGCACAGGACATTTGGTTGCCTGGCAGTGCACATTGGTGCTTGGTTTGCTTGCAGATATATTTTGTTGACATGGCACAGAATGCTACAGATGTATTTGGTGTGCTCACCCAGGAGGACAAGCTGGATGGATCTAACTACTCCCTCTAGAGTTTCATGATCTGTAATTTGCTGGTAGCCAAAGGGCTTTAGGGCATCGTGTGTGGTGATGACACACGCCCACTTACCATACAGCCAGCCACGCCTCAAAGGGGAGGTGCTCAAAGACCTCCTGATGTAGATCCTGCTCCCACACAAGAGCAGAAGAGATGGGACTCTAGAGATGCATAGGCCATGTCATTGGTAGCCCTTTCAGTGAAAAGGACTATTATTCCGCACATTCGTTCTTGCAAGACATCGAAGCTTGCATGGGACACATTGGAAGCAATGTATCAGGTACGCAACGAGGCAAGAGTTGCCTACTTGAAGAGGCAATTGGATCTTCTTTCTATGGATGAGGGTGACTCCATGGCAAATCATCTCACCATAGTGAAAGATTTGCAGGAACAATTGCTCAACATTGATGAGGTTATCCCAGACAGACAGATGGTCACCAACACTCTTCATTCTTTACCGCCCTCCTACTTGGGCTTTCACACCTGACAAAGGGGATGCAAACAAGCCCAAAAAGAAGGGCAAATGTCACTACTGCCATAAGCCTGGACACTACATCAGTGAATGTAGGAAGCGGATTGCAAAAGAGAAAAAGAAAGAAGCAGGCAATGCAGTAGCAGACTCTTCTGATGACAAAGCACAGCAATCAACTAATGTAATCCAGGAAGAGTACACTTTTTTGGTCACATGCACTAGTGACACACCAAGTGCTTCCGACACTGATATGTCTTGCATTGCATCTGACAGACAGAATGCATCATGGTATTTTGATAGTGGTGCTTCGAGCCACATCACTTCATGCAAAGATGTATTTTAGCACTTGGTTTATGCTTCAAATGACCGCACTGTATCATGTGCAGATCATACCACATATCCAGTAAAAGGAATTGGTAATGTCATACTTATTGCAGCCAATGGTGCCACTATATGTATGAAAAATGTATTGTATGTTCCAAGGATAAAGAAAAATATGCTCTCCGTCTCAGCCATGAACGACCAAGGTTTAAAGGTTGAATTTGAAGATGGGAAGTGTTTGGTGAAAGACCCATCAAAGGGTTACGAAATAGTCACTTCTGGAACACGATACAAAGGCTTGTATAAGCTGGACAGCTATGACAAGCGCACTTATGATGCAAATACAGTGGCTGCCCACACTCCTGCTATGCATGATGCAGAGCTATGGCATGCTCGTTTTGGGCATGTAATTTTTCAGAGTTTGATGCTTTTGCAGAAGCATCATATGGTTGATAATATGCCGCCTCTTGAGTCTCCACCAAGACATGTATGTGAGGGGTGTATTTTGGGAAAGATGCAACGAAAACCATTCCCCAAAGATGGAGCTGTTAGAGCTGAAAGTAAATTGCAGCTCATACATAGTGATGTATGTGGTCCAATGCGGACACCATCCATAGGGGGGCATCTTTACTTCGTCACATTCATTGATGACTACTCCAGGTTTGCTTGGGCTTACCCTTTGAAAGCAAAAGCAGATGTGTTTACATGCTTTCGACACTTTGTAGCAATGGCTGAAAATATGTGTGCATGTAAAATCCAAACACTCCGCTCAGATAGAGGTGGAGAATACATGTCAAATGCATTCAAAGATTATATGCTTCAAAAGGGCATCAAACACCAATGTACTGTGCCTTATACACCGCAGCAGAATGGTGTAGCTGAAAGGAAAAATAGATCTCTCATGGAGATGGCAAGATGCATGGTGAAAGCACAAATTTCAGATTTGAAAGCTGAATTTGATATGTCAGATTTGGGGCCTTTACACTACTATCTCGGCATACAGTTTATGCATACAGATGATGGCATTGTTATGCAGCAAACTAAGTACATAAAAAGTTTGCTAAAAAGGTTTCACATGGATGAATGTAAGCCCATTTCTACTCCGGTAGAACCAGGTGTACGGCTTACTATGCATGATATTGGAGAGCCTTTTGAGGCCGGCATTTACAGCCAGGCAGTGGGATGCCTCATTTACTTGTGTAACACGAGGCCAGACATATCTTTTGGAGTGTCTTTGTTGAGCAAATTCATGCACAGCCCAGGCACAAAGCATTGGCAAGCAGTCAAACGCATTTTTCGCTATCTTAAGGGTACCCTCGATCTTGGTTTGTTCTATCCCAGGGGGGGCAGCTTGCAGCTTTATGCATACAGTGATTCAGATTGGGCTGGTGATTATGATACCAGACAATCCACCAGTGGGAATTGTTTTTTTCTTGGCAGTTCATGCATATCTTGGTTGAGTAAAAAGCAACCCACTGTTGCTACATCTACTTGTGAGGCTGAGTACAGGGCAGTCTTTACAGCTACAGTAGATTGTGTATGGTTGAGGAGACTATTGGCTGATCTTCGTGAGTGTCAGCAGACACCCACCACCATTCTCACTGATAGCCAGAGTGCTATGGCCGTGGCACGAAATCCAGTATTTCATGCACGTACCAAGCACATAGAGATTCATTATCACTATGTCAGAGAGAGGCTACATGCAGGGGAGATCAGTTTATCTTATTGCCCTACACAGGATAATGTTACAGATCTATTCACAAAGGCTTTACCTCGAGAAAAGTTTGAAGCTTTCCGCAAAGCTTTGGGCTTACTCTTATACAGAGAGTGATCTGCTACCTTGTACAGGTTCACACTTCCACTACAGGGGGGATTTGTAGGCATATGGTCACTTATGGTAGTGCTATGTGTGAACAGGGCTTAACCAAGGGCACTTTTTCCCATGTGGTTTTTCCCCTTGGACATCAAGTGTGAAAGGACACTCTAACATATAATATTTTGTACTTCTATATTATATGGAACACTTATGGTAGTGCTATGTGTGAACAGGGCTTAACCAAGGGCACTTTTTCCCATGTGGTTTTTCCCCTTGGACATCAAGTGTGAAAGGACACTCTAACATATAATATTTTGTACTTCTATATTATATGGATGTGGCACACATGCAAGGGTTGACTTGCATTTTGTGGATACCACACTTTTGGCTCTCTCTCTCTCTCTCTCTCATTTCTGTGTGTGAGCTTCTCTACCCTGCACCTAACCCTAATGTGCAGGTTTGTGTGTGTGAGTGTGTGAGTCCAACACCCAACACTCGCAGTCCTGTAGAGCAACAGAATGCTTCTCAAACTCCACCCAGAAGCCAATCTTGCACACCTCATGCACTAACAACAGATGAAAACCAAGTGCTGGGACGTAAAGAACACGAGAGGAATGCTTCCCCCCTCTGCCATCGGGAATGATCTCCATCCGGCCCTCACTGTGTATCGGTATGGTGAAATTGTCGCCAATAAAAATTCGACCTGACTACCGTTTCAGATCCAGAAAGAAGTCACGAGAAGGAGTCATGTGCCTGGAAGCACCACTATCAAGAATCCATTCCCGAGTATCCTTTGCGGTGAAGCCAACTGCCTCCTCGCTCGAAGAAGATGAAGCATCCGTGTTCAACATCTCCAAGTGCACAAAGGCTGGAGTCTGCGCACCTGAAGCTGAAGAATCAGCACTCTTCCTGGTCCGCTTAGGACACCTCCTCCAATAGTGGCCTTTCTCGCCACAATCATTATAGGTCCTCTTGGCCTTCAGTTTCTCTCGGTCTAAGTCAGGCTTCTTCTCAGAAGACTTCTCCGATGAAGCCTTCCCTTTGCCCTTGTTGTTGTTATTACGACCTTTCGACCGTTGGCCAGTTAAGGCCTCAGAACCTCCCCCCTATGGAGGATTCGTGAATCGCTCTTCCTAGTCCAAGACCATGGGCACGAGCTCCTCCCATGTGATGGTGCTGAGCCTGCCACCACTGGTGATCAACGAAGAGTAAAAGGCTGAGTACTGAGAGGGCAAATGTGACAGCAACATTATGGGCATATCCTCTGATGATATCTCTTTCCCTGCTTGGAGAACTTCCTGTTGAAGAGCCTGCAGCTTGTTGATGTGCTCCCGTATCATCGACGACTTTGCAGGATTCATCACCCACATCTGAACTTCCAAGGAGATTCTCTTCATGGGTGATACCCTGTTGTAGAGAGAAGCCAAATGCTGCCAAATACCTCTGGCTAGCGTCATATGCTTTATATGATTGATCACTTGTGGTGTGCAATTGAGGAAGATGAAAGAACGGACTCTTGCATTGACATGATCCCATAACTGTGTGCTTGTGCCTCCCGTTCCTTCCGAATAGAGGGTAACTCCCCCTCCTCTAACTCCGGCCGTGGAACCCCAACAACAATGAAATCAGCCAAGTCATAAGACTCCAAAATAGAATCTAGATTCCATCATTACCTTCCATATGCTGTAGTTCTTCCCGTCCAACTGGCAGTCCACTAGGAACGTGGGGAGTGTCGGGATCTTCACGTGCTTCTCAGCCATCTCAAGCAAATCTGCCATCTCAAGGGTTCACAAGGTCTTGTGAAGGGAGGGTGGGTGGGAAAAAAGAAGAAGAGGAGGCTGCAAATAGGGTGCAAGGTGGCTGTCCAACGATGATATCCGCCTTCTACCCGATCTCCAAGTCCCATACAGCCCAAAACAGTCTCCAATCAACACCTAGACAACTGCTGTAGAGAGCAATACACAGATGCAAGAGAGAGAGAGAAGCTAGTGTAACTCTGCTATATACACCAAAGAAATCCCGGAATTTACAATGAACTATGTGGGGGGGCAAGGGGCCATTTTATATGGCCCCAGGCTGCTGGTCAGCCAGCACAAAACAGGCCGACAGCAGCCCATGACCTGCTCTAGCCCAGTCGGCCAGCATGTCTTCAGTCGGCCAGGGCAGCAGATCAAGTCGGGTCAGTAGTGTCCAGTCGGCCAGCATCTGATACAGCCGACAGGCACACAACAGCCTCCCACACCAAACAAAAAATGGGAAAAATACATGGAAGTGAGGAAAAAATGGGGACACACCAAACTGGGCACACCCACAACAAAGGCCCTGACATAGTGTACAGACAGGAGATGACTGCTAACATCCAGGGTCCAGAACCCTCAGAGGCATGAAGTGATACTTCCAATGGAAGCAAGAGAGCGCTTGCAAAGCTGGTCGATAAACTTAAACCAAAGATCCTGCTATGGGAAAGGCAAGGCAAAAATCTTTGGAAGCAAAAAAGCAGGAGGCAGACAAAGCTGCTTTTCAAAAGCATGCAGAGCCTGTGAGTGTTAGCCCAACTGACCTTGCCATGTCTCACTTATTTTCACACCAAGATGCAAATGGAGCTGTTTTTGAAATTAGCATATACAAAGGTTATTTCCAGACTTAACAGTCGTATCATCAACTTCATCATGCTTAGCATAGACTATGTGCTATGACGTCCTCACTCGTGTCATCAGCACCCAAGTGTAAGGTGCAGGTTCATGCATAAAGATTTCACCAGAGTAGACAAATTGATGCTAGGCAGCATGGGCAGCTGTCCGGGCAGATTTGAACCCATTTGGGCAGGTTTGATAGCGTGGCCACAAGGCAAGACAGGTTGGGGTTGACCAACTCTCCCCCACTCTCTCATTCAATTTTTTTGGAAGCAAAAAAGCAGGAGGCAGACAAAGCTGCTTTTCAAAAGCATGCAGAGCCTGTGAGTGTTAGCCCAACTGACCTTGCCATGTCTCACTTATTTTCACACCAAGATGCAAATGGAGCTGTTTTTGAAATTAGCATATACAAAGGTTATTTCCAGACTTAACAGTCGTATCATCAACTTCATCATGCTTAGCATAGACTATGTGCTATGACGTCCTCACTCGTGTCATCAGCACCCAAGTGTAAGGTGCAGGTTCATGCATAAAGATTTCACCAGAGTAGACAAATTGATGCTAGGCAGCATGGGCAGCTGTCCGGGCAGATTTGAACCCATTTGGGCAGGTTTGACAGCGCGGCCACAAGGCAAGACAGGTTGGGGTTGACCAACTCTCCCCCACTCTCTCATTCAATTTTTTTGGCTCTCCCTCCTCTACACTTACTGTACAGCTGTCCTATTCTCCTCCTCCTTTCCGACGGTTGTACGTCCCTCTTCGCCAGAGAAGACAAATTGATGCTAGACAGCTGTCCTGTTCTACTTCTTCACCAGAGTAGACAAATTGATGCTAGGTGGCGTGGGCAGCTGCCCAGGCAGATTTGAACCCATTTGGACAGGTTTGACAGCGTGGCCACGAGGCAAGACAGGTCAGGGTTGACCAACTCTCTCCCAATCTCTGATTCAATCTTTTTTGGCTCTCCCTCCCTCTACACGTACTGTACAGCTGTCCTATTCTCCTTCTTCCATCCGACTGCGGGCCCAGGTGGCCAAAAGAGTGTGGATGATGTCACTCCATATACTGTACGTCCGTCTTTGGCAGCTGTACAGGCATTTCTCCTGCACCTAAAGCTGTATGGCTGTCTCTTGGTGAGTTACATGTAACAGTTGTCTAATCAGCTCCGTACTATTGTACGACCACGTGTGCTACTGTACAGTCCCTTCCATACTGCTGAATAACCAGTTGGGGCTCTTCCATACTACTGAACAACAAGCATTCAAATAGAAAAGGGGGGGTGGAGGGAGGGGGCGGAAGGATGTGTGTGGGAGGTGGTTATCAGCTATCCATCCATTCAGGAGCGCCCAAGTTGCCCGTGCTGATTGAAACTCTGCTGCTAAGGTAAAAATTCTACGTGGGTGAAGGCAAAAAACCTAAACTATACCTGCAGACAGGACCAAGAAAACCTAACAGCTCTGAAGAAGTTATGTCTGAACCGAAAATCTTAAGTTGTATCTGCAGCCAGCACAAGATTGGGTAGGGGGAACCCTAATTGGGCAGGCCAACCCAATTCCCAGAACCTGATTAGGCATGGGCAAACCCTAAACCTCACTGTACAAGAAATACCCTAAACATACTTGAGAATTTAAACAGATGAGATGAGAGAGCACACATGCCTTGCAGATGGGGCAGACGGTCTTGAGGGCAGCGGCGCGGGCTTCGAGCTGGGAACCCTTGGCCTTCTGATTGCGCTCCGCATTCCGCTTCTGAGCTTCGATCTTCTGCTTTCCTCTCGTCATTCTTCTTCTTCTTCTTCTTCTCGACCAGCACCCCCTTTCAACAATTCGTCATATCATGTCCTCATATAGTCTGGAAGATGCATATGTCATCATGGGCCGCCCACGAGTTCCCCATGACAATGTTCACAGGTTCATTATTACTATGGGTGGTGAGAGTATAGAGTTGATTACTATTCTATATGGTTTTTTCGATTTTTTTTTTAAGGAACAATAAAGTATATATATTAACTATTGAAAGATACACAACTTTCTCACAACCTCTAAAACCCCACGTCCACAGTCCACACTACTCTATTCCTTTTGGATCTCATTCAGAATTTTACAAAGGAAATCCCATCTATCATCCTCACATAAAAAATTGGATTGATCCCAAGAAATCCGATATCCCAGCAGTAAACAAGCCTCCATCATAGCCTCAGTAGTGCAGCCCCGGGGAGACCGTTTCTCCAGCAGACCTCCATGTTTTGACCACACCTTAACAATAGGTCTCGTGCCAACCGGGTTCTCAATAAAAGCCACAAATGTGTGATCCACTTACTTTTCCTTACGGTACCATCTCTGTGTTTTGGGCCCAAATTTGGGGGGCTTTTTCTTCTGAATCCAACATTTAACCTACAGCCAGCAAATCCACATTAGGGAACCCAAAGTATGCAAGAAACTCAGCCAATATAAAGGGGGCATCATTATGAGATATTCCTCTGTAAGTTCTGAATCAGCACATCCAACTCCACATACCAAATTTTATTTACATTACAGAAGGACCAACACATGCAAATACATTTATGCATTAACTCAGAATCCTGCAGTCCTATGCAAGTAGACTTCAAAAAAACAATGTCATTTCTGCTGGTCCAAATTTCCCATAAGATGCAAGCTCTAATAATGTTAAAAACCAATCCACTGCATTCATCATTAATTGCCCATTTCCCAAGAAGCCAATCCTCCCAAAAAATCTGTATATTTAAACCCTTTTGTATCCACCTCGTCATTTTGCCCCAAGTGCTTCTTAGGGCAGGGCAGTCCCAAAATAGATGCTTACCACTCTCTAGAGAAGACCTGCATCTAGGGCATACACCACTAGCCATGTTTCTTTTCTGCATCTTATACCCCATAGGAAGTGCCCACATATAGACCTTCCACAAAAAAACCTAAAATTTTCTAGGCATCTGAGAATTCCATAGCACATGCCATCTCTTTTTCCAACTTGCCACACTCCACTTTACATTCCATATTTTACTACAGTACATAACATTAGCATCTCCCTTCCTCATGAGAGCATCATGTCTTTAGTTTTTCCATCCTTCAATTTAACACCATTAGACCATGCCCAATCCTTGATCCAGACTTAAATATCTGTGGCTGTGGAGCATATCTCACTCTGCAGTAGCTCTAACACCTGCATCATCACGTCTCTCTCTTTTCTGGTTAACTAAAACTCCAGGGATAATGCATTCAACTCTTTCCATCCATTAGTATTCCTATCCCAACAATCAGCTAGGTGTCTAATACCTTTGTTATTAAGGCATTTAGCCACCTTAATATCCAATGATGCAAGAGGAGGGTCAAACTTGTGAGTCCACCATAACCCAAGTGACAACATAGAGTTCCTAGAAGCTCTCCCTCCACCATCCCAGACCAAAAGGCACAGATTCTCTTTCCAACTGTTGCAAAGCGTTTTACAAAAATCGGAGCATGTAATTTTCAGAGGAGCAACTGAAAACAGTTTATCTATCCAAGTTAAGTTCCCCCATTTCCCTTTGGTCAAGACCTCAATCAGTTCCACTAGCTCCCTGATCATCAAGGACCAAGTGGAGGATTGAGAAAGCATCCTAGGCAACATCAAGCTCCTTCTAGCTACACAATGGGTGGGCAAATGGGTGATACCAATGCTTCCTTCATTTTTGGGCACTACCAATTTCTCCCAAGCCAACCATGCATGAACTCTTTTCTTACCTACGTCATTTCTCCATAGAAAATCCTTGATAGGACCAATAATTTCCTTCCAGTGGCATTTCCCAAATTTAAGCACTGGACTTAGAAACATAACATAGGCATTCAACATTGAGTTGCATAAATCAATTTTGATATGAAAGGGTACTCTCAAGCCTTCCCACTTCTTTATTTCTCAGCAAACCTGTTTATGGCCCATGTGACCAGTTGTTTATTGGTAATACCCACCCCAAAGGGGACTCCAAGCAGCCTCACTATCTGGCCCTTTTGTACTACCTCATATCCCCACCTCTGGAGATCAAAATCATTATCCTCTATCAAACTTATGATCCTAGATTTTAGGATATTGCATTTAGAACCTGAGGCATCAGCAAACTCCTAAACAATATTCAAGGCCATTCTCACATTGCAGTTCTCAGCTTTAAAAATTAGAAAAAAAAGAGAATCATCAGCAAAGCATTGAATGACCACCAGTTGCTCACTATGTGCCAGTAATCTTGCCTTCCCTACAAGCCAGCTCAAGTGATAGAATCAGAGGATGAGAAGCAATAGCAAACAGTAGAGGGGCTAGAGGGCATCCCTATCTGACTAACCTATTGATTTCAAAGCCTCCTACTATTCTTCCATTAAGAAGTACATTAGAGAAACCACCCTGGGAAAGAGAGTAGATGCAAGTTGCCATTCTAATACCAAACCCCATTCTTTCCATCACTCTTGCAATGAAAGACCACTGTATCCATCATATGCTTTCTCAAGATCTAGTTGCATCATGATATGCTTTCTCAAGATCTAGTTGCATCATGATACATTTCTGCTGGGTTTTAATAGCCACATCTCTACCAAATAAAGCAGCAAAAATGTTGTCATATATGGATTTGCCTTTAATAAAGCCATGTTGCTTTTTTGAGATGATCTCTTGCAAGATAGGGGTAATTCTGATAGCAAGCACCTTAGCTAAGATTTTATACAGTCAGTAATCATAGTCAGTAAGGTGATAGGCCTCCAATGCCCAAACCTGTAGTCTGTTTGGGGATGAGTTTCACCAATCCTTCTTTAAAGACTTTGTCCCAACAATAACCAAATTTGAAGGCTTTCTTATAAATGTCAGTCACACCACCTCTTTTAAAGAGGGCCAAAAGGTAATAAAGAATTCAGTTGAAAGACCATCCCACCCAGGTGCCTTTTCCCTGTCCAACTTCAGTAGGGCACACCAACACTCATCCATCTTAATATCCCTTTCTAACCATTTAGCTTTGTCAGAGTCCATTTTCTGATTAAGAAGACCAAGTAGCCTATTTTCAACTTGAAACCTCCTCAAAGAGGAGTCTTCTTTTAGGCTCAATGTAGACCCCAAATATTTGACCCATTTCAAAGCAAGCAGTTTGGGGTCATTTAAAGGAGTGACATCCTCATCTAAAATGCACCCCCCATCAACTATGTCACTTTTATTCTTGAAAAGTTTTAAAAACTTATTGTCAGGTTTCTTTTTATTGTTGAAGAGGCTCTTTCTGGTCCAATATTCATGTTCTCTAAAGCATTTATCTTCCACCATTTAGATATTAGCTTGACACTTAAAGTACAACTCAGTGTCACCAAAATCCAGCCCAACAGTTTGTCTTTTCAACAACAACTCTTCTAAAAGAGTAGACCATTTTTTTTTCTGAGCTCTCAATTTTCCCACATCCCTAATGACACCTTGCATCTCATTTGGCAAATTGTTTCCAAGAACCCTCAGCTCCCTTTCTCCTTTTCAAGTTATTAATAGCTGCCTCAGTATATTCCACAGAAAGAGGGTTTTTCAACAGTAGATTATTAACTCTCAATTTCCTGGTGGAATAATGAGATAAGTCCAAACCAGCCCCATCACAGTAAGACCAACCCCACATTAAAGGGAGATGGTGAGATAAAGTAGAGCTGTAATCCACATTCACCTCAAAGTGCGAGGCACCCAAGCAGCCTGTTGATTTATAAAAATTCTATCAATTCTTGAAAGTCAAACATTGTTTGGCAATATGCCCAAAAGCCCCACACCTAAAGCAAGCTCCAGGGAATGCACCAAATTTGAGACTTAGCTCTAGTTTCCCTAATTGCCCTAAGTCAACTTCCACAGATTTCGGAGTCTCGATAGAAGGATTCCATGTAATACATACACTATTCCCTTGTTTTCCTCCTACCTCATCACCAGGGACAAACAGCACCAGACCTAGAGATTGAGCAATATCATGCAAAGCTAGTCTCAGCCAAGGGGGCAACCCTAGGCGTTTTGTAGACTTTTATTAACATCAAAAGAGGGTCGAAGGGAAAGACATGAATTAGCCCCTAACCAAAGAACAAAGGGCCCTTGGAAAACAATTCAGTCACACAGATTGCCCCTTGATAAACAAAACATTGAAAAAACCCTTACCAAGATAGAAGATCTTAAAAATAGCACAATCATGCAAGATGGATTCCTGCAACCATCTACCTAGTTCTCTCTTCGACGAAGGTTTTCCTGGACAGAACAAGAACACACTACACATAGAGAATAGACCTACTTGGCTTCTGATGAATTCCTCACTCAGCTTCAGGCATACCTTCTCTTTGATTTGATTACACAGGCGTTCGTTAAGCCAATCAAGGACACACTTTCTTTTAATGCAGACCACCTCAGCCTCCTCACCTCTTCGCTTCATTTCCTCCTCAGCCTCTGGGTCCCAATCTCCCCATCCCATTGCCCCTTCATCCTCACGAAGGAGCCAACTACTAGAGGCGACTACCATGCAAGACGTGATATGTCGACCACCCGTCGACGTACACACCGCATGTACTCCCACGAGCCGATTAATACCATCAATCACCCACTTGTGCCTCACATGCATGACACGTAGCAAATTGGATCACACTCAAGCACCCCCTCTTCAATCTCCCTCTCTCCCTCACTGGTTTTTTTTTTCAATTTAATAACCAAAACATATTCCTGGTTTGATGTGGATGGAGATTACCAAAGCTTAAGAAAACAGCATGGCATAAAAATAGATGGATCTAATAAAAATAGCTACAATTTTTTCTATAGAGATTTCTCTCATGTTCTCGAGTTATTTTTCCCTCGTTCCACCCTACGACACAATCATAATAACACAAGGCATAGGCGGGTCACCACGAGAATGCTTCCAATAGAATTTACAACAAATCAAAGGAAAGCATTGGTCTTGAAGTCTTGCAATTACACGATGAAGCTGCGGGTCGAGGCGAGGAGTGGAACAAGGGAGATAGAACTGAGAACGTGAAAGAAAGCTTTCTAGAAAAAATGTAGCTAATTTTGTTGGAACTTCTTTGAGAAGATCCATTCATTTTTATGACATGTTGTCTTAAGCATTTATGTTAATCTTCTTCCACATCAAACCAAGAACATTCACTGGTTATCAATGGATTAAACCATGAAATTAATAGTTAAGCATTGTAGCTGTAATATGCATATTCTTTTCATCTAATGTTAGAACGTTGTAAAAAGATTTTGAGTTTTATATATAATTGTTCAAGGTCCTGCCATCTACAACTTCCCGTGTGGGTGCCCTAGTTCGTCCCCCATCGTGTCCTCACTCCGTTGTCACATTGGAATGCTCCTTGCCAAAGGGGTGAAGGGAGAGCTCTCAATGCCTAGATGGAGGTAAGAAGAGATCCATCTTCATGATAGTTCTCTCTCACAAAAGACATGGGAAGAAGAGAAAGCTAATGCTCCTTGCTAAAGGGGTGAAGGGAAAGCTCTCAACCTAGATGGAGGCAAGAAGAGATCCATCTTTGCAGTGGTTCTCTCACATAAAAGACAAGGGAAGAAGAGGAAAGCTGATACTCCTTGCCAAAGGGGTAAAGGGAGAGCTTTTATACCTAGATTGAGGCAAGAAGAGATCCATTCATGATGGTTCTCTCTCACAAAAGGAGGGGAAAAAGAGGAAGCTAATGCAAGAAAAACACCTACAATCAAACCTATCTAGCATGCATCCATCAAGCACACAAGATTCAAAAGCATACAAGCAAGCAAGAAGAGGGAAGAAAGAGTGCTCATGAGTAAACTATTGCAAGGGAATGATTTTGTATTAAAATGACTTATATACAAGTGACTAATTTTTACACTAGGCCGACCAAACTTAAAAAATGGTTCGGTCTCCATTACTAGTCTTAAGCAAGTACGTACACTAAGTCCATAGACTTTCCCTATTTGACATTACTAGTCTTAAAAGCAAGTACGTACACTAAGTCCATAGACTTTCCCTATTTGACATCATGGTAAGGCCACTTTATATGTTATATCACTATTTTTTACAATAGCCCGTTTGTGTGGGTAAGATGGCAAAGAGCCTTACGATGGTAGGTCAGGCAGACTAAAACCATGTTGTTAAAATAATTGGTCCATGCTATATTTAGGTATACTTACCTCCAAGCTCACGTCTGTAGATTCTCATGTCCAGGATTATAATTCACATTTCCAGGCTCACGTTGCAGACTCACGTGTCCAGATCCACATCTTTTTGTATGGGATTATGGGCTCATGTCCCCTATTTGAGAGTTGGTTTAGCCTGGTTTTTAGAGGTTTTTGTGATTTTTTAGACTTATTGGGTTGAGATTAAGGATTTTAATCCTAGTTAATGATTCTAGTATAACTAATTATGTGGTTTTTGATTGGTTTTTTGATGTATTTGCATGCTTCTACTCTACCAATTCAAGAATTTGCATACTTCTACTCTATGAATTTAAGAATGCATGAATAAATTATCAAGGAATATATAATGTATAAACACTCTAATTCAACCTAATGAAACTTGGATTTCACTCCTAAAATCACCATCGTTAAGCTAATTCTTAGAACAAAGTAATGAAATTTAAGCCTCTTGGAGTCTAATTTCATGCAAATCTCTAAAAAATCAAGGTTTTTCCCTACCAATAGACGAGCATAGATTGTTCTAATGCAAAGTAACCTTTAAATCAAAATCAAACACAACAAACGAACACTTCCAATGCTCTAAAACCATATGTTTTTTGAAGTGTGACCTCCTAATTAACACTGGGCAATATTGGGTGATCCAAATAGCTTGGAATGTATGGAGAAATAGAGCTAAGCCCTAGGCTAGTCCACCACAATAGTGGTGCCAAACATATTCAACTCAAAAGCTTACCTTAGCCTTGCTAAAGCATGTGTCATTGGGTTTTGCCTTAGAGCCATAATCTGTAACTTCTTGAGTGAGTACGCTAGCTCGTCTGGCCACTGCCGCATCCTCAATCTGTTGTTACACCAGAATGCTCCTTGCCAAAGGAGCGAAGGGAGATCTCTCAGCCTAGATGGAGGCAAGAAGAGATCCATCTTTGCAATGATTCTCTCTCACAAAATACACGGGGCAAAGATTTCATTTATAGCAAGAAGAAAACCTAGAATCAAACCTATCTAACATGCATCCATCAAGAAAGCAAGATTCAAAAGTATATAAGCAAGCAAGCAAACCTATAATAACCTATAATAAAAGGTAATAAGCAAGCAAGCAAACCTAGCATACATTCATCAAGAAATCAAGACTCAAAGGCATACAAGCAAGAAATAAGAGGGAAAAAGGAGAGGTCACAAGTAAACTATTACAAGGGAATGATTGTGTATTACTTATTGTAAAAGATCACGTATAGACAAGTGACTAGTTTTTCATACTAGGCTAGCCAAACTTAAAATGGTATGATCTCTATTACTAGTCTTAAGCAAGCATGTATACTAAGTCCATAGACTTTACCTATTTGACATTAAGCTCATGGTAAGGTTTCTTTATATGTTCCAGCATCATCTAACAATAGATAAGTGCCTGTTAGCATAGATAAGTGCTTGTTAGCACCTGTAAGATAAGTGCATGTTAGCATAGGTAAGATGGCAAAGCTAAGTACGGTAGGTTGTGGACAAAACTGTGTTAACAAATGGAGTGGTTAACAATAATGTTGATAATTTTTTATATTAGAATTGAAGGCTTAAGTATAGAAGTTAAAGAAAGGGACCTCGGGGTGGCCATTGGCTAGTCATGTAGTGCTCGCATGACCATGTTAACCAACAACAACGAGTCATTAAAAATGTGCATGAATTGTGAGTGCACATTTGTAAAAATTCATCCACATTTGCTTTATGTTTTGAGAAGTAGCTATTTTTTGAAATGTGTATGCGCAAAGTACAATCAACTCTATAATTTTTTTAGTTTAAGCCTATATTTTGGAAATATAAGAAATTTCAGAAGTTTTTCTATACACAAAATCAAGAAAAATAGTACACATGCCACTATAGAGAAACCTAAAGACAAAAACTTCTAAATTTTACAAGAAAACCAATTGGCGTTAATGCATACATAATGAAATCTTCTTACAACCATTGATCTATATGTATTAACCATAGTAAGTGTAGGTAGAAGTTCAATATGAGCATAACTTAAAAACCTGCAATCTTCTTACAACCATTGATCTTGATGTGTCAACCATAGCAAGAAGAAGTTTAATATGACAAGTTTCACATGTTGCAAAAAAGGCCCTCACTTTAATAATCATGCTTGTAACAACAAAGCTTCAAAAAAGGGAAGCAAAAACCACACGAACTATAGTGTGTTGCCAACTAGAAAATGGAGCACCAAAATGAAGAAGAAGTTTACATGTCAAATGTGAAAATGTTTACCCCATGACAAAACTCTTCTAGAGTGAACTTAAAACCATTTCCTAGGTACAAAAATTTATAAGCATAACAAAACTCTTCTAGAGTGAACTAAAAACCATTTCCTAGGTACAAAAATTTATAAGCATAACAAAAGAGCTATCTAGAACCCCAGGGAAGGACGGGGTATTTTGCCTCATGCTCGTCCTCTGCATCCTTTTCCTCTTCTTGCATTCGCCGAGTTTCCACTGGTGGAGGAGTACTTGTGACTCTTTCTTCTATCTCTCTAACATCAGGCTTGTAGTCCACAAGATCCACAATATCTCCAACATTCTAATCACACCAATGGGAGGTTGGGGTGTTATGAAATCGAGGATCGGGCTGCATGCTTTTCATCCCAACCTCTTGGAATTCATTAGGCAACTCTTTTAGGGAAATCACTCTTTTCTCAATGAACTTGACTTATAGTGGGGGTCACACTCCACTGCAACCACATTTCTACCTCTTTCGAGTGCACTCATAGTTATAGTAAAAGTACCTACAAAGAGGTCCATTATACACTCTCCCTTGATTGAAATAAGGTCAATTAAATCCATCATCAAAAGCTAGGGCTTTTAATATGGATTAATGACACCCTGTAACTTGCCATTGTTGTGCTTAAACTTCTTACATACGCAAGGTCTCTCAATAACATTTGTGCGGCTTATTTTTGTGGCAAAGTTATAGCTTCCTTTTCTTTGCAAACCTAAAGTAGAGTGAAAACCGATTGTAGCAAATTCACGAGCCCATGAAAGTCGATCAAGTTTGTAACCATGAATGTTTGGTTTTGTCCTACACAAGAAAACAAAGCTTAGATCAAAACAAAAGAAAACTAAAAACTTTGAGTAATTAACAAAACTTATGATTGAGTCGAACTTATCAAACAATGAGCTGGTACACCATATTCATATCAGAGAAGGATTTTTGTGTTGTAGTTATTTGGTCGTGAGCATGGAAAAATACTAGTACCCAAGATTCACGAGTCATAACTCTACCAAAAGCCTCAATTACTTTTTTGTATGCAAAAACTCCATACTTAACATTATCGTTGATGGAGTTAGGAGCTCTGAACCCATAAGGAGCATTTGCGATAGCCAAATTGTAAGATTGTACTATAGCAAAATGGTCCATTTCTTTGACCCTTCCCTCATGTACACACCACTTCATCGAAACTTTATTAACATTGTCAGGAACAAATGTAAACACATTGGAAAGATTCTCTACTTGTTGTGTCTCCTCTTTCCTCTTTCTCTCTTGTTGACAAAATGAGAGAGATGTTGCTCAAAGTCATGGAGGAATGCTCTTCAAGCTAACACACGGGTCTCAATTCTAGTAAAAAACATAAAGAGATTATTAGAGAACAATAAGGAAAGGCTTCACTTCAGATTCTTGAGTCCCAAAAAACAAGGTAAATAAGTTTAAACCTAGAAACTAAAAAACAAATGAAGACCAAAAACACAAAACACTTGAAGAAGATATTTTGGATTTTGGAATCCAATATGACAAGATTTTGAGCTCACAAAAGAGATTCTAGAATCCAAAGTGCCAAAAGAGGAAGTAGAAGTGTTCGTAATTACTCACCACTTTTGAGAACAAAGGTAAAAATATCTCCAACTTGATGAATTACTTGTTTCTGGATGTAAGTTTCTCACTTCATCCCTGTTTGCACAATTCAACTTTTCAATCATATTATGTTGCATGTGCAAGTATGTTTTTTGCCTAGAAAAAAGTGCAACAAGTAAGTCAAAAAGCTAAAAACTTGAAATGCATTTACAAAATAGAACATTTAAACAAAAGTACCTTTCCCATTCTGCACCCATCTCTTCAAGGGAAATATTTCTAGCCTTCACAGGTGAAAGAACCCCAAGGATTAAGGATTTTTCTCGTATTCCTGCCCTTCGGGACTGCACTTCGGGGCTCAACCAACTATCGGTGTCTACGGCTAACGAATTCACTTCGTGCCCAAACGAGCACGCAGACATGGGGATTTATTCATACCCTGATCAAATAGGGTGTCATTTTGCAATGACAAGGAACGTTAGTTGGAAACGCGGTCAACTAACAGGCACAAGTTCGGTGCAATATTTGAATGGAGTGACTCTTGGAAGGAGTAATCTTCATTTCTTTGGGATGGGTTTTAGTACATCCTCACTTGTACCTACTTTACCTTTGGAACTTTGAGAAGGTTTCATCAACTTTTGGCCTTTCAATTTTCCCTCTTCCTAGAGCTTGTCTCCAAACCACATTTGTCATAGAGAGCAAGCTAAAAATTCTCATCTACCTTGTTTCCTGTCTTAATGTGTTCAACCCACTCATTGTGAAAGAACCTAATCTTTTGCAAAAAGGTCATTTGTAGTCTAAAATCTGAGTCCAAATTGTGGTCAAGGGCAAGAACCTTGGCTTCTTCATCCATCAATCTAGCATACAAAGTGTAGTTTTTAATGATTCAATGTGTTCATACTCTATGCTAAGTGTTTTAATTGCACCAGTCATTGTAATTTTGATGTTTAGTGAGTTGACCTCTTTCACTTCAAAGTCCTTCTTGTAGAGACTAATGGCACACTTTGAAGAGTTCTCTCGCTCAATGAGTAGTAAATCTTATCTGTACTAGTGTGCTCTTTCAAAAAGTAATGATACGCCCATCAAAAACAAAATAAAACTCTTCCTTGAAGGGAAGAGTAAATAGGTTGACAAAGTTTCTTCCAACTAAAAGATGTGAAAACATCTGAGCTAGCTAGGGTCTTTAATATCAAACATCTCTACAAACTATATGGCCTGCCTGCGCATATATAGTGTTGGGTAGAGATAGAAATTTTTTGTAGTCATCTTTTAAGGAAAATCTTTAAAGGTTAAATATCACGAGTGAGGTTAACCATCCATAGATTGATGATGGTCAAACTAGAAACCCAACGAGGTTCTAGAGCCTATGCTTGTGCATAGATGAATAATCTACTGGAGAGTACCTCTCACCTTTGGAATCTTTTTTTTTTTGTTCATGACTGGGTTTGCTTCAGTTATGTTGTTTTATGGACTCTACTCTTCTAGATTTCCTATGGCCATAGAGCTATGCAAGGAGAAGAGTCAACAAGTTGGTAGCGTAGTAGCGTGGTAGTGTAGTCTATAAATGGTTGGTAACGTAGTCTATAAACTTGAGTTTCTGGAGAGATCTTAAGTACATCTAACTTTTGTGCTAGTGGCATGCAAAAACTAGGGCACGTAATTTGCCTTGAAGTTATAATTGAGAAATCAGAACACGAGGTTTACTATGTATCGATAGATGCTTGTTAAGTGAATGGACTAGAAAAGTTCTCAAGTGAGAACAACTAAATACGCTTACCAACAACTTTCCCCAGTTATAATTGAGAAATCAGAACACGAGGTTTACTATGTATCGATAGATGCTTGTTAAGTGAATGGACTAGAAAAGTTCTCAAGTGAGAACAACTAAATACGCTTACCAACAACTTTCACGGATGAAAACTCTTTAGAAAGAGGGGGGTAATATCACATAGCCTCTGTAATGGCATGCGTGAGTCACCCATTGGTGCGGCGGGCCGATAGAGATCAACCGGGACACCACGGAGTCCACACACCGAAGCGCATGTGGCGAGTGTGTCTAGGGTTCAAGGGTGAGGCACCCAAGTCGGAGGACCATGGGCAACCGGGGGCTAGTGTTGGCAAGCAGGCCACTATATAAGTCCAACAATGTGGACACTTATCTACATTCCTCTATGGTTGGGTAGTGACTAGAGCTCCTTCCCTCTTGTGCTATGGTAGAGATTTCGGTGATGTAACATCCCTAATCATGATTCTATCCTTGGAATCGACAGTGAGGCATGGTAGGGAGTCATTGTAGTAGTGTAGTAGTGCCAAAAAAGTAGTGAGGCATGGTAGGGAGTCATTGTAGTAGTGTAGTAGATGCAGTAGTGCCAAAAAAGTGTAACTACATGTATAGAGTAAAGTTAACCCCTCCATAATCACGGTTCTATTCTTGGAATCGGTGGTAAGGCATGGTGGGAGCCAATAGGGTAGTAGATGGAGTAGTGTGAGTAGAAGCCATAGTGTGACTTTTTGGTACTAGGTTGTTTGATGGTGGAAGACCTTGTAGGAGGGCATTTAGAAGGCTATCTCAAACATGTTGTCAAATGTCAAAAGCCATTAGCCTTACTCACATGTAGTAACCGAGTACATGCTTTAGAGTTGCACATTTGTTGATGTCAAAGGCGAGGCCTTGAGGAACTCTGTTTTGCAACCTCACCTTCTTCCTATGGTCATTGGCTTTAAGGATTGATAGAATGCATGCACCTCCCTGTACTCCTCATCCTTGACATTAGGCGACATGATTTGTGTCAAAAGGGTGCACTTGGTGGTCTTGCATTAGTTGGAGTTGCCTCTAGACATGATGGTAGAGTACAAGGATATTGAAGTGGATATTGGGTGTTGGCTTCTACGATCAGGTGCCCACATGTTCTATGGAATGCCATCCTAGCCCCTAATAAAACACATAGATCTACGCATGGCTATGGTGGATTAAGATGTGTAGAAATGGATTAGCATCAACATCTTGACATACAAGAAATGCAAGAAAAGAGATTAAGACTAATGATAAAGCTTTTGTGACTTCACTGAATATGCAACCCGCCTCTTAGTTTTGAGGAGTTTGGTGCAATGCTGGTGGACTAGGGGATGGATTTCAAAGCCAAAGATGGTAGTGACATGGCATTCTCCCACCACCACGAATGTAAAGAACGGTGAGGGAAAGGGCTCTGATAACTCCAATGTGATTATTTAAAGAAGAATAACTCTAAGGCAAAGTGTTTCTAACGACAATCTAGGTCACTTGGTTAAAGCATGTAGACTGAAGGAAGGGATGTATTTCAAAGCGAGAGATGGTAGTGACATGGAATTCTCCCATGAATGCAAAGAACGACAAGGGGAAGGGCTCAGATAACTCCAATGTGCTTATAAAAAGAAGAAGAAATCTAAGGCAAAGTGTTTCTAACAACAAGCCAAGTCACGTGGTCAAAGCATGTGGGCTGAAGGAAGAAGATGAGAGAAACGACACTTTAAAGCCTTGGAAAGAGTTCGGGAATAGTGCTAAAGCAAAACTGGACTTGTTTGTGGGAGAAATAGATAAAAATTATCAAAAGTAAAACATTCCTCAACATCCAAGGGTTCATGGATCATTGAAAATCCCAACATTTGACAGGTCAAAAGTTCTTGTATACCTCCCTTAAGCTTGTGGGGCCATATCCTAAATGGGTGAAGAGCTCTTGGATGGGAAAGCTCCACTAAGCTAGCAATAGCAGGTAGCTATTAACATATATAAGAGAATAGAGGAGCAGAAGAGGCCCTCTATTCATAGTAGCATATCCAAGAGAATAGAGGATCAAAAGAGGGCCTCTGCTCATGTTGTCAATATGGCCTTGATGGCCGAGATAATAAAAGTACAGGAAATAGCCATAGAGGAAGCATAAACAGATCAAAAGTGGAGGGCAATCGCCATGGAGTCAAAGTTTGACTCAATTTTGAGAAACTACACTTGGTATCTTATGGATCATCTTGCAAAACGAAAAGTTATTGGTGCCAAGTGTGTTTGGAAGACCAATTATAAGTCTAATGGTACATTGGATAAGTACAAGGCAAGGCTCACAAAGGGTTTGGTACATTGGATAAGTACAATGGATAAGTACAAGGCAAGGCTCACAAAGGGTTTGGTAGAGATCAAAGGGTTTGACTTTTAGGAGACATTTTTCCCCACATCTAGATTGATCTTGGCTGCCCATGGGAAGTAGCCAGTATTATGAATGAATGTGAAGTCAAATATTTTGAATGGCCATCTCAAGGAAGAGGTTTATGTGGCACAACCACTTAGGTTTGAGATACAACAAAGTGTGCAGACTTCAAAAGGCATTGTATGGGCTGAAACAGGCACCTCGAGCATGGTACCAAATAGATAGATGCTTTATTTATAAGTAATGGGCTTTCTAAATGCCCATTAGATACAAATTTATATATTTTCCCTGAGAAGGGTAGGTACATGATCATTTATGTGGATGACCTCATTATGAAAAGGAACCATGGTCTTTCTAAATGCCCATTAGATACAAATTTATATATTTTCTCTGAGCAAGGTAGGTACATGATCATTGTCCTATATGGGGATGACCTCATTGACAAGGAACCATGAAGGGAAGATCCGACAATAGTAGACATAAGATATGTTGAGTTCAAAGTTTGACATGATAGACCTTGGGCTTGTGAATTTCTATTTAGAGATAGAGGTCTGGAAAGAGTTAAATGGAATCTTCATTTCTCAGCAAAACTATACATGAGAAATTCTAAAGGCATTTGACATGGATGAGTGCAAGTCAGTGGTCACACCCATGAGATTGATGCAAATCTTTCTGTTAAATATAGGACTCCTCATTATATGAGTTGCTAGCTACTCTTGATTTGAGGTCATTGTTAGCTCTTCCAAAAGGGATGGTGCACTAAGCATGAACATGGAGGTGATTTTGGTCCCGCCCAGTCATGCAAACCCTGTTCCAAGGCTTTCTGGATGTGTGTCCATGGAAGACATGGATCCAATCTTTAAAGTTGCTAGGCTTTGAGAGAGGTTTGTAGTCTCATCTTCAAAATCCAACAACTTGTTGCAACATTTACACATGTTTGACCAAAGTGGTTCAACAGTTGTGTCAAATTTATTGGTGAGAATGCCTCGACCCATGGGATGATTCTTCCTTATCTTCAAGTTTATCTTCAAGGAGACTAGTTATTAAACTTGCATATGTAAACGTGATCATGTTCCCAATCATGAACAAGTCTTGCTTGTCTCATGTAAGGCCTTCCAAGGATCATCATGTATAACCCTCTTCTCTAAAAATCCATCACCATAATTGTATGGTTTAGCTATGTTATGGTGGGTAACAAGCTTTACCACAAGGCTTGTGCCTACTACGAGTGGTGAGCTACCCCATACCTTTCAACAATCTTTGGTGCACTGCCATCCAAGATCGTGGAGATTATAAGGCCCTTGTACACGATAGTAGGTGTAACATAACATTCATTTTGTAGCTTTCAAAATAGTACCCCAACTTGTTCATGGGAACTTTTGGTTGTCATTTGGTTTTGTTTATGGAGGGAGGATGTTCAATGGGACCTCACTCATTCTCTCTTCCACCTTAGGTTCAGGTTTAGCTGTGAGGGATCTTAAGAGTGGAACATGTTGAAATATACAAGTGAATAGGGTGTGTGCGGGAACAAGCCCTTGGCTAGAGGCTGTAAAAGAGAATCTGTAAATGTGAGATTACTTGTGAAAAGGTGAGAAGTATCTATTGGGAGAGAATAAAGGGTAGCATGAGGAGATTTAGGAGGTGTGGAGATATTCTGGGAGAGGTGGAGAGAATCAAGCAAAAGAGGTGGAGTGAATCAAGGAGAAATCAGTGGGATTGGATGCTTGGATGTAAACTCTATAAATTGAGGCATTGGCCTAATGAGAATTTGCTGGTTTTTTATTATCCATGCCTACATTAAGTTATCAGTTAATTGCTCACTAATCACATCTTAATTATTATCTAACCTCTTTGTTAATAATGTTGATTCTAGCATTTGATCCACCATATCTCATCACATTGATGTAATTTTAACATGGTATCAAAGCCTAGCCTAGAATCCATCAAGTTTATGAGCCCATTATCTAACTAATTAGGATTAGTAGATGATTAGAAAATAATCACTTTTTTAGTTATTTTCAAGTAGCCCATTGTACCCCCAGCCAAGTGGAGGGGCTTGATCTCCCTCCAAGAGCAACATTAGCTCAAGCCCTTCTAAGCGTGCATAGCTATCTCATCTCTGCTCTAGCCAAGCGAATCAGCGTAGCAAACCGCCTACGCGATAGCTCCAGATTTTTGCAAATTTGTAGGCACCGTTTTTCTGAGGAGATATGGAAATATCTGCTTTATCACATGCAATGGGTCTAATTCCTCTTGGCCCTAGGGGTTTTCAAAGGTGCTCTACAAGCTGGTGAAGTCAGAATTTGATTTGATCAAGTCTACAGTGAGATCCAAGCTCTTCATCAAATCTGCAGAGGTGACTTTGGTAAAACAGAGATTAAGCATTCAATGTTTGGTTAAATCTTGTGTTTCTTAGCTTATTAATCCTCTACTAGACTAATTGCTATTGATGGCCTTGAAAGCATTTGAGCTCGTTTGAACTTTAAGGCCTCAGATCTGGACTCCTCACATACTCTAATTTTTACACACAAAATAGAGGATTAATTTGCTAATCAGTGATTAAACAATGCTAATCATAATTTTTTGGTGCAATTGAGGGTTCAAATTAACCATTAGTATTTGATACAGATCCTTATAACTTCAGATTACAATTTGGAGATGGTTTGATACTCCAACCATTCCGTACAAATTGGTTACCCTTGATTTAATGTAATTTCTAGTAAAATTATGCTGATAAATTTGTGGTAATCATCATTTTGCATTTAACCCTTGGTTAATGCCTGCAAATCACACTCAAATTCAAGATTATTCACAACCAGAGTTGCATTTGGGAATGTGCATAAGAATGAATGCTATATGCATTATGTATTGGGCACATTACATCAGTGTAAAAATGGGATCAGACACTACCCTTGTCCAGAATAAGGCAAGAGGTAAGACCTCCCGCATAGATTTGGGTTTGCATTGCATAATGACACAAGATAAACATCAAAAGCCCAAAAGAACTATCAACAAAACATTAAAATTTGTTGCTCACATCATGGATCAAGAACACGGACAAGCTAATGGCCCCAGTCATGAAAGTGCAAGTGCTATTTTTTACGATAATATTTTTTGTCTCAGAAAAAAATGATGCTTGGTGTGCAGTGATCAGAATGGGTTCAAATTTATTCTGTGCATAGATCATATAGTTTACATGTCTTAGATAAAATATCACCCCGAAGGCTCGCATGTAGAGGCCTTCTTTTTTTAATACCAGGTCTATACATGCGAGCCTTCGAACAAGGGCCCTACAGACCTCTGATGGGGTTGATATTTTATCTAGGAGGTGTTCCATGATACTTATGTGTACACATAAAACTAGAGCTCATTCTGATGAGGGAAACTATTTAATAAATTTTCATCTATAATTATGGAAGTAACCCTCATTTCACCTCATTTCTCTCTCTCACCTCCAAGAGCATGGCTCGCACCAAGCAAACTGTTAGGAGAGTTTGGCCCCCCAAGGTGGGACGTGGAGTACCCCTCGTCCAACCACCACAGCAGCAACATCGCAAGCGTAGGTGGAAGCCTGGCACTGTGGCTCTCCGTGAGATTAGAAAATACCAAAAGACGGTGAACCTACTCATACTAAAGCTCTCCTTCCAGCGTGTGGTGCGAGAGATCATGCAGGATCTGCAATGCCATTGTAATAGGAGGTTCTGGGCTCACGTAGCATCAAGCCCACTACCTATGCGATGTGGATAGCCCAACCTTTGGAGGCACTCCAGGAGGCTACGGAGGTTTACGCAGTGGACATTTTTGGTGACACGGTATTTGTAGCTGTCCATACTACAAAGAGGGTCACCATCACTGAAAAGGACATGCAGTTGGTACGACACATGCGATGCTGGAGAGATCCTTCGGGCCAAGATCTTTAGTTTTATTTTTGTATAACTCTCATGATTATAATTCTCAAAAGCTATGTAAAGATCGATGTATATATATTTTTTAAAAATATCTTATCTTGTGTTGCAAATAAGTCTCTTTTAATTTGAGTTTATATAATTTATTGATTTATATGCGTCTTCAAATGGATACATTTTTTATTTGAGTTATGTGTGTAATTTTAATTTATTTGCTTGAGTCAACTAATAAAATACATTACAAGACATGTATCAAACAAAAAACTCTGTAACCCAAATTTCCATTCATAGCATGAAAAATTACATGGTCATCAACATAGTCCTCAAAGTTACATAATCATCATAGCTATATCCTAGGCTTCTTACTACTAGGCTCTCCAGACTCTGAAAAGCTACCTTGATGGCTGGAATGAAAACATGGAACCCTTCAAGCTCTGCCTTGATGACGGTGGGATCATGTACACCTGCAAACAATGCCACGGGCCACCATAGAAAAAAAGGCCCTGACCTTTGAGTCGAGAATAAGTAAAGTAACTTTGAGCATCGAAGTAGAATAACTTTTTCCAAACTTGATTTAGTCGGAAGTGATGGCACTCAATGAAGCTAGTGGTGGGTCATGACTTTGGGTTTTAGCAGGCTGGATGGATGCAAGCGCCATGCGAGAGCTCTTTGCGGCCTCATCGATAGGGTCTCAGTGCTCTCCTCTGGCTCTGTGTCTATGTATTCCACTATAGAGGGAGATGCTGGATGTCATCATCCTCTGGCTCTTGAACATCAGAGTTCAAGATGTAAATAGCAAAAGCAATATCCCGCTCAATGAGATCGAGTGGGATGTGCTCTTCATAGGAGGTTGGGACAGCGGTAGTGTAAAAATCTTGTCCGACATGAGCTAGAGCTCTGTTCACCGCCTTCTTGTAGTTGGATCCACTCTTCATGCTGAAGAGGAACTTCAAAGGAATCCAACTCAAGGTGGAATTTGGGATAGAGTAGGTGAAGTCATCTATTGCATCGCAAAATGTAGCTAGCAAGGTGGAGTTTGGGTCTAAGATGGAGATGACAGCCTCGAGGTCTAAACTCTTGCAAAACCTAGGATAGATCTAGTCCCCAAGGTGAGCATAGCGAGTGTTGCTAATCCACATGACGAAAGCAGGGGACGCGGCCATGATGGGTAGTGGGGAGAGCTAGAACACAAAGAGAGAGCTAGAGAATAGATAGTATAAATGACTTTGATCTATAACTTATACTCATATTTATAATTACACTTAAATTTATAATATTTTTAATAAATTTATACTTGTGTTTATTATATACTTATAGATATCCATAAACTTATATTTATTTTTATACCTTATGTTTATACTCTAGTAAATAAAGGACACTTCATTAAAATATAATAAATAATAAATCATACTTCTATTTCTTATTATATTATATTATTATTATTATTATATTATATTATTTACATAGTTAATTATAATATTATTTGCACTTAAATATATACTTAAAGTTATATTTATTTTTAAACTTATATCTATAGACTTAAAAATTAATGACACTTCATTAAAATATAACAAATCATAAAAACATATTTATATTTCTAGCATAATTAATTATATTATTATTTGCACTTAAATATATACTTATATTTATATTTACATTTATACTTACTTATACTTATCATTATTTTCTTACATATTAAAGGGTTTGAAACATAGTAGACTTAAATAACCACAACACTCTATGAAAATGAAGAAAATTAAATTTATAACACTTTTAGAGAAACAACTTCTTATATTTACTTGGAAGAATAAGAATTACATTGACTCCATAATCTTAAGGATGTGTGGAGCAACACACTGGTTGCATGTTTTGCAATGTTCACTTCGACTCCCAACCTTCCTACCATCCAACTTAAAATAGAAATTACAAGGAGGAATATTGGACATAAGTTGGATTTCCTGCCTCAAAAAACTAAGGGGCTAATGACTCTCTACATTAATGCTAAAAGGGTCATGACTCTCCCAAAGAATAACCACAACAATGAGTGCTGAATGCGTGCCATCTCGCATGTCTTGGTCCAAGCTGAGCCACTCCCCTCGTAGAAGTCGCCACCTCCTTTACTTGAAGCAAATGCACAAAGTTTGTCTTGCAATAAAGTACCTGTCATAAAAAACAAACAAAAACCAACATAAAAACATAAAATCAACAATCAACAATCAGTGACTTGCAATGAAGTACTTATGAATAAAAACCATCAACAATCAACAAAAGTGCAAGCTTACCTAAAGGTAACATCTAACAAAGTAATTCTGCACTCAATGATATCATCATGGGCGAGTTCTCTTAAGATGCCATGACTCACCTAGTAACTGAGTCATCCAATCCTCAGATGGGCACTTGCATTTGATAACTAATCTTAGTTTTCTTAACTACTTCATAGGATCCAAACAAATGTACAAACAAACCAAATGGTACAAACCAACTTAGATGCACATCTCTAGAGCTTGTGGATGGTTTCATGGTAGCATGAACATCAGTTTTTATCTTTACCCTACATGCTTCTGACATGTCTAGGCTAGGATTATACCATTCCTGGCTAGACAACAGTGGTAGTGGAATATACTCCAAACTATGTCTCTCCACATCATACACTGAATCATAAAAGTAAACATTCTGAGATGCCAATTCGCTTGCACTCTTGTTGTCATAGATCAAGGCACCTATCTCTGCATGTAAAACATTTAGCTTTCCACTAAAACATTCTACATTCTGCCAGTCATGCAGAGTGGATGGATATAAAGCTGCAAAAGCAACAACCATGCTTGTATTAAAACTCTATCTAATAACCATGGACTCAAAGCACAAGAACGCGCAAAGCACATAGATATAAACTTACTATTAGGCTTATGTCTTTCACTGAAGTTATCATGATGCATTCGAATCTCTTTGTGCATATAAACATGTTGAATGAAAGCCTATGTTATTGTACTCATACCATTTGTGCGTCTCCTAAACTCTATGATTCTACCTTTCCATTTCTTGTTGGGGTCTGTGACATCTTTGAGCTTGACCTTGAAATTGCCATGAGTACTTGGTCATATTAAAATCCAATTTAACTTACTATACTGATCAGGGATCAAGTTACCTTCATCATCTCTCTTGTTAAACACCTCCACTGTGTGAATATTACTGATATTCCTCCTCCTTGAAGACATCTAAATTAATAAAGCTAGACTGCATGATTAATAAATATATATGTTATATTGTAAGCAAAAAATAAAGATTAAAACAACAAGAAATAAACAGCAACTTACTGCTTTGATTTACACAACCTTGTTGCTCCTATGAAAATAAACATAAACATATCAAGACAAAACATTAACAAACCCTAAACCTATGATCATTACTCACATCAAGACAAAACATAGACAAACCCTAAACCTATAATCATTACTATTGTATTTTATGCCACTTGAAATCATTACTGTGCAGAGAAGATTGAAATCAACACATAAAGATAAAAACAACAAGAAATAAACATCAACTTACTGCTCACAACCTTGCTGCTCATGTGAAAATAAACAGCAACATATTAAGAGAAAACATAAACAAATCCTAAACCTATGATCATTACTATGGTATTTTATGCCACTTCAAATCAATACTGTGCAAAGAAGATTGAAAGCAACAAATAAAAATTAAAACAATAAGAAATAAATAGCAACTTACTGCTTTGATTTACACAACCTTGCTCTTGAGAAAATAAACAGTAACACATCAAGCCAAAACATAAACAAATCCTAAACCTATGATCATTACTCACATCAAGACAAACCCTAAACATATGTTAATTACTCACAAGAATTTGATGCCACTTCACATCAAGATAGCTATCTATGGTGCAGAGAAGAGAAAGTTCATGTGAGAAAACGAGCATAACTCATAGACATTTTGTCCAAATGAGATGAAATTTTAGGAGGAGAGAGCTATGGTGGAGAACAACATGCCTGTAAATTTTCATGAAGAAAGAACCAGAGTTGCAGAAGATATGGTGAATTGAATTCTGCCAAAAAGGGGGTGGAAATGAAAAGGTAGTGAAATGCAAAAGGAGGGAAAGTAAAAAGTTAAACATAAAAAATGGAAAAAAATGAAATTCGATTTTCAAACTTCCATGTGCTGACCACAAGGTACATCTGACATGAAAGATATGAAATCTGACATTTCTATATTTTTTTAAGATATGGGCTCTATTATTTTATTGTCTCTTAAGAGATTTGGGCAAAGATATGACAAAAATATCCATGTTACATGGATCTAGAATCCCAGCTCTCATTGGTCAGGCTAATCTTATTTTATTCACTCCTTAAGGGGAAAAATGGAGAGTCCATATTTCTCCTAATGCAATGTCCAAAGTCACATCTTTCTGTGCAAGACTCTGGGATCACATCCCTAACTTGAGAGATGGTTTGGCTTAGTTTTTAGAGTTCTTTAAGATTATTGAACTTGATTGGGGTTGATTAATGATCCTAATCCTAGTTAATAGTTTTTGTGTGCAACTAATTAGTGTTTTTTTGCATGTTCTAAGCTACTAATTTAACAATGCATGAAACAATTATGTAATGCCAAACAAAATTAACTATCCCACTCTAATCCACACCTAATGGAGTGTATTGATGCTCATGTTTTTGAAGTGGATTTCCACTCCTAATCATAATTGCTAAGCTATTCCCAAAATCATGCAAAATCACCAAGAAATCAGGGTTTTTCTCTTTCAAGAGATAAACCTAGAATGCCCTAATGGAATTAAACTTCAAATCAAAATTAAGAACAATAAATATTCATATCTATAATGACTCCAAAATCATATGTTTTTTGGAGTGTGTCCAAATCAACACCGGGCAATATTAGGTAATTTTTGGAATGGACAGATGAAGAGAATGGATAGATATACGGACCTAATCCCTAGGCTAGTCCCCAGTGTGACACCAAATATGTTCAAGTTAAGAGCTTACCTTAGCCTTGTCGAAGCATGTACATTGGGGCTTGCCTAGGAAGACATTCCTTGGGAGGCCATGCTCTGCACATATGAGGCTCTGTATATAAGATACTTTTGAGTAAGAGAAAAGGCATTATTCCATCACATATATCATTGTTAGAATTTGATTTGTCACTTGAGCTCTTGTGCTTAAATAACTTGCATGTTTTCTTCTTTCTTGTGCTTATTATGCTTGCTTGTGGATTGTGGTGTGTGTAATGAGGCGTATGCTTGCTTGTTTCTCTCCATCTCCAGCTCTCTCTCTTTCTCTCTACATTTCCATTTTATTTTCCATATCTCTCTCACCCTCTCTTACATGTGCAAAGACATTGAGGTAGAGGTTAAGCTCCCCAAAGCTCCATCCCTCTTTGCTCCTCACCCAATTAAGGAATCCCTAGTGAGATTCTCTAGTGATGTGACACCATTAGTGGCAACGCAGAAGCCCCTAGCTTCCTCACTCTACAGGAAGGGGTTGGAATTGCTTGCCAACTATACCATACCCTAAGCATTAACACTTTAATTTTCCATCTCTCTCTTCTCTGGTGCAAGGTATCAAAAGTTCACTATTTGGTGAACATGCATCAAAGAACTCTCACAAAGTGTGCAAGAGAGAACATGAATTTATAGCTCAATAATAATCTCATGCATAATCTCTAAATAACACCTTGCATGCCATCTCAACCACCCTCATGTGGTCAACCCAAGTGACTATACGACATCATATATGACCTCGTTGATCTCTACAACTGTTCAGCTTTTCCCACATCCTATGGATGGCCTCTTTCACCCACTTCGAAGTTCCCGTGGTGGTTTTTGGTTTTCTCATGGCAGTCTCATCGATGCTCATGAGGTTGTGGACCGGGCGACCTCATGCTAGTGTCATCCTAGTGGAATATTAGTGATGACCTCCCCTCCCCTCCTCAATAGCTCTACATGGAGATGCAAGAAACGGGAGGAAGTGGGCCACACATACATCCCCCCTCCTCAACGGGTCTGCAAGGAAGGGGAGGAAATGGTCCACAGATCCCCCCTATAGGCATCACATCCTGGTGCTTATGTCTTTGGGAGAACAACCTCTTGGTTCACATATATTGGGACCCTGGAGAGTGGCAATGGAGAGACCCATTATTGATTCATAGTCCCGAGGGGGCCATCCCATTCTTTGTTGATTTACTGTGCCCAACTTGGTCATTTGGGAATTGCACACCCTTATTAAAGACTAAGTTAAAAGATGAGGCTTGATGCCAATAAAAGCATGTACTAGGGAGGTTTACTATTGGGTATTTTGGAGTTAGTTGTTCTGAACACTCTCTATGGGTGTGAATATCCCTTATTAAAGTCTAGGTCAAAAGATAAGGCTTGATGCCAATAAAAGCATGTACTTGGGAGGCTCTCTAATTACAAGAATATCATTTGAGTTGTGCAACATATTTTTTTTGTGCTTGATATCACCTCTCTCTCTCTCTCTCTCTCTCTCTCTCTCGGAGTTGGTGTGAACAACCCTTATTAAAGACAAGGTTAAAATATGAGGCTTGATGCAAATAAAAGCATGTACTAGGGAGGTTCTGTATTGGGTATTTTGGAGTTAGTTGGTGGTCTGAAGACTCTCTATGGGTGTGAATATCCCTTATTAAAGTCTAGGTTAGAAGATAAGGCTTGATGCCAATAAAAGTATGTACTTGGGAGGCTCTCTAATTACAAGCATATCATTTGAGTTGTGCAACATATTTTTATTGTGCTTGATATCACCTCTCTCTCTCTCTCTCTCTCTCTCTCTCTCTCTCTCTCTCTCTCTCTCTCTCTCCATCTCTCTCTCTCTCTCTCTCTCTCTCTCTCTCTCTCTCTCTCTCTCTCTCTCTCTCTCTCCGCATACACATACACTCACCATGGCTATCCTCCATCCACCATAGTCATAGCTCGATCCTTCATCCCTCTCTTTGACATGCTCCATCCTGGCACCATGAATGCTAACATGGTATCAAAGTTGCCTTAGCTACATCTCCTCTATGTATTTTTCATCAAAGTTACTGCATTTTTTTCCCATATGAAGTTGTGTGTTTTTTGCATGCTATGGTGTGTTTTTTTTTCCATATAAAGCTCTATGTTTTTCTTAGCCTATGAAGTGTTTTTTCTTTCTAAGGTTGTGTGATGCCTTGTGTACCTCTTCATGAAATACCTGCTATCCACATAACCCGCATCCCCATCTATCATCATTTTTACAACATTCAACCATTAACACAAGGAAGGAGAGGTCCACTTGTTGTTGCAAATGCTCTGGAGAAAAACACAAGTACCTACAGCTTGTAGTGAAAAAAACATAGCATATCCAGGGGTAAAAAAATGCAACCCATCTTTAGTACAGTAGTAGGGCTACCTACTTGGGCAACAAAACACTCAACAAAATGTGTATCCTAGGGCCAAATCAAGTATGATTCAATCCACAATAGTGTACAAAAATGCATATCTTCTTAAGAGCAAGGGGGTTGTTTTGGTATATTGATGTAGGTTTCTTTGTCTTCCAAGGCAAGACATGCTACATGAGCCTTTGAGCCATGCTTTTATGCCTCTAAGCCATGATCATGAGCCTCTGAGTAGATAAAGGGGAAACTATCTTGTTTCTTTACTAGTGTTGGATTATAGAGACTGTTGAAGGTTTTCTAGATCACCTCCATCACTTTGAAGGGGAGTATTGGTTATTTGAAAGTTAGTTGGTGTGAACACCCTCTATGGGTTTGAATAGCCCTTATTAAAGTCTAGGTCAGAAGATAAGGCTTGATGCCTATAAAAGCTTATACTTGGGAGGAGGTTCTCCAATTACAAGAGTATCATTTGAGTTGGAGTTGTACAATGGGTAAAAAAACGCAACCCATCTTTAGTACAACAGTAGGGCGGCCTACTTGGGCAACAAAACGTGTATCCTAGGGCCAAATCAAGTCTGATTCAATCCACAATAGTGTACGAAAATGCATATCTTCTTAAGAGCAAGGGGGTTGTTTTGGTATGCTGATGTAGGTTTCTTTGTCTTCCAAGGCAAGACTTGACCTCTCTGAATCCTTCAGACCAAGACATGCTACATGAGCCTTTGAGCCATGCTTTTATGCCTCTATATGGAGAGAGACTGCTGAAGGTTTTCTAGATCACCTCCATCACTTTGAAGGGGAGTATTGGTTATTTGAAAGTTAGTTGGTGTGAACACCCTCTATGGGTTTGAATAGCCCTTATTAAAGTCTAGGTCAGAAGATAAGGCTTGATGCCTATAAAAGTGTATACTTGGGCAGTTCTCCAATTACAAAAGTATCATTTGAGTTGGACTAGTACAATGGGGATAGCTTGAGAAATCCTTAAGACTGGTCCAAGTTGTAATAGTAGTGCTCCTTGGGAGGTTCTGGGACACCATCCACCACAAAGAACCCTCTCCCACTCCTATAACTCCCTGCTCTGGACACACCTTAGTCTTCTCTCACAAACCCACGTCATTTTCAACACAGAAGAATCCCTTGGATAACCAAATTCAAAACAAACACACAAGACCAGAGCATGCTCTCTCAGCACAACACCAAGGCTCTCACATAGCTCTCTCATACCAAAGCTCTCACCAAAAAATCCTATGGCCTTTTTTCTTCGTGTGCGCACAATACCCCTATCTCCATGTATGCTTTCACCTAATCTATCTAATTTTGTTGGCTAGCCACCATGCAAAAAATCTAATAGCATAGCTGATTACATCCAGTTATGAATAGGTAGTCGCCCATGAAAAATCCTAAGCTTCCTAAGGTTTTTAATCATACCCAATAGATTATTTTGTTCTTCTTGGGGTTGGGATGAGCATCCTCATAGGGCATATCCCCTTGGCCATAAAACATTACATCAATGTTACATGGAGAGAGAAAGAATGATAGAGAGAGAATGAGAGAGGAAGAGAGAGATAATGTGCGTGTGTCTGTGTGTGTGTGTGTGTGTGAGAGAGAGAGAGAGAGAGAGAGAGAGAGAGAGAGAGAGAGAGAGAGAGAGAGAGAGAGAGAGAGAGAGAGAGAGAGAGAGAGAGAGAGAGAATGATAAAGAGAGGAGAGAGAATGAATGAGGGGGGAAAGAGTATAGGAGAGGGGGAAGTTAGATAATGTGAGAGCAAGGGAATATTGAGAGAGGGAGAGAGAATGGATGATAGATAAGGGAAGAGAGAATGATAGAGAAAATGTGTGTGTGTGTGTGTGTGTGTGTGAGAGAGAGAGAGAGAGAGAGAGAGAGAGAGAGAGAGAGAGAGAGAGATAATGAGAGAGAGATGACCTTTTAGTTATGTGGCACCCCATAGATTTTATCGTGCCTTGTGAGGCACGTCCAAAGACCATCCTTATAGATGATCCTTCTCTTAGACGCTGCTTGTAGTTAGCTTCGTGCTCGTGGTGGGAAAAGACATCCCCATCCCTCCAACATGCATCTTGTTGCATCGTTGGAGGCCATTCTCGAGACTCTATGTTCCCTCAATGATATAGAGTCTTTAACACTATGGCTAGAGACGTATTAGGATGGATGTGTGTGTCGCCCAAAGGCTTCTCTCATTGAGAGGTTTCCAAAATACCCACCACTATTAGAAAGAGAATGTTATAATTGTTGATTTGTGACTATAGGGCCAATTAAGGAAGCTTGGAGCACCCATGTAGCTATGGAAACCCACATTCTATCTCGTGATATATGTCAAACTATGCTGCCATGCCCCATCATCATGAGTTTCCTATCTACTTTACACAACAGATATATGCCGAGTTTTTGTTGAGGCTCAAGGTAGACTACCATGATCGTCAACCCAGCATTGGCTGTGGTTTAGGAAAACTTGAGGACCAAGAGAGGAGACCCGATGAGCAAGCTAGGCATCTCCCCCTTGCACTTCGCACACCACATGGTTTGGAGATGGTCACTTTCGTGCAAGAGTGCATGAGCTTGGTGTATAGATAGGTCACCAGCTTCATCATGCTATAGAGTCCATTTAAAATGCAGTGGTTGTCTTCTCGGAGCCGATCACTATCATGGTGTAAGGGCTCTTGGTGATGGCCTCTATAATAACACCAAACAACACATAAGTGAGAGATATATAGATACAAGAAATGGGGGATCTCAAATCACCTACTCTAGAAGCTCTTATATAAACTCGAACATTACCCTATGAACTCTTGTGAATTAGAAAAACTCAAACCAACTGTTGTTACCTCTTTAGAGAGAAGTATGTAATCCCTTGTTCTTCACCAATTCTCTAGATCCATAGATTTTCACCCACTCTAATCCTCATAGATAACCCCATGATGACAACTCATATCTTAACCATCCTTTGGTTCTATATTAACCTCCCTATCCAAGTCAAAAACTATCCTGAACCATATGATCCCTCTTCTTTGATTCCCAACTGTTAGTAGCCTCACTACCCTTCCTAGCTTCACAACAACCTAGACCAATTATTCCCTAGTTAGACAAACGTTGGCTCTATATAGTACCTCAATTCAGATCTAAATCAGTCTTTCCTCATAGTCCCATTAGGCGAATTTTGGACTCAACTTTGGGCCTTTTTCCTCTAGAGAGAGGAAGGCTTTCGACCAATAGGAAGAGAGCCACCGTAACAAAACTTTTGATAATCAGACGTTTTTCATATATTCTTTATATGAATATATTGTTATTAAAGAAATATGAAGTGCATTTGACTACACTTTATAATGTCATTTCTTTAATATATATGAAAATTAGAGTGTTGTCAGCTCATTTAATAAATCTCAGCTCATTTAATGAACGGTTTTCAATCTAAAAATTTCCCTCGTTCAGCTCATTTAATAAAAGTGCTTTTTTCCTCTAAAAATTTGAAATGTTCTCTTCGAAGTTCCTAGCTCATTTAATGAATGGATTTCCCTCTAAAAATTTTGCACGTTTTGGAGGTTATCCCTTCTTCCATCTCATCTTCTTCCATCTTCTTACATCTGCTTTTATTTTCTATTTGCTTCCATGGATACCACACATCCTAGGTGTCCCTGCTCCTCTACTAGAGCTGTTATAGTATACAATAGTTTTGATATGGATAATCAAAGGTGGATTCCTACCACAATCTCTATTGGTAGTTGGATTATGTTACAGATGAGGAAGCGAAAAAAAACAAACAATGAGTTCATCGACACTTACAAGATTTCAAACTCTTTGACACAGGTAGCAGCATTAAGGAAGTCCTTATACAACATCCCTACATGCACTTAGAACTACGTCTATAACGTTTGCCTAATGGAATCCCACTCCATAGACCAAACTGTAAGTAAATGTTTTTACATTATGTTTATGTAATGTGTTTCATTTCTATACTTATGCTTCTCTTGTATTCGTCTATATAGATATATATCCTTCAAACTTGGTTGACTGGCAGCCTATAGATAGTATTGTGGGAATCTTTGATGTTTTTCATGCATCTATTGGTGAGAAACTATACAAAGAAACATCAAGCAGGTCTTTGGCAGAGAGAGGAGTTTTTTTTTATAATTAATTTTATACGGCACCTCATAGTGTTACAAGTTATGGATCTTTGAAAGCATTACCACCACTGTCTTTATTCAACAGTCCCAGAATGGCCAATACCAACAGCAAAAACAAGTGAGTGCTTTAGATTAAAGATATACCAAGATGTGCAGAGGTGTATAAGACCAAATGTAGCAAATCGTTACGTGAAAATCATTGTCTTTATGCAATTGCATGTGGTATCCCCCTCCGGGGGCTCCGACGGCAGAAGCATCATCGGCCTCCCACGCGGGGTGGGGATCCACACCCGAGGCCGCCCCCACGGATGTCTAGACGAGAGACTAGCCCGACGGTTCCTCCGAAAAACCGAGCCCAGAAAAACTCCCCTTTCCCGAAAGGCACGGGCGATTCCACCATGGGGAAATCTTCTAACAGGGTATTATCCTAACGAATCAAAGTCATCACTATTTAAACTGATCTGACCGAACCTGAAGTCACATGGTCAGATCAAGAAGAGACTTGCACTTGGTCCATAGGATCACCGCTTTTTTCTCCTTTAACGAGGCACAACTCTGCTGATCCCTTCCCACAGAACAAGGTCTTCTCAGGACTTAATCTAACTAACGTAACTTATCGCATCTTAATTGTTTCACAGGAATCCTCCAATCTAGCCCAACCGGCCCATGGGCCCATGGGCTAGCCAACCACCTGACCACTGTATTGGTGAGATTCCTTTATAAAGATTTGGTTGTGTTTTGCCCAGGTACCGAGGAAAAGAGTTCCCAGGCCCCTTAGCCGGCAATTTATGCAAAAATTAAGGTAGGCATACAACGTACACACCCAATATGAAACTGCCATTTATAACAGATTCGACTGGCTTTAAAACAATCCTTCAATAGAAATCATAATATTACTGATCACATCATTCTCCAAAATTTTGAGTCCATTGTATTACAAAATGTGTCCTCTGGACTCTCCATTGAAGACCAACTGGCCAACCAACGAGATCTAGTATCAAAATTTGATTCACAAAAATCTTTCCTTTTAGTCCATCTGAATCTTCCTTGACGCACGCATGGGTATCCTAGCAATCGCGAGCCCATGCATCACCTAGTCAGAACCCTCTAGGATTCTCCTTAGGTGTCCTAGCACTTCACTCAGGGACCGCTTCGTCGGTCCTCGCCTATCGTACACCGGAAGCGCACCATTTTAACTGTTATCGAGGCTGGTCAAGACCTCGCGGCAGGCTTTGCTGCGAGCGACGTCCCTCGACGACTCCCCGCCAGTTGTTGCAAAATGAACCTCCTCTTAGTAAAACACATGCCAAATACTTCCTCCACCAGCATTCTGGCGTAAAACAGTCCTTTAAATGAAAACAGAGGTTCTATGCAAGTAAAATTTCCAATTTGATTTCCCAATTTCATAATGAGAATCCTTGATCTCTCATCAGGGTAATCTACCCATCATTTGACTGATTGTCCAACTAGATTCTTGGTGATTTCGGTCAAGGGAAAACTAGTTTAATTCAACGGTGCTCTATTCTTTGTATTTAGGAACTGGAATTGGTCACACGAAGTTTTTGCTTGATTCAGATCGAGAGATGGACAAGTAGGTTTACTATCCGTCCCTCTCATAGTCTAATCATTCGGTTTAATTCTAACAAGGATTTTCTTCAGATAAACATCTATTTTTGGGTAAATACCAATTTAGTGATTTAGCCACATAAAATATCTAAAGATATTCTTTCTACCATTTAATTTCTCAACCTTAATTCCCTAGGTAGTTTTGACACCTAAAATTACTTCAAATCTTTCTTTTCTTAAATATCATAAAATTTTTCTTTTAACTAAATTCTAATATCTATTTTTTTGAATAAGCTTGAAATTCCTCTTCTTCTCATTTAATGAGTGCAATCCAAATGTCATGGGAATTCCTCTTTTATCATAACTTAAATCTATCTAAAATTTCTCTTTAAATTAAATAAAAATATTCAATATTCTAAATATACCAAGAATTCTTCTTTTTCCATTTAAATGATTGAATTCCAAATATGATGGGAATTCCTCTTTCATCATTTAAATCTATTCATGCATAAAATAATTTTAACTAAAATTTCTCTTAAAAATTACATAAAAATATCCATTAATCCTAATATGACAAGAATTCCACTTTTTCCATTTAAATGATTGAATTCTAAATATGATGGGAATTCCTCTTTTATCATTTAAATTTTTCCTATGCATAAAAATAAATTTAACTAAAATTTCTCTTTAAATTGAATAAAAATGTCCATTAATCCAAATATGACAAGAATTTCACTTTTTCCATTTAAATGATTTAATTCCAATTATAATGGAAATTTCTCTTTCATCATTTAAATTTTTTATGCATAAAAATAATTTATCAAAAATTCTTCTTTAATAAAATATCCATTATTTTAGTATTCCAAATTTTCTTTCTCCATTGGAATACATGGATCTCCATTATCATAGGAATTCCTCTTTTATCATAAAAATAAAATTACTAAAAATTTCTCTTTTTCTCTAATTAAACTATTTATGCATAAATATTAAAAATTAATTTTCCATGGATATGATGAGAATTATTCATTTAACATAGGATGACTAATCCTAGAATATGGTAGGAAGTCCTCTTTTCACATTATGCATAAAAATGATTTATGTGTTAATTTTTAAAAATTTTACCATAGCTCCGCTACTATTACTGATAATTTTTAATATTTTCTAAAAGAATAAGACTTAGTAATAGGATTATGATAGAGTAAATATCATTTGGACCAATATCCAATTTATGGACTTAATTCCTAAGTTTACCATAATTTATGTAACATTAAAGCATAAAAAAGCCATCTCTTGACTAGCATAGAGTTTGATTTTAGAATTAGGAATTGCTCCATGAGAAGCATCATTTGATTTGAGAATTGGTCATAGGAATGACCATTCTTTGGGGAAGAGAGAGATATACTTAAAAAACATCCTAAATTAAGCATAAATGTAAACTTTTTATGATTAATCATTAGAATTCATTAGAGAGCTTCATTTGCATTGAAAAACCATTCAATTGAATACCTCTCAAGCTTGAGAGGAGTTGAGAAGTGAAAAACATTTAGAAGATTAAGAAAAAAAAACATAAAGTCACACCTTACCTCTTGTTTTGCTTGATTCGCTATTCTTAGGAGAGGCCCCCAACCAATCAATTGGTTAGTATGTTGAGGAAAGCTCCAAGGAAGGTTGAAGAGAGAGAGAAGCTCCAATATCTCCAAAATATAGAGGATCTTTAGGGGGATAATATATAGGTGAGGAAGGCCACTAACTGAGTCCAACTAAGTTTTAGAATTTTCCAGCTTCAGTTTGGCTGAATTTGGACAAGATTTGGACCAGTTTGGTCCCTTTTTTATTTGGTTTGATCTAGGAGAGAGGAGAGATAAAAATATATTAATATTTTTAAGTTTAAAACTCATTCACATGTGTGAAATAGGCGCCTCCTTGAAGGCTCCCCCTTTCCTTACCAAGGTGTCAAAATTGTATGATTACTCCAAAATATCTCATTTTTCTAGTAATATTTCATAATTTTTAACTAATAAATCTTGTACTCAGCTAACTCTTCATCTTATGTGGGCATTTATTCATTTTTGGGTATTTTCTTTTATTCATTGGATTTATCTCATCCCAACACTTGGATTAATCTTATTGGTCCATAGGAACCTTAATTGGACCATAATCTAAAAATTTGAGAAAATCTTGACCCTTAGGCTAAGGTCTTTTAAATCATTTTTAATAGATTCTTAATGCACCTTGGAAAATTTAGTTTTGATTTTTTGTTTCAAAGAAACATATTTTTTATATTTATAAAATTTATATATTAAAAAATATCTCAATATTGAATTACCACTCTCTAGAAATTTTCATCTCCCTAGGCAAAAACAAGGAAAAATAATATTTTCTTGTATTCAGAAACAGGGAATGATTACAGGGGATTGAAGTAAAGCTTATTCATTATTCAGGCTGAGGAGGAATCTTACATCCTCTCCCACTTGAAAAATGCGAGATGTCCTCATCTCGCAAAGTGGGGGTAATCTTTCGCCAACTCTTCTTCTTTCTCCCAAGTGGCATCTTCTAGAGGGAAGAAATTCCACTTTACTCTGCTCCTGAGAATCTTCTCCCGAATGTCAAGGATTTCCTCAGGTTGGAGTACCATCTGGCCTTGAGTCGGAGAAATCAATTGTTCATCAATCAAGCACGTGACTCGGGCTGGGTACATACTTCTTAAGCAAACTGACATGGAATACATTATGTACCTTGAGATGGGGAGGCAGAAGAAGTTTATAGGCTAGATTGTCCACTTTCTTTATAACAGCATATGGTCTACAGTAATTGGGAGTGAGCTTCTTGTACTTCCCTAAGGATAAGGATCTTCTTTTTGGTCGTACTCAAATGAAGACCATATGTGATTCTTCAAACTCTCTCTCTAATCTCTTTTTATCTGCATATTGCTTTTGCCTATCTTGGGCTGCCTTTATACAGATCGATTGCGTTTGCTGGTCCATGTCATCAAACATTTGTCTGGACATTTCGACTCTGATCAATGGGTCAGACCAAGTCAACAGTGTAAGGCAATCTTGTCCATACAAAGCTTTGAAAGGACTCATCCCAATGCTTCGATGATAAGAAGCGTTGTAAGCAAATTCGACCAGATGCAAACGGCTTAACCACTTTTTGGGTTCCCTGTCGTCTCGCAGCATGACCGAAGGATATCTTCTATTACCTGATTCACTCTTTCAGTCTTCTGCTAAGAGATCCAAGAAAGTTTCTACTGCTTCGAAGAATGAAATCTAGAATTTTGATGTGAATTTGGGATCTCTGTCACTTACTATCCTCCTGGGTAAGCCATGCAATCTGAAGATTTCTTTAAGGAAAACTCTGGCAACATCCACTACAGTGTATGTTTCTTTTACTAGAATCAGATGGGCAACTTTGGTTAACCTGTCAACTACCACAAAAATGGAGTTGTAACCTGATTGCACTGAAGGTAATCCACTGACAAAGTCCATACTGATACATTCCCACTTCATTTGTGGAATGTCTAGAGGAGGCTGCAGTTTCCCTGGCATCTTGACTCTCTCTGCCGCCTTGACTCTCTGACATATTAAGCATTTCCGCACATGATCAAGTACATCCTTTTTGAGTCCTGGCCAGAAGAAGCTTTTCTTCACAGACATATAGGTTTTTATAAACCTTGGATGTCCAGCTATTAGGCTATCATGGGCTTCTCTTAGAATTCTTCCCTTTATTCCCTCATCATTGGGAATACATAGCCAATTAATATAATACATGCATCTTTCATCCAATTTGTACCCAAGAACTCGACTCATTTCCTTAGGAGTCTTGCTTTCCTGCATCAAAAGTGTAGCAATAGGGGCAAAGAATTTGTCCTGCATGATTCTCTCTTTTGGTTCACTGATTAATGGATTTGACACCATTGTAATTGCAAGCAAGGAGGCTATTCTCTGCTGAGCGCATCTGCCACCACATTTTCTTTCCCCGGTCGATACTTAATTTCAAAATCGAATTCCTGCAGGGTTTGCATCCATCTCCTTTGACGCATGTTGAGATCCCTTTGGGTGAAGATCCACTTCAGACTTTGATGATCTGTTATATCAAGGTGAACCTTTGTCCCAAAAGATAACGTCTCCATAACTTCAGAGCATAAACTACTGAGAGTAACTCCAAGTCATTGGATGGCATAATTTCTCTCATGTGTTCAGAGTTTTTTGGATTCATAGGCCACTGCATGACCTTCCTGCATAAGAGCACCGCCTAAGGCAAACCCACTGGCATCAGTAACTACCTCAAAGGGTTTGGTAAAATCAAGTAACGTACACACCCAATATGAAATTGCCATTTATAACAGATCGGCTGGCTTTAAAACAATCCTTCAATAGAAATCATAATATTACTGATCATCATCATCCTCCAAAATTCTTAGTCCATTGTATTATAAAATGTGTCCTCTGGACTCTCCGTTGAAGACCAGCTAGCCAACCAACGAGATCCAGTATCAAAATTTGATTCACAAAAATCTTTCCTTTTAGTCCATTGAATCTTCCTCGACGCACGCATGGGTGTCCTAGCAACTGTGAGCCCATGCATCACCTAGTCAGAACCCTCTAGGATCCTCCTTAGGTGTCCTAGCACTTCACTCAAGGACCGCTTCATCGATCCTCGCCCATCGTATCAGAAGCGCACCATTGGTCAAGACCTTGGCAGGCTTTGCCGTGAGTGACGTACCTCGACGACTCCCCGCCAGCTGTTGCAACAAACCTCCTCTTAGTAAAACACATGCCAAATGCTTCCTCCAGCATTCTGGCGTAAAACAATCCTTTAAATGAAAACAGAGGTTTTCTGTAAGTAAAATTCCCAGTTTGAGATTGGTTCCACAAAAACCCCTTTTTTTCTTAATTTCCCAATTTCATTAATGAGAATCCTTGATCTCTCATCAGGGTAATCTACCCATCATTTGATTGATTGTCGAACTAGATTCTTGGTGATTTCGGTCAAGGAAAATCTAGTTTAATTCAACGGTGGTCTATTCTTTGTATTTAGGAACTGGAATTGGTCACGAAGTTTTTGCTTGATTTAGATCGAGAGATGGACAAGTAGGTTTACTGTCCGTCCCCTCTCGTAGTCTAATCATTTGGTTTAGTTCTAACAAGGATTTTCTTCAGATAAACATCTATTTTTGGGTAAAAACCAATTTAGTGATTTAGCTACATAAAATATCTAAAGATATTCTTTCTACCATTTAATTTCTCAACCTTAATTCCCTAGGTAGAATTATGGTGAAAATTCATCTTTTGACACATTAAATTACTTCAAATCTTTCTTTTCTTAAATATCATAAAATTTTTCTTTTAACTAAATTCCAATATCTATTTTTTTGAATAAGCTTGAAATTCCTCTTCTTCTCATTTAATGAGTGCAACCCAAATGTCATGGGAATTCCTCTTTTATTATAACTTAAATCTATCTAAAATTTCTCTTTAAATTAAATAAAAATATTCAATATTCCAAATATACCAAGAATTCTTCTTTTTCCATTTAAATGATTGAATTCCAAATATGATGGGAATTCCTCTTTCATCATTTAAATCTATTCATGCATAAAATAATTTCAACTAAAATTTCTCTTAAAAATTACATAAAAATATCCATTAATCCTAATATGACAAGAATTCCACTTTTTCCATTTAAATGATTGAATTCTAAATATGATGGGAATTCCTCTTTTATCATTTAAATTTTTTCTATGCATAAAAATAAATTTAACTAAAATTTCTCTTTAAATTGAATAAAAATGTCCATTAATCCAAATATGACAAGAATTCCACTTTTCCAATTAAATGATTGAATTCCAATTATGATGGAAATTCCTCTTTCATCATTTAAATTTTTTATGCATAAAAATAATTGATCTAAAATTCTTCTTTAATAAAATATCCATTATTTTAGTATTCCAAATTTTCTCTTTCTCCATTGGAATACATGGATCTCCATTATCATGGAAATTTCTCTTTTATCATAAAAATGAAATTACTAAAAATTCCTCTTTTTCTCTAATTAAACTATTTATGCATAATTATTAAAAATTAATTTTCCATGGATATGATGAGAATTATTCATTTAACATAGGATGACTAATCCTAGAATATGGTAGGAAGTCCTCTTTTCACATTATGCATAAAAATGATTTATGTGTTAATTTTTTAAAATTTTACCATAGCTCCACTACTATTACTGATAATTTTCAATATTTTCTAAAAGAATAAGACTTAGTAATAGGATTATGATAGAGTAACTATCATTTGGACCAATATCCAATTTATGGACTTAATTCCTAAGTTTACCATAATTTATGTAACATTAAAGCATAAAAAAGCCATCTCTTTGGCCTCTAGCTTGACTAGCATAGAGTTTGATTTTAGAATTAGGAATTGCTCCATAAGAAGCATCATTTGAATTGAGAATTGGTCATAGGAATGACCATTATTTGGGAGAGAGAGATATATACTTAAAAAACATCCTAAATTAAGCATAAATATAAACGTTTTATAATTAATCATTAGAATACATTAGAGAGCTTCATTTGCATTGAAAAACCATTTAATTGAACACTTCTCAAGCTTGAGAGGGGTTGAGAAGTGAAAAACATTTAGAAGATTAAGAAAAAAAACCATAAAGTCACACCTTACCTCTTGTTTTGCTTGATTCTCTATTCTTAGGAGAGGCCTCCAACCAATCAATTGGTTAGTATGTTGAGGAAAGCTCCAAGGAAGGTTGAAGAGAGAGAGAAGCTCCAATCTCTCCAAAATGTAGAGGATTTTTAGGGGATAATAGAAAATATGCTTATTCTAATGTAATATTGGCATGGTCTAGTTCACAGATGAGAATACAAAAGAATGAGGGCCTATTTATAGGTGAGGGAGGCCACTAACTGAGTCCAACTAAGTTCTAGAATTTTCCAGCTTTAGTTTGGCTGAATTTGGACAAGATTTGGACCAGTTTGGCTTCCTTTTTTATTTGGTTTGATCCAGGAGAGATAAAAATATCTTAATATTTTTGAGTTTAAAACTCATTCACATGTGTGAAATAGGTGCCTCCTTGAATGCTCCCCCTTTCCTTACCAAGGTGTCAAAATTGTATGATTACTCCAAAATATCTCATTTTTTTAGTAATATTTCATAATTTTTAACTAATAAATCTTGTACTCAGTCAACTCTTCATCTTATGTGGGCGTTTACTCATTTTTTTGGGTATTTTCTTTTATTCATTGGATTTATCTCATCCCAACACTTGGATTAATCTTATTGGTCCATAGGAACCTTAATTGGACCATAATCCAAAAAAATTCAAAAAATCTTGACCCTTAGGCTAAGGTCTTTTAAATCATTTTTAATTAATTCCTAATGCACCTTGGAAAATTTATTTTGATTTTCTATTTCAGAGAAACATATTTTTGATATTTGTAGAATTTATATATCCAAAAATATCTCAATATTGAATTACCACTCTCTAGAAATTTTCATAAAACAAGGAAAAATAATATTTTCTTGTATTCAAAAACAGGGAATGATTACAGGGGATTGAAGTAAAGCTTATTCATTATTCAGGCTAAGGAGGAATCTTACATTGCATGTTTTTGTCGACTTCTTTTATCAAAAAAACATCGTCAATGTTTATCTGTAAATCAGAGAAATGTTTGGATTTCTCATGTCAAAATTGGGATGTGAAAGAATTAAATGGGGTTACCTGCAAAATCCATAGGAAATCTATCATCTGTAAATATATGATTGGTTCCCAGAATTTCAGTTTGGCCTTTCATTATATGAGATGGCATTATGTCAATGGAAAACTTGTAGCAATTGATCTGGACTTGGAGGATGACATTGAAAATCCATTCATGTTATTAGAGGTATGGCTTGAACATGAGCTCTTGACAATACTCAATATAAGGTCAAACATCTCACTGCGTCAAGTGAGAACAAACTTGGCAAATGAGGATGACATACAAGTGCCTGATGATTATGTGTTCAAGGTTGCAACGACCATAAGGTATGTTATTCAATCTAACCTCGAAAAAGTATTCATTTCAAAACTATGCCATAATCATTATTACTTATATACATTACTTTGATTTTTGGAAATAGGTACCAAGGAGAAAAGAAAGGACCATTCAATGTAAAGACATTACAAGGAAGCAAGTTTTTGTGGTGCAAACGACTATCACATAGAGATAAATGGAGATAAATGTATTTTTGACAGATATAGTTACATCAATCATGACAACATTTTGTATTTCTCAGAGCAATAGAAACTAAGACAAATATTCTACATTTTCTTATTGGATGTTTAAAACATTGATAGCATGTTCTTATTTTTTCCTACGAAGCGTGCTATTGGGTGTGGGAAGATTCTTGTTGTTGGGGTAGTGAAGCTTGTCGTTGAGGGAGTGCTTGCTCTTGGGGATGCTCTTGGGTTGGTTGCTCTTCCTTCAGACGCTCTTGGGGTGCTTGCTCTTGGGGACGGGAAGCTTGCTCTTCTTTGGAACAGAAGCTTGCTGTCGTTTGCGGAGTTGAAGCTTAACTTTGCACAGTTTGCTATTGTTGGGAACTCGAAGCTTCCAAATTGATGTCTTTAGATCCATCAGATTCTAGAAGCTCGACAACCAACGTGTCGACTTGTGTTCGGGGGTACTGCCGTGTGGTGGGCAGTGATCCTGGTCGCGGCTGTGGTGGAGGGGGCACAAACGCAACAGGGATATTAGGCGGCCTGCTATGAATGTTGATAACAATATGCTCAATGGTCTCTTTCCTCAACAGCCCTAAATCCACATCGCAGTATTTTGATAATCATGGATTCTACAAAAAGCCAAAAAATTAGACATGTGCCGTCAAAGAATGAGGAAGGAAAGTAAGATATCATTAAAAAAGAAGAAGCATGCCTACATTTTCTGCTGCTGCGGGCAATGAGAGAACTAAGTGTAGTAGCAACTTTGCGTTGTAGCACACCCTCCAGCCGCAACTATGGCCATCCCATTATTGTGCTGCGGGACTGTGCTGCGGGACTCTGCATCTCACAATCCTTGTGTGTTCTAGCAGTGTGTCCTAGATTATGGCCTCGAGAGAGCAGTTATTAGCTTTCTAATAACCGATCTGCACGAAACAATACTGTTTTCAATACTGAAAGTTCTCTAACTACTTCTCCTTCTCTCTCTCTCTCTCTCTCTCTCTCTCTCTCTCTCTCTCTCTCTCTCTCCAACTCGTTTTACGATATATAAATAATGATTGTGTGGACTCACTGTCTCACAATATTGCCATGGAATTCTTCACCTGAATTGGCTAAGTAACAAGTTTTGGATTCCATATCGTAAAGGATCAAACTCTAGTGTGAACTACAACATGCAATTAGGAGTATAAGGAGTAACATAAAAAATATATAGTAAATTTAGGTCACAATACTAAGACGATAAATGAGATTGCATCACTTACTCTTCATTGTATGCCATTATAATTATTTGAGCTACATCGAAATTTATCGGACTAAACCATGGACATACATCAACCAATGAAGTATGTTGTGCAGTAAGAACCGAGGAAAGGAGGGAATCTACAATATATACACAATTTTGAATATCAAATGGGAGATTTGATAAAATCAAGCTGCACAAGAAAATTACATTATATTAGTTACTTTGGACAAGCAAACCACTTTACAATCAATATGATGACAAGGACGTAGCAAACCTTAGAACTGCTATGATAATTCTATCATTGACCTCCCTTGAAACATTGGATAAAACATCAATCTCCTTCGCATCAAAAGGGAAAATTTGCGTGGTGCCTCACACTGGAAGTCTAACATGAAACGAGGGACAAAATAACTCAAAGCTCTAACATTCAACTTATGCATTTCCCGAATAGCCACTTTCTTGAACCGCAATTCTTGGAGCTCCTGCATCTGGCTTGGTCTCCAATCCTTTGTACATTGAGCCTTGTGTCACGAGAATGACTAGCTTCTGTCACTTTTGTGATCTTAACTTTCTTCGTCAAAGGAGGGATTTCCAAAATTCCTTTCATTCTCTTGACACTAAGTAGGACGGGCTCCATCGTACGGTCATATCTCAACCTGAGCAAACGAAGCGAGTTCATGTCTTTCATCATCACACTGATTATGTGTGCATGCGTGGCAAGGACGTAGCTATCCTGAAAAAACTCGACAAGCTAGTCTTTTGCAGCCTCTTGCAAACATCCTATGGCAAAGGCCTGCCAATGCTTATTAATGCCAAAATCTTTGCATGTCGATCGGACTACGCGCTGGAATGGCTACTTTGGAACCACGCAATGCATATGTTTCTCCACCTTCCTTAGTTCAAAGAAGGATGGATCTATGTTGGTCGTATCTGCGTCTCCTCATTGAGTGCAGTGTAGACATTTTCTTTCCCGAACTAGCTTCTTTACCTAATTTAGGATCATCTGTAGATGAGAGCCTTGCGATCTTCTTCGTACGCGCCATCTAGAAATAGTCATAATGTTACATGATAAGTTTCTCAATAAATACATAGGACAATAAAATAGCAACAAATCACTACAATGCAATTTGGGCATATCAGATACAATCACAACACAATCCTCGCGTTGTAGTGATTTATCACGCTTAGCGCTTCAAAACATAAAATAATACAAAAACTACTGAAAAAGTTAACTTGGATAACGAAATAGCTTCAAATCACTACAACAAAAAACGCGATATGGATACATCAGACAAAATCTACATCAACTCCTCTCATTGTAGTGATTTCTCAAATAGACCCTTTCATTTGACAAAATAACACATGAACAATACACCTAACAATACCTACGATAAAATATGTTCAAATCACTACAACGCGATATAGGCACATCAGACCTAATCGTCATACCCTCCTCGTGCTATAGTGATTTCTTGCACAGAGCATTTCATTTCACAAAGTAAGTCATGAAAATAAGTCATAGATAACATACACGACACAGAACAATGTGTAGGACAAGAAAGTGTGTCCAAAACACTATAATGCGATATGGCTGCATCAGAAAAAATTGTAATTCATTCTTCGCGTCGTAGTGATTTGTTAGACATTGCCTTTCGTTTGACCCAATATCTAATGAACATAGGTAAAACATGATATATATGATTGAATATAACATTTAAGACCAGTAGTGATTGCTTGATAACTCACCAAATAATCACGCAAGGAAAATGTTGAAGTGATGTACACTTGCTTGATAAATCGCAGAGATGGCGTAGATGAAGCACGGTAGAGGAATACATGCAGCTGAAGGAGGCAAAATGAAACGGGGGCAAAAGACAAGGAACACTTGACATTTACCGAGGACAAGTACGACACACGTGCGAAAGAGCATGTCAACACGTGCGAAGGAGGACATGGGGCCGTACTCATTAAATACATGATGATTACGATCAATCCATTTTTGACACGTGCCATCATACGTGCACAGAGCATGTGATCTGCCATCATGCATGTTTGCCACATGTATAGATCGTTAGTTTCCATGGATAAAGGTGACCCACATTCATTATTCATTGCTTCTTGCTCTCGTGCAATCTTTCTTATACTTGTGACCTTCACGTTGCTTCTTACTCTTCTACAGTCAACTTCGTTTGGTTGCTTCTTGCTCTCCCAGTGAATTGCTTCTTGCTTATTCTATTTGTTGTGTTGGCTCATCGACAATATTGTTTTGCAGTTGGTTGTGTTTGAGGATGAGTTTCTCGGGCACGGAGCAAGCAAACATGTGGGAGGACTCGGAATGGACTCAGCACTGGGAGAGTACATAAACCGATTTAAGTTGCCACAAAAAATTCTCAAAAGAAAATGTAGAATTTCCTTTGTTTGTAATCAAGACATTATCCGGATACCTTGGGGCATATCCCGTCAGGTGGAATGTAGACAAAGTCATAATTTTGGAGAAGCAGTTAGCAGTGCGAATCTTTGGACAGGGCCCTGGAGTCTATGCACTAAGGAGTAAATATTACTTAGCCTATACTGCTTATGGATGCATGTGGGATTAAGGATCCCAATATGCTAAGTGATTATGGCAAAAGGGAGCTTCTCAGATTCACAAAACCGAGGGTTCCTCCAGTTTTAGAGTTACATGATGTTGTAGAGCCATCTCCAAAAAGGGCAAGGCTTCATGCACCCGAGGATGTTAGTGAGCAGGTTAAAGAGTAGTAGTATATTCCTATCTCTTGTAATAATATTCTCTCTTGTGTAATGTCATGACAGTTTTGCATATGATCATTTCTGAATTTGAAATGTTAATCATAGATCTATGGGTATCCAAATCTTTTCATTTCTTTGTTTTGTTCCTCGCCATTCTGCATGCTTAATACTTGCATTAGATCTCCTCCATATATCTTGTTTTCTTTCTTTATTCACAAGTTTTACTACTTAATTAATTTCAGATGCTTTGAACTGCTGCTTCTTTTTGGCTTTGTGTACAAGCTTCCTATATGTCCACTGATGTAATTCCTCTAAACTGTTACCTTTTTCTACTCCTCCACCATGTCTTGTATGATTGGAATACCCGGAGCGTGCTTGATAATGTGCTTTCTCCATTCTTTGGGTTGACCATATTGATAAACTATCATACTTCTTTGCAAACCAAGGGGTATGATGGTATATAATATGCTTCAAGAGAATAAAAGAATACATTAATTAGTATATTTTTCAATATACAGTATAAAAACTAGTTCAATGAATAATCAACCTAATACCATATAGTGGGTGATGTGTTGATCCATCCATGCATCAATCATTGATCTCTTGAACTCATCTAGAACTGTTTGAAATATCTCATAGTCCTCCTTCGTCCACACTTTCTTGTCACAGAACTTAAACATAGTGTCTAGAGATTTCCACACCTTGGCTTTCCGTGTTCTTGCTTGACCATGGTCTGCATGGCCTACTACTGCATTGTGAACGCACTTCCATTTGTTGTATTTTATAATCTGCACTGATTGTCTTCTTCTATGACCTTCTGGTGTTGGTTCAAATAGAAACCTTCTTGCTTTAACACCCCCAATGGAAGGTTTCCTTCCTAGGTACATTCTTCCCATCCTTAGACCTTTTTTCATCTTGTTCAAGTTTTGCATGTCCACTATGCAAACCAATGTCTGATAGAACTTTCTCTAGTGCTTTGATGGATGTAACCTTTGCTGTATTGGGTTATAGAGTCCATGCAAAACCTATGTATAAAAACAAGAGTTTTTCAATGATCCTGCAAAGAGCATGCATTGTACAAATGTGGACACTTGACAATGGAATATCGAGAATTGGCTTGAAGTTTGGGTCTTTCAAGTGCCTATCCGGTGCCTTCTTCCAATACCTCTTATCAAACACCTTTGCACTGCACATGCAATATAAGCACGGACTTTTTGAATTGGTACCCTTTGACACATTGTGCATACATTTCAGAGTTTTAAGATCACCCGCCATATGCCACTCGACCTTATATTGTCCCATGGCTTCCACATCCAAGATTTTGCCATTTCTCTGCTCGTCGTTCGCTGATGATCTCGGGTATCAATGTCTTATGAAAAACCCAATGCAGAACATCAAAATTCTTTGATTCTACCTGCAATACATAAGAAACATAGGAATGCAACACCCATTAGTGTTTTTATATGTAATTCTTTTTTCACAAACATATCCGAGTCTAATAAATTTTACCTCAAACTATCCCAAAGACAATATATTGTTTTCATATTGAACACTAAACCATCTAGGATCATCTTTTAGAATAGATGTATCAAGTGCCCTGTTCATCAGTGTGATGGTAACCCTTTCTAACTTTCTCTCCTTCACACTAAACCATCTAGGATCATCTTTCATCAGTGTGATGGTAACCCTTTCTAACTTTCTCTCCTTCACAATTTGACACTCATCAAGCTTTGGCACAAATTTGAGGACACCATCACATTCTTCAGGAGTAACTTCAAACAATTGAACATCATATGATTGTAAGGCCTCCAAGTCGTACAAAATATTATTGTATCTATTGTAGACCACATCTCCTGTTGGTGCAGCATAGGTGTCTTCAATATGAAATGGGATTCGAGTGCTTGCAGTACCTCTTCATTTACTTGTTTACACATTTTTTTTACCAAAGAAGGATTTGGCAATAATGATCCTTTCATACTAGAATCCTTCATCTTTTCCTGCAAAGTCTTATAAATGGTTGAGTACCCTCTGTGTGATATACCAACCTCATCGAGTATTGCCTGGATGTCCTGTGGATTGAGTTGATTCTCTTTGAAAAAGACATCTATTTGCTTTTCTGAGACCTTCTTATATTTCTTCTCATTCATCAGTGCTTCTGCATACTCGTTACGATCTAAGAAGACTTAAATGTGCGCCAGAAGGTTCTGTCGTATCAAGGTGCAATAATGATCTAATATCATATTGAAATGTAGAAATTAATATACATGAACATATGCAATAATGATTGCTATTCAAAAATATCACAATAGAAACAATAATAAAATATCACAATAAAAACAATAAAAACAATAAACCAGTTAATAGAAAGGAGCTTACTTGACTACATGTATTCTCTTCTTGATGCCACCACCTCCTAGCTTCATTTTCTCAATATCCCTTAGTTTTTTTTGTCGTCTACGGAGACCTAATGAGGTCTGCTTATGTCTTAATTCAGACATTTTTTTTTCAAGCCCTAAAATGGTTTCCTTATTGCTTAATAACTTCTGCACACAATGCTCCATGGTTTTCTTCAAATGAATATTCTCCTTCTCAAACAAATCTCTTTCTAATTTAAGAACATTGCTTGTTGCTTCCAAATGATGTGTATATTCTAGGAGCCCATTATAGCCATCTCCAAGGGGAAACTATCTTGTTTCTTTACTAGTGTTGGAGTATAGAGACTGTTGAAGGTTTTCTAGATCACCTCCATCACTTTGAAGGGTAGTATTGGTTATTTGAAAGTTAGTTGGTGTGAGCACCCTCTATGGGTTATTTGAAAGTTAGTTGGTGTGAGCACCCTCTATGGGTTTGAATAGCCCTTATTAAAGTCTAGGTCAGAAGATAAGGCTTGATGCCTATAAAAGCGTATACTTGGGAGGTTCTCCAATTACAAGAGTATCATTTGAGTTGGAGTTGTTCAACATGTTTCTCTTGTGCTTGTTCTCTCTCTCTCTCTCTCTCTCTCTCTCTCTCTCTCTCTCTCTCTCTCTCTCTCTCCCCACACACACACTTACCACTGCTATCCTCCATCCACCACAGTCATGGCTTGATCTTTCATCCCTCTCTTTGCGCACAAGCTCCATCCTAGAACCATGAATGCTAACAGCATCAAGACAACATATGGCACCCCGAAAGTGCAAAAACATTAGCAAGCCTAGGAGGTCTCGGTTACTTTCATTGGATTTCTGGCATAGATTTTGGAGGAACCTTCATCCGTAAGATCTCCTTCTTTCTTTGGCTCCTATCCCATCGAAGACTAGCTATGGTCACAGGCAGACCAATGAGCTATTGTTATGACAGCCATGAGGACCAAGCCACGGACATTTCATGGGGGAATGCTCCCACGCACATTAAGTATGGCATCACATCCTCCTCCACCTGCACCATCGGCACACCGTCACCACATGGGGGGCTATAACTTGGGTTGCAAAGGCAGGTGAGAATTCCTACTTTACGAGGATAATGGATGAGGCCTTGCATTGAGTCTCACTCACATGTGCATCTCTTTGATGACTATACGAGAAATTTTGATACGTCCCTACACTCGAGAGTCACACATTAGCATAGTAGTTTGGCACATTTCTAGCGAGCCAGATGGTGCAGTGAGGCCATCGACCACTCCCCCTGCTGATCCCATCCATTCCATTTGGGTGGATCTCATACACACCCTTTGGGGTTGTTTTGAGTGCTTGATCGGTTATTCGGAGCACATGCAACAGTAGCATGAGCCTTTCTTCCATGCTTAGACCCTCGGACTCTTCCTATTCAAGGAGGATCGTAGAACTTCTTGGCACTATAGGCCCCCTGTGTGGGTTGCCCCTCCGCCTCCAATTGTAGCCTTCGTCCGATAGAGTGGTCAACTAAGGAGGAAGCCCCCCTTTCCTCATCTCATATGTATATTTAGACTACCAAGGTTGTATTACTAGTTTTTCTTTGTGTTAAGAGTATTTAGCTAGGAGGAATAATAGGCGTAAAGAGAAATTGTTTTTTTACAAAAGTCGCTAGAAACCAAAAAAGTGGCCTTTTGTTTACAAGACCAATGTTAAGGCCTTTTAAAAACTCCACACTCATGTATTCATCCCCCCCTCAAACGTACAATCTCCATCACCATAAAATTCAACCAAGCACCTTTCATAGAATATGTAAGAGCCTCTCATTAGCATTTCCTCCACATTATCTTTCACTAATTACATCATTAGTGAACCTAACCTCACCTTATCTTCTTCTTCCCCTTGTGGTCCAAATTTCAAGTGCTTGCCATTTCCCATTCCCTCTTCTATTGACCAATTCCTTTTAGGAGGTTCTTTCTCAACCATAGGCGTTCATCTTCACTGGAGCGACTCGTCAATAAAGCCACAGTTCGCCCGATTTATGCGCTACTGCGTTTTCTGGTCTTCTGCTCCATTCGTGTTGTTTACTTCAAATAGAGCTGAATGCTCTTAGCCACATGTTTTCCCATGATATAAGCTATCTACAGCTTAATTTTTGTGGCATTTCATCAATTGGCTGAAGCACAGTTGCTAAAAAACCAGTCGCGAAGAAGAGACTGACGAAAATCAATCGTTTTTTGTGTTTTTTATCTCATTTGCCTAGTCTAGCCTTTGATCCTCATCAAGGGCAAGAAGCTAAAGTAAAAATCCCCTTCAATTCTTGCTTCCTCAACCTCAATTGAAGCCTCCAAAAACCAGTCTTGCTAATCACTGTGTTTAAGGACTAATCATTGTCATTAGCATAATATTAGCAGAAATTAGGATAATTAGGATTAAATTTTAAAAAATTAGGATGTGAATCTATAGTGGGAATCCCTCTCTTGCATCCAAGTCTATTTCATCCATTTGTATTGCTCAATTTGAGCGTTTTTCACTACATTCCGTTCAATTTTAGTGCATAGTTTGTAACTAAACCATCTTGAAATCATCATTGCATGAAATTAGCTTGTTCCAAATCATTGAACTGCAAGTTTTAAGAGACTAGACACTACCACTGAATCTAGAAAAAGCTCATGGTGGTAAGACCTTACATAACATCAAGCATGACAAATATCATTGGAAGGCTCGTTGGAGAAGGGACATACACACAGGAAAAGCATATTATTAGCATGAATGGATACACACAAGTGCATAAGCAAAGGAAAGGTGCATTAAACACTATCATGAGCATGCTCAAAGCACAAGTGCATGAGATGACCATAGCACATAGCAATGCATCCACACATCAAAGGCACATAAGGAAATCAAGAACCAACCATCAAGTGGCAACAAGAAGAATGGCGTACACACCAAAGAAGCTATCAAAGAGCCAAGAGTCAAGCCAAAGAGCAAAGACCAAGAGCCAAGAAGTAGTCAGCAAGGTGAAAGACACGATATAAACATGAAGAACAAAGGAAGCAACGAGGGATCTTCATCAAGCAAAAGCAAGGAGATCTCGAGCCAACAACACCACTAAGCAACATCGAGCTACCACCACTACCCTAATCATTTGTTGTAAAAGAAGGGTCACCATATGAGTAGACACCCATCTTATCATCTTGTTTATTGTGTGTATCTTCCCGCCGACCACCTAAGAGTAGCCACAGTTGAGCACCCAAGGGAGTAATGATCGTTGAAACTTATACCCAACCACCTAAGAGTAGCCAGTTAAGCACCCAAGGAATGTTGTAAACCTCACATCCGATCACCTTGAGTAGCCCAGAGATATGGCACCAAGGGGGAGTGTTGAGAAGTGTGGTGCCATATAGAGTACAAGGAAGAGGTAGGGAGTGAAATGAGTAGCCAAGAAAGTGTGAAGCCTAGCATGAAGCCACATGAGCAAAGGGATTTATCCCACATTTTTGTACAAGTCCAAGGGTGTACCTCCTCATATAAAGGGAGCCATTTCAAGCAATGAAATTATATCACTTGCACACATCTCAAGCCTCTATGAGTACAAGTCTTAATCTTGTAACCTGATTGTGCTTGATTAACGTTAATCACCTTGCTCATGCACATAATATCCATGGATTTCAACTACATATGCCCCTAGAGACCTCACTTATGAGAACTCCATATCACTTGCCTTATGTAGAATAATAAAAATACAAGTCTATGGACATAGCATTGGTGACTGGTGAATGTAAGAGAATGTAAGTAGATCTAAATTTCAAAGGCCTTCCTTCAAGAAATCATGTGTCATGAAGCAATCCTGTTGGTGATGTCCCTGGGTAAGTGCCCACCGTATAGAAGTATAAGAGAGCTTGCAATACTTTCGCTTTCATAGAAGTGTCCTTTTACATTGTTAATTCTTCCATCATAAAAGTCCCCTTAAATTTAAGTAATTGATTAAGAAGAGGCTCTTCATACTCCATTCTACATGAAATTCACTTGTTGATAATTTTAAACTTCACAAAACATGCTCCAAAAACATGGGTTATTGCTAAATAAGTTATATAATATTGATTCATAAAGAAATCTATTGGCACCAGTTCTTAGCTTCAAATTCACCAAAGCCCCATCAAATTGTATGATTGTTGAAGCCATCATTATGTCCATCTGTACAAAGAAAATCTACATGATCTCAAATCCCTAGGTTAACATGGAAAATCTACTTGATCTCTAAATCGTTAAGAGATATTCAAGATAATACAACTTTGAGGTTTATAAAAAGTAGACGTTCTAAAAAGCTATATGGGTTATCACAACCCAGGAAAATTTTATCACCCACAAATGCACCTCTCTCTCTCTAACAGCCAAATTTTGTTGCTGCATGTGTAGATTAACCAAGGTGATGTTTTACAAAGCTATACGGGTTGCAATAGCCTAATAGCCACCACCTACAATCAGATCTGTCTATCTCTCTCTCATGCGCGACATATGTTTGCCAACATGACAAAAACAATGCCTGTTCTAGAAAATTTATTATGGACCAGTCTCTTCCAAAAACAAGTGTGTTTGTTTAATCCCAAGATTCACACTCATGTGTACAAAAAGCATATGGATGGTAGAATTCAGATAAAAAGTATACTATGTTTCATTCAAAGAGTTAAGAGGAAAAGAAAAAATTTCACTAGATAAAATCCATAATTTTAATCTAATATAATGTATAAAACGTGATAGGAAGGAACCCATGTGAGACAATGGTGTAGACAAACTTTCAAGGCAAACTATAAACTTGGAGCTTGCCAACCATAAGCAATAGTTCTTATCTTGTGGTGATAATCAAAACCCATCTAGTATAAAGTTTTTAAACTTGAAATTAGAGGAGCTTCAACTACCAACACTTATAAAACCCTTAAGTCTCTAGTTAGTTTTCACTTCAAAGAAGACAACTGGGCAATGCATGTATATAACAGAGAATTTGGGTGAGTTTGCAACTACATAACAAAATGACCAAATCTAAAATCAAACTCCTTTGTTGTTTTGAATGATGTCACAGTTGCTTGGTTGCCTACTGCTACCTCCCTAATCAATGGTAGTCATAAATGGTTTTTTTATCTTCATTGGCTAGTTTTTCTTTGTGTTAAGATTATTTCCCTAGAATGTTACGGCCTTTTAAAAACTCCACACTCATGTATTCACACTCCCCCTCAAACACACAATCTCCATCACCATAAAATTCACCTTGCATAGAATATGTAGAGGCTTATAACACTTTGGCATAACAAAGATAGCTTAAAGGAGTTCAAGGGATGATAAGTAAGGATACTATTGAAATCATATCCTAAATCTACTAAAATATGCATATAATGAAAGCTATTACTTGTTTTGCGAACACATTTTGGTCTTAAGATGAGTTAAACTATATAATTTTTACCATTGAAAAGTTTGGCAAATCGACAATTTTTGTAAAGAAAAAGGTCACAGTGCATAGAAGACCAATTTAAAATTAAGTGTACTTACAAGCTTCATGTTTTCATGAAGTGCATCATTTATTAGATACCAATGTATTTAACTTACAACTTGGGTAATCATTCATACATATAGGAAATGGTGCATATATTCACAAAACCATGCAAAGTTGCCTATTTTTCTAGGTGGTTATTAATAGTTAATATAAATAAATATTGTTGGTCCCCCCAAAAAAAAACACGACTTCGAAATGTTTCCAAAATAATTGTGCAACATCAACTTGTTTGGTCATAAACTTGCAATTTATGTAAGGATCAAGCACCCTAAATCTAGTTCTTCTATCAAGGTCCCCTCTTTTGACCCCCCCCCCTCCCCGCCACAAAAAAAGAAAAGAAAAAAGAAACTATGTTTTCATATCACGAATATTTTTCTCTAGTTGGCTTAGGTATTGAAAATTAAGACCATCATATCCCCTCTATTGACCAATAAAAAGAAAGCTATGCTTTCATATGATGAATACTTCTTTAGTTGGCTTCTGTATCAAAAATTAAGACCATCATATCCTCTTACACTAAATCTATATACCTATAAACCCTCACAAAGCATCATGAGGTAGGCTAATGAACAATGATAGTAATATTTAGTCAAACTTTAAATCTTGCAAGAAGATGGGCCCCAAAAGTGAGCTAATCCTAAAACCCACAAGCATAAGAGCACAAACAAAGTAGTAGTAAAGGCAACAGAGTAAGAGTGAAGGCAACGAGAATACAAGGGTCAAATCTTGTAAACAAGATAAACACAATTGCCACCTTGTATCTGACTGGGGGCGCCCAATGAACATACAAAACCAATGAGAGTGGGCTACCATCTCCACCACCAATTGCTTATGTGTAATTACCACCATTCAAATAATCAACTAGTGCAGCTTTTTTTAATCCAATCAACTAGTATTCATATTTAAGCTTGTTTTGTTTTTAAATTACATGATGCCATAGTACTGTTACAATCAATGTAAGGAAGGCTAGGCCAAGGCATTTGGCACTTCTTTGTGGCCAATATAAATGCTCAGTTTGATAAAGATTCTAAAACTTTGATTTTAAATGCAAGAAGGTTGTAGTAAAGAAGTATGATGTAGAATTAGTTAAAATTTTAATATTATGAGAATCCTCATGAATGCATATGATACGCATTAGCATATGCAACATTTCTTAGCTTAGCTTCAAATTCACCAAAGCCCCATCAAATCGTGTGATTGTTGAAGCCATCATTATGTCTATCTGTGCAAAGAAAACCCAAGTGATCTCCAAATCCCTAGGTTAACATAGAAAATCTACTTGATCTCCAAATCCTTAAAAAACAGTCAAGATATAACTTACCACTTACAACTACAACCTTGAGGGCTTGATGGAGGATCGATTATGCCAACGTTCATGTGTTGTGTGTGCAGTCTACAAAGTGATAGAACTTTCACTTGGTATTGCATGCATAATTTCTTTCAGAGGGTTGCAATAGCCTAAGAGCCACCACCTACAACTACATCTCTCTCTCATGCAAGACGTAAGTATGCCAGCATGACAAAAACAATGCCTACTCTGCAAAAATTATTATGGACAAGTCCCTTTCAGCAAGTGTGTTTAATCTCAGGATTCACACTCGTGTACAAAGCATATGGATGGTAGAATTCAGATAAAAAGTATAGCGTTTACAAGTCTCTAGTTAGTTTTCACTTCAAAGAAGACAACCGGGCAATGCATTTATATAACAGATAATTTGGGTGAGTTTGCAGCTACACAACAAAATGACCAAATTTAAAATCAAGCTCCTTTGCTGTTCTGAATGATGTAAGAGTTCCTTGGTTGCCTACTGCCACCTCCCCAATCAATGGTAGTCATGGATGGTGACTACACAAAAAGCAATAAGATAACCAACCTTCGAAGCAACCGTGAAATGACATCCCAAAAAAACCACCTGCCCTATGCCTGTCTCCTGGAAACTCTATGAAGGGCTTTTTCTTTTAGTATCGTGTGGGCTATTAGAGATGGCTAATGGCAATTTATCAACATATACGAAAAGCCTTCGAAGGTTGTCCTTTGTCAATGTCTCTTCATCCGTCAAATCATTGCAGTCCATATAGATCCAAAGGTCCCTAGAACTTACACGCTTCAAGCTAACCCGACAGAACGGGCATGATGTGGACCGGGATCTCCTGCACAGCTCATCAAAGCAACTTTAGCCTGCGATTACATGTGATGTCAACATGTTTACTCATCAGCAGGTACCCTTTGATCCTTATCTCTTTAATCGATCATTAAAACATGCATGCTCTCTATACAGTGATGTCGATATGTTTGCTCATCAGGCACCCTTTGACCCTTATCTCTATACAGTGATGTCGATTCATTAACACATGCAGGCACTCTACACAGTGATGTCAACATGTTTACTCATTAGGTACCCTTTTGACACTTATTTCTTTGATTGATTCATTAATACATGCGTGCTCTATCTACACAAAACATTGATGTAATCAAATCCACACAAAAAAAAAAAGGGAAAGCATACACTCTTTACACAATAGCCCCTGAAACGCAGACAGGCCTGATTGCCTGTCCATCAGTAGCCACCCCCTGCCCATCGTCAGATCCTCTCACAGGAGAGTCGGGCAGGGTAAACATCTAAAGGTACATAAAAGCTTACCAATCTCTATAGCATTTGATGCACATCGAATGGTTGCAGCCTGGCAATACAACCTTGGCTACCGTCTCTAGACAGATACCACATTCCCGTTCACGTTCCAAGTCAGCCTGTGATTCCTCATCAGGACACTTTTTCTTATACCTCTCTCTACAAATGGCTTTCTGCTCTAGAGCTTCTCTCTCTGTAATGCCACCATCCAGAACCTGGAGTGAAGGCAGTACGTATCCTGTGCAGAAATTGAACATGAGCCACAATGCAAATGCAATCTAATTGTGATAATCCTAGTTATTAATGGAGAGTAAACCGACCATAAAACTCCCGAAGGCTTGCTTTTCTCTCATGAATGGACATTGTTGTTGTCCCATCTTTCAATACCTGCATGACTCACCACATCAAAAAAGTGGACATCAGATAAACAAAAGAAGTAGCTGTTGATTGTGAAACAATTGCTTTATTAGAGGGCCAAGAGAAAAGATGGCTCACTTTGTATATCAAAACGTGAAGAAGCCCAAGGGTGCCCACCAAGCTGCAGTCAGCCCAGCTGAAAAAGCATAACAGAAATGCAGGACCATAACCTAGCCTCATCTGTAAGCAAGCCCCTTCCTTTCCTTTAGGGAGACCCAATGACCTGAAATCAAACAACATAAAGAAAGAAGGGTTGGCCCTTTGTCCAGTGAAGGGCATGCTCCCAAATATTCACTGGGAGCCAATAGCATGCAAGCATTTTAAGAACTCTAGCTCCTGCATGATGTAAAATGATGCATATTGACAGAAGTGCATAAACAAGTACATATACCATGCACATGCACATGCACATAGATGTAGACGATCTCACATGCAACTGCGCATGTAAATGACGCAAATCAAGATGATGCTGTAACGCGCGGAAGCTCTGAGAGTCTTCTTTCAGCCCTAAACACTCTTGGAAACCATCTGATGCAAAACGCAGATATAGAGAGAGAGTAGAGAGAGAGAGAGATGTGCTGGAAATTCAGTATATTCATATGGTACAAAAAGGTGCCCCTACTACAGGCATAGGCTGCCTTACATAAAAGGTGGAACACACCCAAAATCCTCTACTATTGGGACCCACTCCCTAGTGGAGTGAATGGTCAATTCAATGAGCACACTGGCTGTTTATATGTGTCTTGGACACTTGGTGTGCTGGCCGACCAGCAGTCGGCCAGTCATAAATGCATAAATTGCTTTAACGCAGCCCCGACTGGATCTCCTCCTTGAGCATGATGCGCCTGTTTCTGCCCCTGTTTTCTGGTTCAGCCGACCACTACCATGAGCAGCCAACAACCATCTGATCTTCAGCTTGCTCTCCACGCCTGTCTCCAGTCTACACTGCCAAAAGTGCTCTGTGCTCTATCATCCTGGTTCTACCTGGTTCATACTCTTTATCTGGCTGCCTCTTCTAGATTTAGCCCTGAAAATGTCCATGGCATCTATGATGCACATGACATCCCCCTCTGCTAAACTTGATGACGGGATTCCAACTTGCTCTTGGATGACTGTCATCATCCCAATCTTTTCTCGAAGTCCCTCTGTCATCATCCATCCCTGGAAACCCTTTTTCTCTGAAAACCCGGCCTGTTCTCCAAACCACTCTGTCTCTGACAAAGATCTATGCATCTGTTTCCTCTAGTCCACAATCCATTCCTGCCCCGACTCTGAACACCGTCTTGGTCTTCATTCTTGGAAAATGAGTCTGGCACTCTCACATCACCCTTGGAGGATAAACCTCCCTTGGGACCGTTGCCCGAGAACCTATCTGGCTCACAAGACTGCCATCCCCTCTGGCACTGTGGAACACCACCAACAAACCTCCTGGGAGTTCTTCTCGATCTGTGTTCTTGCCTTGGGCTTTGAATCCGTGTACTTTCCTATACCTTGGACCTGTACACCATCATATGGGACTGAATCAGTGTTTAGCTTTGCTGAGCCTGATGCCTGATACCAATGTAACACGCGGAAGCTCTGAGAGTCTTCTTTCAGCCCTAAACACTCTTGGAAACTATCTGATGCAAAACGCAGATATAGAGAGAGAGAGTAGAGAGAGAGAAATGTGCTGGAAATTCAGTATATTCATATGGTACAAAAAGGTGCCCCTACTACAGCCATAGGCTGCCTTACATAAAAGGTGGAACACACCCAAAATCCTCTACTATTGGGACCCACTCCCTAGTGGAGTGAATGGTCAATTCAATGAGCACACTGGCTATTTATATGTGTCTTGGACACTCGGTGTGCTGGCCGACCAGCAGTCGGCCAGTCATAAATGCATAAATTGCTTTAACGCAGCCCTGACTGGATCTCCTCCTTGAGCATGATGCACTTGTTTCTGCCCCTGTTTTCTGGTTCAGCCGACCACTACCATGAGCAGCCGACAGCCATCTGATCTTCAGCTTGCTCTCCACTCCTGTCTCCAATCTACACTGCCAAAAGTGCTCTGTGCTCTATCATCCTAGTTCTATCTGGTTCATACTCTTTATCTGGCTGCCTCTTCTGGATTTAGCCCTGAAAATGTCCATGGCACCTATGATGCACATGACAGATGCCACATGCAAATGCAGATGTAAATGGTGCAATGAATATGTAGATGTAGCTGATCTGACAGCAAATGCGCATGCATATACGAGGTCTCTCGTTCTGTACTTCCAATAAACACATGTAGATGGGTTGCAGTTTGATTTATGTCATTTATTAAGCTCTTCAACTACTATGATGATAATGTGACCCAAATTGAATTCTTGCCTACAGCAATTCAGGTTCCTATGAATTCTAATAAGTGACTTCAATGGAGGGTCCACAGAAAACTCATGCCTGAGAGGGTTCTTATACTAGATGATGATAGATGATGTGTATGGCATGGATAAAGATATCAAGGGGATACCGGCCTTAGTTGGATACAAGGCTGGGAATTATGTCTGTAAAGCCCCTAAGAGGGGAGCAATGCAAAAGTATAGTTATGAGCCTACTGCACAACCAACTCCAAAAAGGGCTGTTACACTACACAATATCAGCAATGGAATGCCAAAGGGGGTTCTTATATTTAGCAATATAGAGTTAAAATTCTACCAAAAATGGTTCTACTCTTAAATTTATGATTAGCTTCAAAGCATTTTTAAGAAATTCTTTCCTGAGAGAAGTATGGGGAGTGGTAATATGCCAAAGAAATTAAAGAAATAGAGAACAAACCTAGTTGACAATTTGAGAAAAAAGCAGAGAGAAAAACTGATCATTTCAAAAATATTAAGGAAAGAATTTTTATAAAGAAAGAAAGAGGAAAAAAAAAAAGAGCAAAAGCTTGCTTACATTGTATTGGCGTGTTGGATGTCGGCCTCCAGCGTTTTGAGAGACTCTTTGAAAGATCTGCTTTTGCGCGTCCCAAGGACGATCATGTCTTCTTCTGTTGATTTGTTTGAAGAGTTGGGCGGTTGAGGAATGGAGAAATTACCCAGAAAGAAAAAGCAAAAAAAAAAAGCAAAAAAAGCAGACGCGTTCAAGTGAAGGGATTGTTGTGGCGAGCTATCTTTCTAACGAGGCATCCTCGCGCTTCTATGAGTAACAGAAAAGCAGGGTTGAAAGGGAGCCTGTACGAAGGAGCCCCATATTCCATTCGAGCTTTCCCCGCCCTCTCAAGGGCAGAAATCTGGCTTCAAAAATTAGGGTTTTCTTCTCGATCTTCCTTGCCAGTAGAAATGGATCCTGGATACTGATATGTTTGGGTTTTAATAAAAGATTTTCTAATTGGATTAAAGCACAAAATTAGGCTTAACTCTCAAAATATGGTGGTCGCCCATTGCTTATCTTTTCCAAAACTGCCCAAAAACTGGTTTTAGGGTCCTTGACCATTAAATCATAAATAGGGCACCTAAATGTTTTTTTATACATTTGATTAAATGAAAACAATTCACTTACTCCAAATTGACTAGCCTTTTTTTGAATGTTCATATTAGTAATTGGAGAAAATTTTGAATAGCATTTTTTCGAAGGTCCATATTTGGGAAAAAAATCGTTATTCTCCATTACTTTCTATTTTCTAGTCTCGCGATTTTCTTTTTTTTAAGGCAAAGCTAGCTCTCTGTGTCTCAACTCGTTGCAATATGTGTGTGGGGTTCGAGCTCTACAGGCGTCGTGAGCTCTCTCCCCCTCTCGCTTTGTTTGCTCGCCCCCCGCGAGCTCCGGGCGTCGTGACCCATCACTTTGTCTACTTGCTACTAGCTTTGTTTGGGCATCGTGAGCTTTGCATGCATGCATCAATGATGTGATCGCGAGCTCTAAGGAGTGTACGATTGGCTGGGGTTGAGAGGAGTCAGGTGCGGTGGCTACACCTTGGCATTTTCTCAAGGCTGTTGTTTGCTGGCTATGGCGAGCTCGAGGAAGCACCTAAGACAAAGTTGTATTAATTAAGTGGCCACTTAATTAATAGAACCAATATAAATGTGATAAATATACAGCCAAGATAAATGTGTGAATAAATATACAACCAAGATAAATGTGTGAAGTGAAGTAGACTAGAGTCAATTGCTTGAAATCCAATGTGCCAAACCTTCATAATAGGCAAACCTTATTGGTGTGGTTGTGAAGGTGTGACGTAGACTAGAGTCAATTGCTTGAAATCCAATGCACCAAACCATAAGTCTACAATTTTATTGTTTTGAGTAGTGGGGTGGCTTTGCTTGAAAGCAAATGCACCAAAGCATATATAATAGGTGTGGTGGGGTTGTTTGGGTGGGGGGGATAAGCTAGTGAGACTTTTGTTTCAATTAAAGAATTAGTTGAATTTTGTGCTATGCACAAGCTAATGAATGGGCCATGCGAGATCGATGTGGTAGAGGGGATCTCTCTCTCTCTCTCTCTCTCTCTCTCTCTCTCTCTCTCTCTCTCTCTCTCCAACAAACACTCGGGTGGGTATATATACACACTCGGGTGGGTATATATACACATGCAAAGAGCTTAGGGTTGTGTCCCATGTTCACCTACTAAACTAGACTTGCAAAGTCTCACCTATTAGTGAGACTTTTGTTTCAATTGAAGAATTAGTTGAATTTTGTGATATGGGCAGGCTCATAAGGAATGCAAGATTGATGTGGTAGAGAGGAGGCAAATATGATCTCTCTCTCTCTCTCTCTCTCTCAGAGTCCTCCCCTGACAAACGCCTGAGTGGGTACGCGCACACACACACATACACACACACACACACACAAAGCTTAGGGTTGTGCCCATGTTCAATCACCTACTAGACCTTGGAATTTTTTTTCATCTAGCTAGGAGTAATGAAGGTATCAAGCAGATTAAAAAATCTAGTGAGATTAAAACAGCAACTCATTTTAAATATGCTAGAAAAAAACCCATTGAATGTGCACCTCGATTTCCTGCAAACTTGTACACCTTGCATTGTTTGACCTAAAAATACTTCAACTAAGAAACCCTTTCATAACTTGCATTTATTGCACCTTGATCATAGAAATCCAAATCTTCTCCATGGAACATCCTCCCCTACACACAAAACTTACGGACTCCCAAGTCCCATAAATTTGTGCAGGACACAACTCTTAAGCTACCACTATTAACATGTAAAAACAATCATTTTACCCCCACATCAAGAAAGGTTGCTTATTAGTAGCTCACATACCTACTATCTTGTGAAGTGGCTATAGCCCACCAGCAATTCTAACATAGTGATTTCATTTAAAAAAGAGATATGGTTTAAAAATGGTCATCCAAGGTGTTACGTTGGAGTAGGGAATGGCCATGTGGAACACATGCCCATTCCCAAACCACATCCAAGAGTTAGCTTATGTGTGAGCATCAAGTCAAAAGTTGGTTTTTAAAACGATAGTGTTGCCATGTGTCAATATCTAGTTAAGTTTTTAAAACGATAGTGTTGCCATGTGTCAATATCTAGTTAGCTTTAAGTTATGATTCCATAACTTAAGATTTATCTTCTAGTGACGAGACCAATGACAATGATGTTTTGTGTTTCCATTTAGCTAAGGTATAAATCCATCTTCCCACGTGATGTGAACACTTTTGAAAAAGAAAAGCATACATAGAATTGATTGATGAGATAAGGTATTGTAAATGTGCATAAAATATGACAATGAAATGAGGTATTGTAAATGAGCATAAAGTACTACAATGAGATAACTTGGGAATCCACCGAAAGAGGCTCATCCATATCATCTCATTGTGTTTTGGCAAGAGTACAACTTTGCTTGATAATGTTAGGTATTACAAAAAAAGAACAATGGATATAAAAACCAACATTGCATCTCTCTCTCTCTCTCTCTCTCTCTCTCTCTCTCTCTCTCTCTCTACTTAAGGATTCACAACCAAACCACTGTGAGTATGATAGGGATCATCAAAGTGCTAGAATTTGTTCCTAATGATTGATTAAATTTTAAAAACATAAGAAAATGTGCAAGAAGTACAAGTGTGTACATGTCTTTTTTTCTTCTCTGCCTAACATCATTATAGCACAAAGAATCTAGTGACTCTTATATTTGGCCTCTTCTTCTTTTTTTCTTCTCTGCCTAACATCATTATAGCACAAAGAATCTAGTGACTCTGATATTTGGCCTCTTCTTTTGTAGATATAACAAGAAAAGGCTTAAATGCATGGATCAATGTCTTCTATTTGTCCTCAAATTAGCCATTCCACAATATTTGCAATGAAGCAACTTTGTGTCTTGTTAACCCATGACGGACACATACTATGTTTTACATCATTAATTTAAATATTCTGAGTCATGGGCCGGGCTTGTCGGTACCATATGTTAAGGATGAAGGGATTGGGTGATCGCCGATGAGAGGCGCACCTTGGATATCAGTAGGATAAGGGTTAGGGTCGGCCGGCCATGTATGGGCGCCCAAGTGTGAACGGCCAAGTCACCTATATGAGTCAAATGTAACCCTAAAATCCTCATTCTCATGTGTTGTGAATAGAAGAGTGCTCTTGCCTTATCTCCTTGTTTTCCTTCTCCTGCGTGTGTGAGAGAGAGAGAGTGAGAGAGTGATCGAGCGCACTGTGTAGCGGCACGGCGAGGCGGCGGAGAGGCGGTAGAGCGGCGACGGCGGTTCCTCCTTCACGGCTGCGACGCGGGAATCCTTCAAGGCGGCAGTTAAGCGGTGAGTGACACACCTTTTGCATTCTGTTTTGAGCTTGCCTTCCTGGTTGTATGCTTGCAGCCATTCGTGGCTCGCATACGGTGTCTGGCAAGTCCCCAGCTACGACCTGTGCGGCAAAAGCGCACATTTTTGGCGCCGCTGCCGGGGAGTTGCCCTGCACCAAGCTCCAGTTTGCAGCTCGGCTGCTGCGTGAAGTTTAATCTACACTGCAGGAAAGCGACTGTGTGTTTGTTGTTAAGGTGTTTTTGTGATTTGCAATCTGTTTCTGTAATTTGTCTTCTGCATTTCTGCTATTTTTCCGCTCCGCGTGTGGGCGTGCATTCTGTTATCTGGTTTCTGCGTGCGAGAGGGATTTTTGAATCCCCAGATCTGTGCTGTGTGTGCGAACTGCGCCGCGGCTAAGGCTGAACCCTAAGGAAACCCTGGAAAACTTATCCCACCAAAAAAAAACAGAAAATAAAAAATTTAAAAAAATTAAAAAACAAAAATTAAATTTTATTTCTAAAGAAGAAACCAAACATGTGAAGAGGAAAGATTTTTCAATTGGAAAAAAATTTTGAAAAGAAAAAACCCCCAATTGACCCACGACCCACGACCCCGGCCCCGGCCCCGGCCTCGATCTTTTGATATATATATATATAGGAGAGTGAGCCTCCATAGCTTTCTCTCAAGTGAGAGCTTATGGGAAGTTGTGCCCTATATGTAGCCCACTCCCCAAGGAGTAAAGTGAGTATGTGGGATAAAGCCCTCACCCTTTCCTCCACAAGCAAATAGGCTTTTGCCCCTTCCCCCCAAGGGAAACGGACTGTTTTGAGGACTACAGGAGCTCTAGATAGGCGAACACGGTGCTGTAAAGCACACTAGGATCCTTTGAACGATACGCTCGTTTCGAGCTATCATACGCCCTAGTCCAAGTTCGACCGTAAGTAAGGGGGTCAAAAACGGGTTAAAAACAACACAAAAACAAGTAAAAACGGGGTGCGAAACACCTAAGAAACCACTTGTGTGAGTTTCAAGGGTAGTTACCAACGCACGTAGGGTACCCACGTCACATGCATCTACGTTCTGGTCGGGTACTAGAGCCGGAACCACTAGAAAGCGTATCAGTCTACGCAGGCTCACACCATCCCTCCACGTTGGCATCTTGGCCTTCGGCTGGAACCCAAGGGAGTGCAACCCAAGATCCACGAATAGTGGATAGTGACTCATCCTCTGACTCAGAAGCCATGGAAGGGCACCCTACCAAGAACCCTGAGGAGATAAGCCAAAACATGCCAGTGTGGGCCCCACAACCTGGATCTAGCATGTTTAGTCGTCTAATAGAGACCTTTAGTAGAGCTACACGCTCTGAACATGCTACAAGCGAAGTAAATGAGGAAGGAGGGGTAGTAGATTCGCCATTCACATCTTATATAGACCCTACCCTCCCAAAGAGTGTCCATGTGGATATTCTACCCACTTCGTTTAATGAGGGCCCTACTGAGCTACCACATTCCAATGCTCTTCCTAAAGTAGAGGTCCCTAGAAGCCAACCCATAAGAAGTGACATTGCGTCCACTTCAAGAGAGCCGTTTGGCACACCAAGTCTAGATGGGATATTTCTCAATGAAAATTGGGAATATGATCTACACACAGAGACTCTAACTGACCTATACACAGGTTACACATACCATGTAGGTTGGTTAGAAGTCCTACGATCTACATCTAGCGCCACTAATCTAGAGGAGCAACAACACATGATATGTGAGGTGATTCATAGAATTATCCAAATTGAGAGGCAAAATAGGGGAGTGAACTTAGTTTCCACTGGCCCTATGAGGTTTTTGGATACGGGCAAGGCCAAACAACCAACCCTATCACAATTGGAGACTCCCTCGGTGAGTCCCATAGACCCTTCATATGTTGTTTCGCCTGGAGTCTCAATGCAGGTTGAGCCCACGAGTAGTAACTTTAGCTTTCCAACCTTGGCTCAACTTTCCATTAGGGAATCCGCAATGCCTACCCCAATGATGAGCATAGCTGAAAGTGCACCTGTTACCGCTGTAGTTAGTACGACACCGCTACCTAGTGGAACAGTACCTACAACAGTGCGTGCCAGTGCCTATCGACCCTATGTACCTATCGCTACTCATGCTCAGGTAGATCCTACGCCTCTTAGTATGCCAATGGCGTATGCTCCACGACCGCCTTATCACCACCCTTATCCAAGAGGAGCTAGGCCTAGCCACATATCATATCCTACGTCATTTGCCAACCTACTCAGACCAACGCCAACTCCTATCAGCCAGGCTATCCCAGAAGTGCCTCCACCAACTATGCCTGCTCACCTAGGTGATCTCGCAGCGTTTGCTCAGACGATCGGACGATCTATTGCGGAAAACATGCGGGGTATGCCTGAGAGAGAACCTAGAAGCAAGGCAGTACAAGTGGCTAAGCTCACTCAAAACTTCAGTGGTAACGAGGATGTTAGGAAGCACATTGAAGTCTTTGAGCACGTGTGTGATTCCTTGGAAGAACACAATGAGCTGCATAAGTGTAAAGCCTTAGGCTTAACCTTGAGTGGGAAGGCCGGAGATTGGTATCGAACCTTAAGGGTTGAAGAGCGCACTCACTACCCCACTCTCAAGAGATTGTTCTTGAAAGAATACATACGCGAGGGTGTGCTTTGGGGGGTAGCATCTCAACTTCAAAAAGCCGAACGCGAGGAAGGGGAGTCAGTGAGAGACTTTATAAGCCGATTGAAGCATCTAAATTCTCGCTGCACTCCTGATGAACGCTTCAATAACAACCAACTCCTCGATAGATTCATCCGAGGATTGCGCCACGAGGACATTTACAATGGCCTAGTCATTAGAGGTCTTACAACGTGGGAAGCAGTCACTGCCAATGCAATCCAGTTAGAAGACAACTTGATGATTGCAGGTAAAAAGGTGTCTTCAGAAACAAAATCCGTTAGTTCACAAGTATCTGGGCACGAGCCAATGACGGTAAAACCTATTGCCAAGGAGCCCAAGATATCTGAAATGTCTGTGACCGACCTTACTAAGGCTCTCCAAGAATACTTTAGGGGTAATCGAGCTCCTCAGAATAGCCATATGTACCCAAGGAGAGAGCAACAATGGTGTTCGGTGTGCTTAGGACCACATAGCACAAGTGAATGTCCCACATTCAGGGTTAAATTCAATGGGAATTGCAATGCATGTGGTAAGTATGGCCATCAATCTAAAGATTGCCTAACACTTAAGCGAATGTTGGCAAACCAGGCACCACTAGCTTGGTCAAGCACACCTCAAGTACCCGCGCTAATGCCTGCACAACCTATCGAGCAACCGTCACAGCACATAGTTCCAAGGAATTCGAATGTAGTCCAGTCTGTGCCGTTACCACCGCCAGTGCTAGGACCACAACCTCCACATCCAAGGATTACCCCAATAAACCAGATGGGTTGTGAGTCACATAGTGCGTGTGGGGATTATGAAGAGGAGATAGACCCCACTGCTCCATACGGGATTGATACGTTTGAAATGATTCCCCAGTACTACATGGAGGATCATTTTGGGCAAGTCAAGCCTGTATATCAAGCGGCTGCTCTCGCCACAAGAGGGCAAAACCTTAATACCATGGCAAGGAGACCACCTCTTCAATGCTACGAGTGTGGTGGACCACATCGTGTAGCAGAGTGCCCTAATAGGCTACAGAAGATCTCTACTCAGATGCAACCAAATCAAGCGAGCACATCGGGAATGCCGGTACTTACATGTAATCGTTGTGGCATAGATCATTTGATCGCTCAATGTCCACATAATCCTAATGCACCCAAGATTACGCCATTGAATTTGGTTGAGGTCACCAACCAAGCACGAAGAACCACACCCGTTGTACCCGCGAATGTAGTTACACGATCAATGCTTCAAAATCAAAACTACATTCTTGAAGAGAGGGATACTGCATCAATCGCTCAGGCAAAGAAAAAGAAAACACGACGAAAGAGATCGCTTAATGCCACGAGCTCCAAACCCAGTTCAAAGACTAACATAGGGACAGGAGACGACCCCGTGTATATGAATGATCCTGAAGATGATTCTGATTCAATAGAAACCATGGGGACCAAAGCCACTACCTTAAGAGAGGAACCTACTCGGGGGCTCAACGAATCAAGCGAATACATAAATAAGGGGAAATAGAAGGAAACTTCCTCGGCCCCACAACCAAGTCAGTTAATGCCCTCTCGACCACCCAAACTGACTGAGACTCCCCAAGACAAGCCACATGGGCCAAAAACCCTCAAGAAAAAGATTGGAACTTACCCGAACCCAGTTGAGGAGATTGAACAAGTGCAACACTTAAGGGGTTTGGTGGAAGAAACACAACGAGACCTGGAGCCAAACCCGAGAAAAATCAAAATTCCAGACACAGTGTTTCCTATGCAAGTTCAGCCTCACCGGAACCATAAACCGTTAGCTATACCGAGTATCATTCGGGAAGAAAGTGAGGATAGGACATCCGGAAGTGGGCAAACACCCTTCTTACTGGAAAGAATGTTTAGTGAGGGAATGCCTGACCCCATTGAAGAGGAAGTGATTCCATCTTCACCAGTCCCTAGTCAAGGGGCGATGTCTCGAAAAGTACCATTGAATGTGTCTAAGCTAATGGATTTCATGTCCTCTGAGATCAGAACCACGATCATATCCAAATTATACGGAGATCCTGAGCTATTCTTAGCTCTTCGGGCATTTCTCAATGGAGAACTAAAGGCGGGGCTACCACAATTTGCAAATATGGATAGACCCGACACGCTTCAAGATGAAGGAGAACATTGGGATCTACAACCCAACCTAGATGAAGACTCGGTCGTGGAAATACCTGTGAACAAGTTGGGACAGTACTTTGAAGGGGACGAATCTAATGCCACCCTCCCCATTACTACCAAGGGATTAACTCTAAAGGGAATCCTTGATGGTGGTGCTGGAGTGAGCATTGTGACTAAAAACTGTTGGGAATCTATGGGAAGACCTCACCTCGAAGTCACAAACATAGTGGTTAAGATGGCAAACGGAACCATAGCTAAACCTATTGGAATGTTAAGGGACCTTAAGATCAAGGTCCTGGGATACAAGGTAAAACATACCTTCATTGTAATGGATTTCTCCAAGCATCCTATGTCATATCAAATGATCTTAGGACGTCCTTTCATGAGGGAAGCACAAATGGTGCATGACTGGTCGAAAAACCATGTCTACCTACAATTCCAGGACTCTGTCATTCGAGTTGATCTTGAGAATGGTCGCGCGCATCCTTTAGGAAGCAAGGTTATCATCGATAATCGATCGGATACCACTGTTCACTCTGCCCCATTAAGGTATTGCTATACATGCAAAAAAGAGACTGATGATGGGAAAGATTCTCCTTATATGGATGTCCTACCGGGTATGACTGAGTCGGATAACGTGGATTGGGTACACCTAGCGGCAACCATAGACACATGGGGAAATAGAGGCACAAGCTGGGTAACACCTGACGGGCAAGATATGCCACCGTTAGTGCCAATGAACATGATAGGTGTTATGCACTTGACTCCTGATGATGAGAACGTGGCAAACTCCACTGACACTGACAGTAGTGAAGACTCAGACCAATGCAACTCTGAGTATGAATCTCAACAAGAAGGAACTGACTCTGAGCCTGAAGGGGGGGATAAATCAAATATTCACCCAAATGTGGAAGCAAGGTGCTCAAGGCCTAGGACAGTGGCCTCCTGCAGTTCATCCGAAAGTGAAGATCGACCAAGTGAGTCCGAATCTGATAGAAACAAAAATCAACAACTTGGTAAGAAGAAAACGAGACATAAGCGCCAACGCTATCGAGCTAATGTACGAACTGCAATAAACAAGGAAAGATCCACTGCGGAATGGCTTAGTTATGTAGGAGCCATTGACGCTCATCGGAAGATAGCGGATAATTGGGGACAATACCTCCAAAGTGTCATGTGTTGTATTCCGCAACCTCATGACGTCGCCCAATTAGAAATCGAAGAGAAGCCGAAACTAAGTCGTACTGCAAGAAGGCGGCAAAACCAAGAGTTGGCTCAACAACAAAAGGAAGAGGAATTGAAAGAAAAAAGCCTGGCACAACAAGAACCAGTAGACTTACACCCCGCACCCGAGCATTTCAAATCATTCACCACAGGGGAACGTAAAGTAGTCTACACAAAAGCCCAACGAATGCCTACCAATGGGAGTAGAGGTGTCTACGATGGCCCTGCGGTAGTCAAGGAGATAGACTTAGCAGATCCGGGTGAGGAGTCTAAACCAGCTTTTATTGCTCAAGACCTCACCAAGGCGGAAGAAGCTGCACTTACGAAGCTTCTTAAAGAATTCAAGGACATATTTGCATGGACATATCATGACATGAAGGGTGTTCCACCCTCGGTGGTGCAACACACGATCCCAATGATTAGCACGGCTAAACCAGTCCAGCAACGTCCCTACCCAATGAATCCTAAGTACGCAAAGATTATACAAGAGGAAATTGAAAAGCTGGTAAAATGTGGATTCATATACCCAATTGAGCACTCAGAATGGGTTTCTCCGATAGTCATCGTGCCAAAGAAGAATGGGAAACTCAGAGTGTGCGTTGATCTCAAAAAGGTTAATGCAGCCACCAGAAGGGATCATTACCCCTTGCCATATTCTGAACATGTGCTTGAAAGAGTGGCAGGCAAGGAGGCATATAGCTTTTTAGATGGGTACTCGGGTTACAATCAGATCACAATTGCAGACGAGGACCAAGCTAAAACAGCATTTATCACAGAGTTTGGAGTGTTTGCCTTTCGCGTCATGGCTTTTGGCTTGACCAATGCACCTGCAACATTCCAACGATTGATAAACACGGCCTTTAAGGAATATCTAAGGGACTTCTGTGAAGCTTTCTTAGATGATCTTTGTGTTCATTCCTCGTGGGACGAGCACTTGATGTGTTTACGAAAAATATTTGAAAGGTGTAGATTATATCGCATCTCCTTGAATCCTTTCAAATGCCAATTCTGGGTTAAACACGGAGTTATCTTAGGGCATATAGTGTCCAAAAATGGGATTTCCACTGACGAGAGTAAAATCAAGGTCATTCTGGAATTGCCACCACCCACCAACTACAAGGGAGTCCAACGCTTTATGGGCCATGTTGGTTATTATCGAAGGTTTATTCTATTCTTCGCCGAGATAGCTCGACCATTGTATAAGCTTCTCATCGAGTTTATTTGGACCGAAGAATGTGACCGTGCCTATGAGCTATTAAAGAAGGCCTTGGCGAGTGCTCCAATCTTGAGAATGCCTAACTGGGATTTACTCTTCCATGTGCATATTGATGCATCAAACTTTGCTATTGGGTGTGTTTTAACTCAACCTGGAGAACACAAGCTAGACTACCCCATTAGCTTTGCCAGTCGCCAGTTGAACGATGCTGAGATGAACTACACCACTACGGAGCGAGAAGGGTTGGCAATGATATATGCAGTAAGGAAATTTCGTTATTACCTCCTTGCCACCAAGTTTGTTTTCTATGTAGATCATCAAGCATTGTTGTATCTGGTAAACAAACCATGCTCCACAGGAAGAATCACACGATGGCTATTGATTCTTCTTGAGTTTGATTTCACTGTTGTTGTGAGACCTGGCAAAAAACATGTTATGGCTGATCATTTGTCTCGCATACCTAATGGTGAGGCTCCTACGGGGGTTGATGATGACTTACCAGACACTTCCCTGTTCATGGTGGAGACAATGCCTGAATGGAGTGAGAAGATTGTTAACTTTTTGGTTAATGGCTTTCCACCCAAGGAGCTTCGCAAAGATCTAGCTCGAAAGCTAATCAAAGAATGTGAACCCTATTGCCTGATAGCTGGGACTCTTTATAAAAGAGGAAAGGATGACGTTCTTAGGCGTTGTGCCCGAGAGGATGAGTATCTATACATTTTGCAAGAGGCACATATGGGTGTAGCCGGTGGTCACTTCTCAGGAGACTTAACTGCGCGAAAGATCTTACAATCAGGGTATTGGTGGCCCACTATGTTCCAAGATGCATCACTCTTTGTGAAGGGTTGCGATGAATGCCAACGATATAAGAAACCCCAGAGGAAAGATCAGATGCCCCTACATCCAATCAAAGTAAACCAACCATTTGAAAAGTGGGGTTTAGACTTTGTAGGTCCAATTAGCCCAGCGGCCCGAAACACACAATCTCGCTATATTATTGTGGCCACTGACTATATGACCAAATGGGCTGAAGCGAAAGCGACACGTAAGGCAGATGCGAGGACAACAGCCAAGTTCCTCTTTGAAAATATAATCACACGATTCGGTTGTCCTTTTGAACTTGTGAGTGACAATGGTACGCATTTTATAAATGAAGTGATTAAGGAGCTCACAACAAATTTCATGATATCCCATCATAAATCTACTCCTTACTATCCGCAAGCGAATGGCCAAGCCGAGAGTACCAACAAGACTTTAATCTCTATTTTGACAAAGACAGTTGAAGCTCATCGCACGGATTGGGATCTAAAGCTTACGACAGCTTTATGGGCCTATCGTACTACGTACAAAGTGGCTATTAATTGTACACCATTCAAAATGGTATATGGCCAAGAAGCAGTCATGCCGTGGGAATTTGTCATTACCAGTCTTCGTGTTGCTACTCAAGAGGGATGGGATGGTAATCCCTTAGTAGAGCGTCTATATATCCTTGAGAGGCTAAACGAAGAAAGACAATTGGCTGTATACAATGCCCTTGTGGAGAAGGATAGAAGGAAAAAATGGTTTGATCGCCATCTAAAGGACAAGGACATCAAGGTTGGGGATAAAGTCCTGATGTATGGAGTGCGAAACGAAAAGAAGAAGCTCAAATATGCTGGTAAGGGACCATATAGAGTATGTGAAATTACCCCGCAAGGTACCATCAGAGTGGAGACTCTCGACGGAGTTGAAACCATTGGATTCCTTAATGGGAGTAAATTCAAACGATACTATGACCCCCTGAGCCAGGAGGAGTTACATGCAATCCATCAAAAGAAGGCAGCTAAAGAACAAGCTGAGCTTAAAAAGATACAAGCGAGAGTCGAAGCCAAAGAACGTCAACAGCGTGCTAGGAGACAACGAGAAGCCAACTTGGGAATTACGCAAGTATTTTTCGAGGAAGCAGAAGAGGATGCACTGGAATCTGACCCACCTCTAAGATACCCAATTGAGTTACAGAGTCCTTACGGGGAGGTGCTGTACAATGCATTATTGGATACAGGAGCTCAACACAATTTGCTATCATATGGCGTGTGGTGTCAACTGGGAAAACCACCTCTATCCAAGAGTTCTATCCAAGTTCAAGGAATCAACAAGAAGAAAACCCCCGTCTCAGGAATTCTGCACACTCCGGTTGCCTATGACAAGGGAACCATAATTCAAAGCTTTTTGGTTATGCCAGCTGGCACCATGGAAGGGACTGTAATCTTAGGGCGCAAATGGATGATGGCCACCAAGTGCAATATCGATTGGGCAACCAGACAAGTCACAACGCAAGAACCAACACTAGGTCTGACCGCTCAAAATCCCGCACCTAAGTCATCCACTCAAATATTAGATAATGAAAAATCACAAAGTCCAGTGGCAAAACCATCTTCGATTGTTGGCCACCCCTCTAATGCTTCAACGCCAAGAGTGGAAACAGGCAAGGTGGTCCCTAAAGCTTTGCTTACTATGCCAAAGAGTACATACAAATGGGTCCCCAAAGCTTCGCTAATAGCTACTTCCCCTGCTCAATCTCGTTCAGCCACCACCAAGAAGCCTCGTAAAAGGAAAGCAGCCACCCACCCGAGAAAGGGCAATGTAACATCACGATGGATCCCTAAAAAATTATTAGTAGCCCAAGGGTACTACGAGGGAAATGACCAGATTTGGGTCCCTAAACATAAGCTGAATCCCTCTACATCACATGTAAAACCTTGCAAACCAATTGTTGCCACCCCAACGATAATTCAAGATCGTGGTAAGGGAAAGGTAACAGAGTGCTCCATACCACTTCTTCCAGAGTTAGTTTGGATTCCCAAACGATATCGATCACTACCACCTAGCTCAGGAAGGGGGGAGCCACATGAAGCTTCTAGCTCCTCATGCCACGCACACACTCATATAGAAGTTTCTACATGCTCTACACCTACTCTTGTCAACACCCAACAAAAAACCGATAAGTCTACGTCTCCCCTTGTAATAGTATCGTCGGAAACCATTTCCTCCATTCGTCAATGGGAGCGTACACTACCATCTCTGCAATTGGATGTGGCCACAAGGGTCATAAAAAGCTATCTGCCCACATCACAACCTATGACCCGCTGGGCAAATTGGTTCCAAGAGGCTGCAACATCATTGCAAATAATATGATCTGCCCAAGGAAAGGGGGAGCATGTACTCACGCTTGACATTTTAATGCTTCCTCCTTAACCTTCTCCCCTGACCATGTAATTGCCAAATTCAAGGGGATGTATATATATAGCTTCATACATAAAAAACAGAAAAAAGAAAAACAAAAAATAGTAAAAAGAGCAAGAGCACAAAACAAGAGAAATATCCGTATACAATCAAGAACTAGATTGACCTGTCTAAACCTACTGATGCTATATCTGTGTTTGCAGATATGGCAGATGCCCGATCATCATACACTTCATCCACTCCTACCTTTGGTGAGAGGTATCATCTATACCTTTCTCAGATATTCCACATGTGCTATCCTGTAATTGAAACTGAATGGGATCATATAGATGTACTAGCCAGAGAAGAAAATGTTGAGGAATTAGAATGGCTAATTCGCCTATTGACCATGACTGACCCCTACTCCGTAGAGGACATATCCCCGATAGCCCAATGCTTTCCTTTTCCACAAGATGACTATCCTCGCATGGTTACATTTTTGATGAGTTTATGTGGATGGGAAAATGAAAAGGAAATATCTGACAATGATGAATGGACGGATGAAACTCATGGCACTACTGAGGTTGACTTTATTTGTTTGGATGATGCGGATAGAGGCTTAGCCTTAGGGCTAGAGCCAAGACTCTACAACATCCTCTTACCGTATCCTCAGTAGTAGTGTGGTGACTGGTAGGTAGGTTAGCGTTTCCAAGTTTTTTCTAGTTCAGATTCCTTAAACAAGTCTTGAAATTTTCACACTGATGTGCCTCTCGAGGTATAGTGCTTGTTAGTTGATTGTACAGGTTAAAAACTTTGAGGTGGGTTCGCTTCCAAGTCCAGAGACTGCCGCAACGTTCATCAAAATATATCTACATCAAATTGCAAGCTGTCTCGTCAAATCAAGGAGATCTCCAATTACAGGTGTAATTCTTCCATACCCACTCTCTTTCGTTTTTAGTGCTCAATCAATTGCATAAACTATAATGCATGACCACATGGAAATTGTCAATGTACTACTTAGTTTTTGAAGTTACTTGCATGCTAGTGTAAATCATTAATGAGCTTAACTTTATTGGAAATATTCCTAGGCAGCATGACGTCTTTAGTTAACCTTGGAATACGATTGTCTTAGGTCTAGGGTAAAACCATCTTAATGTTTGACACCTGGCCATGTGTGTGTTGACCTCTAGGACATAGCTATTACCCCTTTGTCGAAAAGATGCAAGACAAAATATAGTTCAGGAGCGAGGATCAAAAGAAATAGATTTAAAAAAAAAAACAAGCCTACAATAAATGGCAATACAAGTCTATGATGTGCTTCAATGTTGGCCTATCGCCTTATTGACACTTGGTAGGCGAGGAGTATTCTACTCCAAACCGATGCCTTGGTTGGTAGGGGGTAGCCTTGCCTAAAGTGAGCTAATAGATTCCTGGATAATGCCTTGTGTTAAACATGGTACCAGGATCGATGTTAGTTTTGCCTTAGGAAGGTCGCCATTGTGTAAAAATTGTCACGTGCATTAAAAAAAAAAAAAAGGCAAAAGGCTCCTGTAACTCTAATGTTTCTTGTGTCCCTAGACTCGTGGTATTAACTTGTTCTTAGAGTAGACACAGTGTGGTCATCTGTTTATTTATTAAGCTTGGTTATTTACCTTGACTTACGCCAGTTATAAACCTTGATTAACCTTTGACACCTTGCTTACTCTGGATTTACTTTCAATAATTTTAAACTCCTGTTAATTTGCTACACTAGCTCATTCATGTGACCCTTAAACTAAGTTCTCATAACAACATCCATTGTGGTCTAACATGCTTGAATTTATACACTTTATATCTTTTGAATTCCAGCATACTTTCACTCTACTTCCCTGTTTTGCAGACGGTCAACAACAACAACCCTCTCGAGCTTACCATACCATAGCTTCCGAGGACGGAATCTACATCAGGAAGGGGGGCATGTTAACCCATGACGGACACATACTATGTTTTACATCATTAATTTAAATATTCTGAGTCATGGGCCGGGCTTGTCGGTACCATATGTTAAGGATGAAGGGATTGGGTGATCGCCGATGAGAGGCGCACCTTGGATATCAGTAGGATAAGGGTTAGGGTCGGCCGGCCATGTATGGGCGCCCAAGTGTGAATGGCCAAGTCACCTATATGAGTCAAATGTAACCCTAAAATCCTCATTCTCATGTGTTGTGAATAGAAGAGTGCTCTTGCCTTATCTCCTTGTTTTCCTTCTCCTGCGTGTGTGAGAGAGAGAGAGTGAGAGAGTGATCGAGCGCACTGTGTAGCGGCACGGCGAGGCGGCGGAGAGGCGGTAGAGCGGCGACGGCGGTTCCTCCTTCACGGCTGCGACGCGGGAATCCTTCAAGGCGGCAGTTAAGCGGTGAGTGACACACCTTTTGCATTCTGTTTTGAGCTTGCCTTCCTGGTTGTATGCTTGCAGCCATTCGTGGCTCGCATACGGTGTCTGGCAAGTCCCCAGCTACGACCTGTGCGGCAAAAGCGCACATGTCTATTCTTGTATGAACTAAGAAAGAGCAAAGTGATTTCAAGATAGGAACAATCTCACAATACAAAAGCATAACTTATACACACAAAGTACTATATGTTTGAATTGGATTACATGTTTTGTGGCTCCACTTACATATTGAGCTCATTATTTATTGCTTAATGAACATCATAAATTTGTACAAACTAAATAAAATGGCATGTGATAGTTTGAATATTTGCCTTTTGAAATCAAAAAGTTGAATTTTATGTGATAATAGAGCTTCTTGGAAGTTCTTAGAAGTTGATCCATATCCATTTTCTTTTTCACTTCAAGGATGGTTCGCTACCTTTTGCTTACTACAGTTGTTTGTTTCTTTGTATCATATAACATCACTCTTTGTGACTGCAAACAAAGTATCTTAGAATTTTTGTCCAAAAATGCATGTGAATGAGTAAGAATATATGTGAATAAAGAAAATAATGCATGCTTAAAAAACTAAATTGAGATCCTATAAACACTTTTGAATGTTTTTGGCAACCTACGAGAAACCCAACTAGATTTTTCACAATATGAAAAATTTCTATAATGTTTAGAGTTGAGCAATAGTTTCACACATTTCTTGACATTTGAGGAAGTTTTTTTGGCATGCATAATAAGAGATTTCTTCTAGTAGCATTAATGTATTAGAAATCCATAAAAACACATATTATTAGAAATGTAAAACAACTACTTATGAAATATAACATTACATCTTGCTATGTGACACCACACGAGTTCATGTTGAGCCACAAGGCCTTCTTTATGGATACACTACCATGATGTTTTCAAGTCTTATAATATATAGAGGTTTCTTTTTTTATGCAAAGTAGTAAGCTATTGTGAAACATGCTACACAATATGACCGTATAATCTTAAAAGTTACTCAAAATTTTTCCAACAATCACCATTAGTGCCACTTTTGAACTTAGTAGTACAAACCTAAAGCATGAGGTCTAAGTTGAGCACTTATTTATGAGTAATAAATTTGGTATAGAGAAGCTATTTATATATAATTTACATGCTTGCATGGAACATATGATGATGTCCCTTACGGTTAATATTTCTTATTTTGATCCCTTTTTGCAATGTAAAACCCTTGTCTTTCCTCCACTTAACATATTCCCCTTTTTAACACACCCTTATCCCTCTCTTAATTACAATCTCCTTCTCTCTCTCTCTCTCTCTCTCTCTCTCTCTCTCTCTCTCTCTCTCTCTCTCTCTCTCTCTCATATGGTCCTCATGTCTAGAGAAAACCCACATATCACTTGTGTGAAAAAGGACAGTAAGAATTAATCTCTTACATGTTTTTTGAAGTTTTATGTCCTCTCATAAATTTTTAAGTAACCATGTTATTAAAATGAACATTTAACACCCCTCCAATAAGTTAAATGCATTAGAAGTAAATAAATATTACACTTGTTATAAATGTAAAGGCTTATAGAGGTCTAACTAAAAGACATCTCCATAAAAATCCCGATTAAGGTAGGAGATGTAAATGCTTTATAGAGATCTAACTAAGAAGACGTCTCCTTAATAATCCTAATTAACATAGGAGATGTAAATGAGTTTCTTGGAGGAGGATGTGAGCTATTTAGCGAAAATGCCTTTTGGGTTGTCTGACTTATGCGTTCATTGATGCATTATTTAGAACTTTTTTTTGGACCAATAATATATATATTATAAAAAGAAAGAGAAAACTTTACATAGCATTCTTTCCAGTCCCCCACAGTCAGCCTTCAATAACATAAGAGTCAACCACCATTAAGCAAGATACACACCAAATCCCATCTATCATCCTTTGAAACAAAAGAAGATTCATTAGGCTCTTTCCATCCCAGTAATCCTTAAATCTCTTCAGACGCTTTTTGTTCAATATTTTAGCTATTTTGGGGTCTTGTATGGCTAAAGGGGGGTTGAACTTATGAGTCCACTATATCCCTAAACACATTAAAGAGTTCCCATAAGCTCTACCACATCCATCCCATACCATGAGTTCCAACAACACCTCTTTTCATTTAATATCACCCTGCACAGTGGGGACCCTGCACAGTGGGGACCCTGTTATTTTGAGAGGGGCATGGGAGAACACTTTATCTTTCTAGCTTAGACCTTGCCACACTCCACCAAGATAGACAGTTGAGTAGTCAACCAATTCCCTTAACATTTTTTACCAGATTTCTTTCTAATGAAAGACATTTAGGCAGAAGCACATCCAACCTAGCAATAGTATGAGAAGGGAGGTAAAGGATGCCCACCTTCAGATTTAGGCATGCAAATTTTGTCTTAGGCTAGCCAGGCCAAAGTCTTTTTATTGGACCCAACATTCTTTCACACACAATCTCTAACAAGTCTAATTATCTTCTGCCAATGCCCTTTACCAAAATCCAAGGCAAGACAAAGAAACATAATATAGGCATTCAATATTGTGTTGCATATAGCCACCCTATCATGAAAGGGGACCCTAACACCCTCCCACCTCTTTAGTTTGACAAAAAATCTGTCTAGTGCCCAATCTGTTAAGCTGCCTATTAGTCACATCCACCCCAAATGGAACCCCTAGGTATCTGACAATTTGATCTCTCCTCACTACCTCACACCCCCATCTCTCCAGATTAAAGTCATTGTCCTCAGACAAACTAATCAACTTAGACTTGTGAATATTGCATTTGGAGCCTAAAGCATCAGTAAACTCTTGTATAATATCTAGAGCCAATCTGACATTATCATTATCAGCTTCCAAAAAGAGTAGGGAGTCATCAGCAAAGCATTGTATAACCCATTACTCAGCTTCAAGCCATTCACCCTCCCTCTAGAGGAGGCCATCTCAAGGGCTCTAATCACAGGATGAGATGTAATAGTAAAGAGTAGGGGGGAAAGGGGACAACCCTGTCTCACTAATCTATGAACTTCAAACCCTTCAACAACTCTTCCATTCAACAGTAAGTTAGACTTGCTCCCCATGGTGAGATTGAATATGCAAGAAGACATTCTGGAACTAAATCCCATTTTATCCATTACTCTGGCCCCACAAAAGACCAATGCACCCTATCATTGCCTTTTCCAAATCTAGCTACAGAAGAATACATTTCTGCTTGGTCCTCAAAGCCACATCCCTACCCAGCATAGCAGCATAAATGTTGTCATAAATGGATATCCCTTTAATAAAACCATGTTATTTTTTAAGATCATCTCCTGAAGAGTAGGGGTTATTCTAATGGCATTGACTTTGGCCAAGATTTTGTATATAACAGTCAACAAAGTGATAGGCCTCCAGTGATTAAACTTGTCACAAGCATTCTATTTAGGGACAAGTTTCACCAGCCCTTCTTTTTTAAGTCCTTATCCACGTTACCCAATTTAAAGGCTTCAATGCACATTCTCCAAACAAAATCCTTAAGAGAGGGCCAAAAGGCAATTAAAAACTCCACAGATGGTCCATCCGAGCGAGGAGAATTCTCTCTCCCTAGTCTTAGGAGGGCCTCCTAGCATTCCTCCATTTCAATATCCCTTTCTAGCCATTTAGCTCTATCAGAATCCAGACTCCTATTAACCTGTTCTAGAATCTTGGATTCATATTGGACCCTTCTAGCTGATGACAGATCCTCCTTGAGACTGAGAGTTGCACCTAAGTGGTCCACCCATTTCTTGGCTATCAATCTCATCCCTTTTAGCTCCTTCCCATTATCATCCAAAATCCTACCTACAACCTCCTTGCCTCTCAACTTTTCAGTTAACTTGAACAGATACCCATCAGGTCTCCTTTTGTTGGTGAAGGTTTTCCATTTGTACCTAGTCTCCTCCTTCTTGGAACATTTCTCCTCTTCACTTTTGAGCCCAAATTAGCACTTAAAATACCAATTTGTCTCTTTAGTTAACTTCCCCGTCTTCCTCTTCTTTTGAAGAGATTCCAATAGATCATCCCATATCTTTCTTTCATGTATACCTTACCTTCCTCAGCCCTTAACTTCCCAACCCCCCTAATTATGCCCTGCATTTCATTAGCAAACAATCTCCAAGACCCTTGCACATAGCCTCTTCCTTTGAGTCTCTCTATGGCTTCCTCAGTTTGTCTGACAAATAATCATTGTTTAAAAGTAGATTATTAACCCTTAGTTTCCTAGTGGGAAGCCTATTTAGTTTAGCTTCTTCTCCTCCAAGCGCATGTCATCCCCACTTAAGGGGGATATGATCAGACAGAGCAATGCTAGCGTCAATGGACATTTTAAAAGTATGAGGTACCCAAGTGGCCTGTTGGTTGAAGAACACCTTGTCAATCCTAGAAGAGAACCCAAAGTATGAGATACCCAAGTGGCCTGTTGGTTGAAGAACACCCTGTCAAACCTAGAAGAGAACCCAAAGTATTGCAAGCTAAAATAAGTATGTCCCAGGTCTGGAGCTCCATCTCCCATCTCCCAACAACCATCCCTTAGGCCTAGCTTACCTCTCAAACCTTCCCATTTCATCTTTTCATGACCCATCAGCATAGTGCTCCCCCCCACACCTATCCTTTTATTTCCCATATTGAAGTCCCCCGTGAGAATGCAATGCCCATGGAAATTTAAGTTAGCTATCCATTCCCATGTTAAGAATTTGTGGTGCTCATGCTAGGTGACACAAATGGAGGAGAGAGAAGACACAAAGTCATACAAGAAATCTCTTGCTTATTAAATTGCTTACAAATGCAATTGGGCTCTACTCTCACTCAAATTGTGAAGAGTTCCCATCCTTTAAATAGGAGGAGGCCACCCCTTTGGGGTGCCTTTACACACGACCTTAATTTCAACCATTCAATATTGTGCCCAAGACTAATGGTTACAATGCCTATATTCTAATACCCCCCCTCAATACTAGCTATGAATGCTTGGAATGGGTGGTATTGCACATAGAATCCCCCCCTTAATCCATGTTGAGAAAACGTGGTGCTCATGCTAGATCAAGTGTGTGGAGAGGAGAGGCTCAAAAAGTACAAGAACAATATCTTGCTTATTAAGTTGCTTATACATACAACTAGACCTTGCTCACATACAAAATGCCTCATCTTTAAATAGATGAGCTAGTGGACCTTAAGTCCCTTCACACTCACACCCTTCTCTCACCCTTCTACATAACCTTAGTCTCTCATCTTTAAATAGATGAGCTAGTGGACCTTAAGTCCCTTCACACTCATACCCTTCTCTCACCCTTCTACATAACCTTAGTCTCTTATACCCCCCCTTAATACCAACTATGAAAGAATGGAATAGGTGGTATTGGACAATAGATGAGCTAGTGGACCTTAAGTCCCTTCACACACACCCTTCTCTCACCCTTCTACATAACCTTAGTCTCTTATACCCCCCCTTAATACCAACTATGAAAGAATGGAATAGGTGGTATTGGACATAAGATGCCTTTATAACATTAGGCGTACAAGGCTTGAATATAGGTGTGGTTATCTAGGATTTACAAAAGAGTTCCTAGAGCCTTAGAGACTAATACAATGTTGCCATCTAAGTCTTTATTTGTTTGTCGATGAAGATGTACACCTCAATGATGGTGCACCCCACTCTTTGTGTTTGCTTGACTTCTTGTAGATGACATGCTTTAGACATACATGCCATTTCTTCCACCACATGCTTTCCACCTTGACCATTCTCACACAATGATCAAAAGCAGGTTGCCACCATTGCTTAAGTGGTTTGCTTATAGATGTTCCTACAACATGCTTGATGCTTCCTTGAATACCATATCTCCTCCATGGGCAATGAGGTAGATTTAAATGGGAAAGGGAAAGGGAGGGTCTTACCACTTGCCTTATGAATTGGTCAAGGGCAGTGTCTACTCCACAATTACAACAACTTTTGTGCATGTTGGTTAAATGATACCCATTAGGGTTTGAAGGTTCAAGCTTAATAAAAATGCATAATTGGTTGAGGTAAATGCTTAAACCAATAAGGTTTATCATCCTTGGCTCAAGATGGAGAGGGTATGGCTCATAATGTTGCCAATGCCTCTTACAAAAGTAATGCCAAAAGATGCTTAAAATCATGACAAACAACAAGGTAGAGCATTTAGGGATTCTATGCTCAACCTTACAACTCATCTTATACGATGAAAATGCAGAATATGCAGCGGAATGACATGCCTTGGGCTTGGGAAATGAGAACATATGGCTTATGGCATGCCTATGCCTCTTACAAACAAGGGCCTCAAGGGTAATACACAACAACATTAAAGATGAACACTTAGTGTACATGTGTTCAACTTTAAAACCACTCAAAAATCTGAGTTTGATGATGAAAAAACCAGAATTATTCAACCTCTTTAGCTTATGAGATGAAGACAATTGGTTCATGGTTGCACCATTTCTCTTTGGAAGAAACGGGTTGACGACGATGAAGACTTGAAATGTAGCATTTATGGTGTGTGCCCGGCCTCCATGTTGATGAAGAAGAGCCTTCTTAATGTAAATGACCTCCTCCTTTGATGGTTGAGACCACCTTAGTGTTGAGCAACACTTTGGTTGATGATTAATATCACCATTAGTGTGTATAAAACACAATTAGTGCTAAAAGGTACATTTTTAGTGTCAAATGACACTTATTTTGGTGATTAGTTCACCATTAGTGTTTGATAACACTATTAGTGTTTAAGAATACTTTAAAATAACCTCTTTTTACTGGATTAATAGAGTAATTAGTGTTAAACAACATAATTAGTGCTTAAAAGCACACTTTAAATCACTTTGAGAGCTTAAAAGTTGATGTTGATGTTGAAGCTTGTTGAGCATGAGGCTTATGGCTACCTCATGTGGATGGGAGCTCTACAAAGTCAAGAGAAAGATCAACTACAAGCATTCACAAACTCTCATGAGTGATTAGAGCAAATGGGGAATGATGTGAGCAAGAAAAACCTCCAAAATGAAGCTTTAATGGAGAGCTTGAAGTTGAAGATGAACCCCCGCCTGGTCTTTTGCTTCCAGCCCCCGGTGAATGCGTAGACAATTGAAGCTCAAAATAGAGCTGTAGCTTCTCCACTCATTGGGCTACAATAGCCCTAAGAGCCCATCTCTAATGGTGGTCTTCAGTCGGGCTATGGCTGTACGACCAGCAAGCGAAACAGAAAACAGAAGGCAACGCACTCAGAAGCAAATGCCATAGCAGCGCCATATTAATCGAGGAGATTGGCTGTACGAAATCATCCGCCCGGAGGTGCTCTTCATTTCCTTAGTTGAGATCTCCCCACGATGTTGCCTCTACAAGCTGGTAGAAGGCCTCCAATGGAAGAGGGTTGAGCTCCACACAAGAAGGATAAGCAAAAAATGGATATTTTTGACCTAATCTACACCACAAGTGGTTCAAATCACCTAAGCTCTAGATACCATGTTAAGAATTTGTGGTGCTCATGCTAGGTGACACAAGTGGAGGACTCAGGAACCATCTCTACCTCTCTCCACTACCCCCTTGATCCCCTTCTTTTTGAATCCCCTTCCAAGCTTCCTCAACTTGCCAATTAAATTTTTGAACTAATGAAGTCCCACTATCATCTTCTCCTAATGGGTTAAAAGGATTAGGGTACATCACTAGGCTTAAACTGCCAGATTGTTTACTTCCCTGGTTATTCCCAACACCACCCCCACTTGCCTTTTTTATGGCTTCATCTTAAGCCTGTCTCACACTCATTTTCCCCTTTACTATTTTCCAGCCACCCTCTCCACTAGAGTCCCCCATATTCTCTTCAATATTTTTACCCTTATCCTCTAACCATTTACCCTTATCACCTTCCATTTCCCCACTTTTCATCTCTCCCCCTAACTTATCCTTTCTTTTAACCTTTGCTCTTACAGGCTCCCTTTAGCACAGTTTCTAGAGATATACCCGAACCCCCCACATTTGAAGCATGCACCAGCAAAAGGACCAAATTTCAACATCAATTCCATCTTACCTAAGTCTCTTAAGTCCACCTCTATAGATTTAGGAGTTTCAACTGCTCTATTCCATGCAATACAAACACATTTGCCTTGCCAATTGCTAGCTTCGTCCTTAGGTAAATAAAGCACCGAGCCAATCGCACGTACAATCTCCCTCAAAGCAGGACAAAGCCAAGGGGGAAAACCTATGATTACAACCCACACCAAACTTCTATTAACATCAAAGAAGGCGGATCAAAAGGAATCACATACATCAACCTGTGATCCATGAACAAGGGGCTCTGGCAAAGAGTTCTGGAATAGCTTGTGCCTTGGTAAACAAAACGTTAAAGAAACCTTTACCTAAATAAAAAACTGAGATACCACACTACCATGAAAAAAGTCATCCTCCTGCAACCATCTCGCTACTTCAGCTTTTGATGGGATCCTACCTGAACAAAAGACAATCACACTACATAGAGAAAACAAATCAATCTGGCTCCTCACTATATTAGGGGACACTTGCAAACATACCTTCTCTCCTCTAGTTAGCGGTTTCTGAGCATGCATAATGAGCCTCTTGACTACTTTCTCAGGCAAGGACTTCTTGTAGTCCCTTCCCTCATCTTCTGTTGCTCGTGTTGGAATTAGGGTTAGGGTTGCAACAATGCACACACACAAGATAGAGAAGCTTGAGAGCACACAAACTCACTAGAATAGAATGAAAAAATGTGTGCTAGATACAAAAGATAAGTACACACCCCAAAATGAGTAGAGAAGAGGGTGTACATATGCACGGGGGGGGGGGGGGGGGGACTCCTAGTGAGGGAAAAAGTACCTCGGTAGTCCTAAGTGTGTTCACACACATCACTACCATATGATGCTATAAATCTCCCCCTGGAGTGATGATGTGAACATGTACAGCATATGGCCGATCAATCCTAAAAATACAGTAAGTCCAAAGCTTTATGAAAAGCGTCGAATTTTTCACGAGGAAGAGCCTTCATGAATAAATCTGCCATATTGTCATGTGTAGGCACATAGACCAAGTTGATCTCTGTTGTTGTTGCAGGAGAGTCTTTCCCTAACATAGTGGTAATGCACCTCAATGTTCTTAGTGCGAGCATGAAACACTGGGTTCCTTGTTACAACTGCTAATGCACTCTGGCTGTCAGTGAAAATCGTAGTGCTAGACGATTGTTCTTAGTGCGAGCATGAAACACTAGGTTCCTTGCAACTGCTAATGCACTCTGGCTGTCAGTGAAAATCGTAGTGCTAAACGATTGTCCCCAACAACACCCAAATCAACCATAAGACATCTGAGCCATACACACTCAACTATAGCTATAAAAGCTGCCTTGTACTCAGTTTCACAACTGGAAGTGGCCACTGTAGGCTGCTTCTTGTTTTATTGAGCCATGATATACATGAATCACCAAGGCGAAAGCAAAACCCACTAGTGGACACTCGTGTGTCATAACATCCAGCCTAATCCGAATCACTAAAAGCATGTAGTTGTGACTCACCCCCTTTTGGATAAAACAATCCAAAATACTGAGTGCCCTGTAAATAGTGAAAAACCCGCTTAATAGCTTGCCAATGCTTCGTACCTGGGCTATGCATAAATCTGCTCAACTGTGAGACCGCATACTGTATATATGGCCTCGTGTTGTATACATAAAGAAGGGATCCAATAGCCTGTTGATGCAAACTAGCATCAAAAGAGTCTCCTGCATCTTGAAGACTAAGTCGAGTACATGTCTCCATGGGTGTAGCAACAGGTTTATAGTCTTCAAGATTAAACCTCTTCAATAGCTTCTGTATATATTTAGACTGTAGCATAACAATGCCATCATTGGACTGCATGAATTGAATCCCCAAATAGTAATGCAACGGCCCCAAATCTGACATCTCAAATGATGATTTACAAATCAGCCGCCTTAAAGGCTGAAATCTAATCTATACCGGGACCCGTGAGCAGCATGTCATCAACGTATAGAACGATGACCAAAAATGTGTCCTTACTCCTCTTCACATAGATCTTCACATAGAGGATACTCTTTGTTGGACTGTTACAAAAATCATTTGCAACCAAGTATGTATGAATCTTCTTATACCATGCTCTAGGAGCCTGCTTAAGGCCATAAAGAGCCTTTTTCAACCTGCATACTTTAGAGTCTTCTCCTATCACAACAAAACTAGGAGGCTTTGATACATACACCTCCTCGTGTAAATCACCATTCAAGAATGCATTCTTAATGTCCAACTGATGTACATTCCACCCATGATGTGCTGCCAAAGCAATGAGACACCTAATGGTAGTCATACGTGTTAAAATGCAAGCAAAGTGATGAGCTATGGTGGATCAAACGCAAGAATCAACATCATTAGCAAAGTGATTAGATGATGATTAAGATAAGATTAGTGAGCCATTAACTGATAGCTTAATGTAGGCATGGATACTCAAAAACTAGCAAATTACTCATTAGGCTAATGCCTCAATTTATACAAGTTTGTCCATGATCTGCTCCACTGATTTGTTCCTTGATTTGTGCCACCTCCCCTACATCTGAGGAGACACCTCATTCTTGATTCACTCCACCTCTTTTGCTTGATTCTCTCCACCTCTTCAATTTTCCCAAAATATCTCCACACATCCTAGAACTTCTCATTCTACCCTTTATTCTCTCCCAGTAGATACCTCTCACCTTTTCACTGCTACTCACTCATTTACAGATTCTCTTTTACAGCCTCTTGCTAAGGGCTTGTTCCCGCACACACCCATTCACTTGTATATTTCAACACAAGCTAGCGCCCCCCTATGATGGGAAGTTGTATTTGGTGCCTCAAAGGCAAGACCCAATGACACATACTTCGACAAGGCTAAGGTAAGCTCTTGACTTGAATATATTTGGTGCCGTCGCACGGCTAGGGCCTTGGTTAGGGCTTAGCTCCATTTTTCATCCATTCCAAGCTATTAGGAGATCACTCAATATTGCCTAGCACTTCAATTCAGGTACATTCTTTAAGGTTGCCACAATGTTTTTATATTCACCTTTGTCCACACTCTTCAGAAGCACTACTAGTGCCTCATCATCCTCTACCTTCTTACTAATGGCTGCCAGTTGTTGCTTAATGCTTTTGTATTTATTCAAGTGTGTGATTAAAGGTTCACTTTCCTTCATATCAAGTTTGTAGAATTGTATTAGTAGATTTATCTTTGAATTTTTTGCTTGAGTGCCAAATAATTTATTGAGTTCATCCCATGCATCTTTTGCCCATTGTATCCCTGTGATGTGGTGAATGATTTCATCATTTAAACTGAGTGCAATGAGTCCTAATGCTTTCTCATTCTTGCTCTTCCACTCATTCTCCCCAATCACCTCTGGCATTCATCTCTTCCCTCAACTAGCCCCCACAGATTTTTCCTCATTAGCAAATACATGGTCTTTGTTTGCCATGTATAAAACTGTTCCCCATTAAATTTAGCTATTTCTTGTGCCGTGCTCATGATGATGTGAAGGGGGTCTTACCTCTTGATCCAATTCAAGATTCAAGGGTAGTGTCTACACTTTTACAACTCAAATTTGGTGTTAAATGATGATTACAACATATTTATCAGCATAATTTCATCAAAAATTACATAAAGCCAAGGGTAACAAATTTGTACTAAATGGTTGGAGTATCAAGCTATCTCTGAATTGTAATATGAAGTTATAGGGATATGTATCACATACCCAATGGTAAATTTGAGCCCTCAATTGCACCAAAATACAGTGATTAGTGCTTATTCATCATTGATTATAGTAAAATAATCCCTTATTTTGTGTGCAAAAAACAGAGTGTGCGGGGAGGCCAGATCTGGTCCCTTAGAATTCAAATGAGCTCAGATCCTTTCAAGGCCATCAATAGCAGTTAGTCTAGTAGAGGATCAAGCTAAGAAACAAAAGATTTGACCAAACATTGAATGCTTAATCACTATTTTACCAAAGTCACTTCCAAAGCTTGATTCCACTTTTCCTTGAAGAATTTCTAGATTCTGAGGCCACCACCATGCTCAGAGCATCCAAAGACCCTTTGGGCTAGCTCCATTGCTCCCAATTCCAAGTAGTGAATCCACAATTGAAGTTTTTCCTAGAAAAAGCAGCGCTGGTGTTTTCGTGAAAATCGGTAGCTCCACCTGACGGTTTGACGTGTTGAGGCGTCCATTTAAGAATCCATTTAAATGGATTTAAATCCATTTAAATCCTTTTCAAATTCTTAAATCCATTTTGAGGATTTCAACCCTTTTCAAATTCTTGAATCCATTTAAGATTCAGTGAAATTTAATAGCTTAGTTAAGCACCCAAGATTCTATTATAATACACACACACACACACACACACACACACACACACACACACACATGCACACCACACACACACACACACACACACACACACACACACACACACACACACATATACACACATGCACACATATATATGTTTATGTATATACATACATACATACATACATACATACATATATATATATATATGTATGCATGTATGTATGTATGTATGTCTGTATATATATATATATATATACATGTATATATATGTTACATACATATATACATATATATGTATGTATGTATGTATGTATATGTGTATATATATGTATGTATGTATGTATGTATGTATGTATGTATATCCATATATATGTATATATGTATACATGCATGTATACATATATACATATATACATACATACATACATATATATGTATGTATGTATGTATGTATGTATGTATATCCATATATATGTATATATGTATACATGCATGTATACATATATACATACATACATACATACATATATATACACATATACATACATACATACATATATATATATACACACACACACACACACACACACATAGATATACATATACATATACATGTATATATACATATATACATATATACATATATGTATATATGCACATACGTACATACATCTATATTTGCATAGATCAACGCGGGGAATTTTTTTGGCGAGCATTTTTTAGCGAGCGCTTTATCGGGCGAGCAAATTCCAAAAAGATACCCTCCACCCCTCCATGAAGAGAGAGAGAGGGAGAAGATAGTTGGAGAAAGTAACATGACATAATTATTTAAGAGGGAGAGGGTGATAATGAGCCAAAGGAAGTGAAAATAGAAAAACATGACAACATCACATCCTCTACATCGAGGTTATTGCTTCAAACTGAAAATAAAACCAAGTTCATTCACGTACAACTTCCAAATATAGAAATGTGAAAACCATCATCTTTACTACTATGGGCCTTGCTTGTCCTCTGGAGCGTAGGCACAAAGTAAGCGAATGGTGTTCGTACCCTTTCGTACTTCCTCTAGCAAGACACGCTCAGACAATTCATCAATAAACCCATGGGCTTGCCATATCACAATTAAGCCCACCACTTTGGCCTTAACTTAAGAAATAGCATCATCACTACCAGCAAGTGGAAAGGATGTGAGACCTTTCCATGCTTGTGCACCATCTATGGTCTTCTGCTTGACCTCCACATTGGTGGCCTCCATTTGGATATGCGCAGCAACAACTTCAATGCTAATATTTGACGAGGCCATCACAAACAAAACGAAGGAGCGTTTAGGGTGGTGTACTCTACTAACAGGGCTTGGTGGCAAAGGTGTTTAACAAAGTGCTTTAGAGCTTATGTCTATTATAGCAGTGGGAGAGGTGAACACTACTTTTACAATAAACAAAATAAAAAACAATTTTTATCTTTTTTAATGTTAATAATAAAGGCATCTTTCCTTGAATTTCTACAACATAATAATAAAGGCATCTTTTTAACTTTTTGGGAAAGAGAGAGTATGTATTAGAGGACCTTCATTGTTTCTCTTCTCTCCTTTTCTCGCCATTCCCCTGTCATTTTTGCAGGATTTCAAACCGATGAATGCTCATAATGTGAATACAATTCATCAATACATGACAATGACAACGTTCTACAATACTAAAAATGCACAACCAATAGTGAGAGGGGAAAGAGGGGGGGAGAAAGACATTGCACAATTGAACCCTCTACAATGAGGTTGCTTCACAAAGGTTACATAGGTGCCAAAATACATGTCCATGTATTCAATTGTCTAAATTAGGGTAGGTTCTCCTACGAGATAAGGCATTGTAAAGCTCAAGGTCCAATAGGATAGGTTGGTCGGTGGATGAACATATTCTCACTCTGGCTTAAGCCTAGAACACGCAAATAAATGAAGTACAAGTGCTTGCATGCAAGATACAGCTTCTTCTTGGATTCTCTATTTACAAAATCTGGACATGTACAATATGGTTCATCTTTCACATGCACATCATATTTTCCCACATGTGCATCATCCCCGTGTGATTCGATCTTGAAAACTTCATGCTTGTGCTCCACTCTCTGCACTTTTTCTACCACCGTACCTTTCATTTTCAAAGCGGCCTTTGTTTTTTGGATGGTTCCTTTGATATCAATGTGTGGTACTTCACTCATGCCATTTTGCATGCCTGAGCCACCAGCCTCTATGTTAGTAGTGGGCCCATATGGCAATTCTTTTGAAGTTGTAGTTGTAAAAAACCTTGAAGCTCCACTGCTACGTGATGGGGTGGGCATACCACACCTTCTAGATTCTTGCTTTCCACTTTGTATCCACCTTCCCATAATAAAAATACATCCTCGTCTGTGAGGTTAGTTCCTAAAGCAACTAGCCATATGTTGGGGGTGGATTAGGCTTTGGGTCTATGTTGGTGTCCACAATATAGCAATGAAGCACATGGTCAGGGTAGAACCATGTCCATTGTCTAATGAGACCATTAGGGTGCTTGTGATAGCCTTCAAAAGATGGTGTAGGCACACCCTTCACAGATCCTTCTATGTGTTGCCCACACCTCTTACCCCCACGAGGTGTTCCGCTGCATGTGACCTTGTTGCCAATGCATGTCCTTCGGATTTCCCACATTGCTTCATTCACCTTGTGCTCAATGACAATGTCCTCTATGACTTTCGCTCTTTTTTCTAGAAGACTGCTTGTATTATGCTCCTTAAAAATGATCTTCCATGGCCTCCCAACATACTTACGATCTCTTACATGTGTGTTGTACTCTAGTCAATGTGTGGCCGCATCATCAATATCAGTGAGCATAGCGGGCGGTCTCTTGTGACATGCACTTTCTTTGTCACCAGGGTGAGAGGGGTATGCACCTTATACATGGGTGTTCTTTCAGCTACTTGATTAACTATTCAGACCACTTAGGCTGGGTGTGTAGAGCACCGTTCTTTTAGTTTCTCCAAGCTTGGTCCTTTCCCTATGTGCTTGCCTTGAGAGTAAGAGATTTCCTTTGGGCTTTGCAAAATTGCATTTGCCATATCTGTAGTACATGCATCATAAAAAGAAATGTTGCGTCTATATCCTTCCCCTGCCAACCAACTTCCATGCTTGCTTTTCTGGTTGGTTTGTTCTTAGGGTATTTAGACCATCATTACTTCTCTCAATTGTCATGACTGAACCCCATGCTTGCTTTTCTGGTTGGTTTGTTCTTAGGGTATTTAGACCATCATTACTTCTCTCGATTGTTGTCATGACTGAACCCAATGTGCTATGCGCACCTCCCACTAGCTCAACCAAGATTCCATTGCTAACATATTCCTATCCATCACATGACCATCAGCTTCATTGTGGTAGGAGCCATGCGCCACTTCTCGCGCATTGCTTTGTGCTCAACTTGAGACGTCACACACACATACTTTGTTGTGTGTGGGCAACCTTGCTCTGCTCCCAACAATGAAATAGACAAGACCTCTCCCTATCTGTCAGGACGTTAATTTTTTTACCATTGAGCACATGTTGAACTGCATTCTAGTTAGCCTGAGCCTCGTCTACCATGAAACCAAAGAAATCTTCCCTTTCACACACCCATGGTTGGCCATCACTTCCTTAATGCATTCTCAGAACAAACATTAGGCCTCCATATCCTCCTCTTTCATTTCACATGTTGCAATCATTAGAAGATCCTACATGCTGCGTGAAAACTCTAGTCATTTATGAGGTAACACAATTGACCAGCTCTAACTACCTTAATACTCTAAATTGGTAATATGCTACCTTGGATCATACACATGACAAGCCATGGTCACCCAATCTGATGTTTGTCGGGTGTGATTGAACTGTATTCATGCATGTCATAGGTCGCCAAAGCCAGTTCATCACATTCAATTCACTAAATCTAATTGTGAAGTAGATCCAATGGTGGACATCTTGAAAATATAGCACTTCTCACTTGAGTACCCTTGACCCGGGGTGCACTCTTGCTTCAGCTTCAGAAGTGCATCCAAACCAAAGCTCTCCTTTGAAGGGCCTTGTCGGGCTGCAGTGAGACTGACCTGCAAAACCTAAAATCAAATTGTTCAAATTTCACACTTATATATATTTTAACGTAATTTCCCAACCTAATTAGCCTACTAGCTATCTTCCACCAGTGGTCCCATCTCCTCTGCAATGTTGATGAACTCTTATTCCCCCCAATGAAATGTGAGGAATCACCTTCTTGCACTAGTGCTGCCATTACGATTTCTTTGGCCACACACATTTGTACCTTCCTTGCCCCAGCATTGCAATCTACCCCTAGCACCTTGGACACTATTTGCCTTGTCTTATTAGTTATAGTGCCTTTGATGTGCCTGTCCATACATTATGTTGATGGAAATTGATGTGTATCATTAATCTACTCATCGTGTCATAGGAGGGCATCACATAATAGATGTAGCAATTGCATGTAGCAATGCACATCGCCGGCACTGAGTAGTAATGGCAAAGGAGCTTTCCAGATGCATTGTTGCACTCCTCTCTAGTAGGTTGGTGCCTTTAGCATGCATCCAGTAAAATGTGATGTATTTGACACCATGTGGTTCTTTAAACACATGCAAATTTCATTCACACACTTCAAACTATCGAGGCAATGGCTTCTCCGGCATACTCCAGGGAAGGCAGTGTTAGAGGTTTGCGGCTTTGACCATCAATGGGGATTATACTTATGCTCCATGGAGTTCATTCTTGAATGTGTTCCCATGGTTGGTGGGAACTCAAATGCAATATCACCATTATATTGCCTAAGAATCTCCACGGCCTTGATAACCTCTTTGACATTCAAAAAAATCTTTGTTAATGTGTTAATGTGTTTCCCTTCTTCATACTCCAAAGGTATTCCAAAATGCTCTTACCATCTCCTCTTGTTGCAAAACAATGGATGAGCTTGATGAATCGATTTTGTTGTTATCTTGAAAGGGGCTACATAAATATATCACATTAGTCTGGGTTGGAAGTCTTCTCTGTGGGCTATCTAAGATGGCTATTGGCTGTGGGTTTGAGTTCAACAAAGTATCAACTATTGCGGGGTAATTGGCTGAAAGAGAGTTCTCAAGTATACAGAACTCCTCCCCCTCATAATTAGAGGTTGCCTCAAGAGGGATATGCAACTCTCATAACCTAATATTTACTATGTCCTGCAATTCATAGAATGAGTGGGGAGCTACTTGTTCTTGTAAAAACTTTGCACAAGTGAGAACTCATCCATTGTTGAAACTTAGATTCTTCTTAGAAGATGGGAATGTGATTGTACAACTCATTGTAAAGAGGAACAAAAAAGTACACAAGAACAAGAAAGAATGACACAACAAGTACCAAGTACACAAGTAATGAATGGTGATTAACACCCTTAAAGAAGTTGGCCATTTTTAATTTGACCATTTTAAAAAATTTATTTAAAAAATATTAATTCTTAAAAAAACAAGTCCTATGATATATATATATATATATATATATATATATATATATATATATATATATATATATATATATATATATATATATATATATATATTCAAAAATTAACATCCCTACATTCTCTTCCCTCTTCTCTCTCTCTCTCTCTCTCTCTCCCCCTCTTCTCTCTCCCTCCCTCCTCTTTCTCTCCTCTCTCCCCTCTTCTCTCTCCCTCCTCTCCCTCCTCTCTCTCCTCTCTCCCTCTCTCTCTCTCTCCCCCCCTCTTCTCTCTCTCTCTCTCTCTCTCTCTCTCTCTCCCTCCTCTTTCTTTCCTCTTTCCCCTCTTCTCTCTCCCTCCCTCCTCTTTCTCTCCTCTCTCCCCTCCTCTCTCTCCATCCCTCCTCTTTCTCTCCTCTCTCTCCCTCTCTTCTCCCTCCTCTCTCCCTCTCTCAAGATGCATCTTCTAGCATGCTAGTCACCCAATCTGCATCTTCTAGCATACCACGTGCAACTTGTAATCATTGTGGCATAGATCATCATTGGATCAAAGATTTCCCAAACAATGAAAGTTATACTTACAAATTAGAAAAATGGTCCTACCATCAAACCTCTCAACATGATTGGAGTGGGTGGTCAAACTCAATGCTCAAGAAATTGAAGTAACATTGCCCATGTTTGTTGCCAATAAACAAATCATGGTTTGCAAGATGGACATTGAGAATCATAATCAACATTAAGCTATAAAAAAATCATGGTTTGCAAGATGGACATTGAGAATCATAATCAACATTAAGCTATAAAAAATCGACGTACATTGAAGAAGTGGTGCCAACGTTACTACATTAAAGAAGCTGGCATTATGAAGTAACGCCAGCATTATTACTACATTCAATACTTAGGAAACACACTCATTAGGCTCTACAATGCATAACCAAATTGATTAGGCCAAAATCCTAATTAGTTGCTCATTCTCTTCATTGATGACTCTATATGTCCTCCAGTAAGCAATTGCACTTGATATTCTAAGCTCGAACATATCTATCATTGGAAGGTCATTCTCCTTTACTTTGATTATTTGCTTCAATTGCTATACTAAGCTCCTTGAACTCTCTCTAGCTTGGTACAAGTCTGGATCATTTGTCTCCATCTTGTCAAGCAAGCACCATGTATCCATGTGTTGTGTGTGCACGTGGCATGTGAAGTGTAATGCCCGACTTTAAGCATTACACATGGCATGTCACGTGCACACGCGACACATGCCATACGGTGTGGCTTGTGGCTATCCAATGGCTTTAAAGCCATTGGATAGCCACATGAGGGCTCACAAAGCCCTTTGTGAGCCCTCCTCTGCCCTTACGCCCCCCTCGCCCACCTCACCCTCGCCCCCTCGTGCCCCCCTCTCCTCTCTCAACACACCCTCACCTCCCCCCCTCTCCTCCCTCATCAACTCACCCTCTCTCCTCCCTTAACTCACCCTCATGCCCCCCTCTCCTCCCTCAACTCACCCTCACTCCTCCCCCTCAACGCGCCCTCATGCCCCCCTCTCCTCCCTCAACATGCCCTTGCGCCCCCCTCTCAGTGTTCCCTTGTGCCCCCTGTCAATCCTAAGCGCGCCCTCACATTGCCCCCTCATTCTCCTTGCAAAACTTCTCACGCCGCCCCCTCATTCCTTCAAAACTCAATGCGGCCAAAAGATACGTTGAATTTCATCAACACTCAACACTCAACCCAACCTCGCCCTCTCCTCCCTTAACTTTCCCTCATTCCCCCTATCAATCCTCAATGTGCCCTCACATCGCCCCCTCATTCTCCTTGAAAAATTTCTCACACCATCCCCTCATTCCTTCAACACTCAACGTGGCCAAAGGCGCCCTCGGATTTTTTCAACACTCGACGTGGCATCTTTAAAGCCAAAATGCCTCCGCGGACTTGTTTGCAATCGAAGGGGTTCACCAGAAATCAAGATGAGAGCACAGTATCATAAGACGTGGGAATATCACAAGTGGCCACATCAAGCGAGGTAATGAACACCTCTCAATTGCAGTTGACTTTGGGAGTTGGTTTTTCAATGCTTGCTATAATCATGTGGCCAACAATAGTGCCATAATTGTTGAAGAAGAGGAGTTTGTAAAAGAGAGTTTTGGCCAAGTGGTTGATCATCGACACATCTCTACAAATTGTGTGGAGGACCACTTGGTCGATAATCATAACTGCCTTCCTAGAGTGCCACTGTCGCCTCCTTTCAAACCCGACAATCCATATAAACAAGGATTCCATCGCGAGGGGTTAATTAAAAAAGCATGGAGGAGAGAACATACCAATCAAAAATGGCTGCATTCATTGTCTCTCTTAGGGATTCCCTGGCAAACTACTATCTTCATTTCACCACGTCAAAGTGTAGTCGGTCACGACCTATCATTGTCAGCTGCATTTGACACAATACTAGAGGAGATAGAAGGATGGCAACACATGGCTGGGAAGATGTTTTTTGTCTGGGATGACAACCATCGACTCAAAGCTTGGCAAGACCAATTGAGTTGAAAGAGAGAAGATTACCAAGGTGAATTGCAAAGTGGTCTGATTCCTTGAGGAGGAGGAGGCAGAGTTCTTGTTGGTGCTGCGCATGATTAACAAGTGGATTGTACATTGTTTTTTGTGTATCAAATGAACAAACATTGTATATGTCATCATTTACCTTATTTTATATGCAGGCAAAATTTCCAGGGTAACTCATTCATGTGTCGAACACAACGGCATATGATATATAATTTATGATGTAGTGTTGGGTCTTGCTGATCCACAATCCTTGTTGTCAAAGTTCAATGGCGCTGATCGTGCATGGGCCAAGAAATCTATTACTCATCGGGGGGACATAACAGATCGAAGTGGTTAAATCTTTCCATGGCACTCCTGTCATAATTAGTTTTCAAGGTATGTGTGCGCCTCTTTCTCAAATCACAGTAAAGCCATGTTTTGATTTCGAAATATGTTTCTTAAACATAAAAGCATTACAGTCGCAGTTCGATGCAATGTACCAAGCCAAGATCAGTGGCTTGTCTGGGCGAGGGAGTAGAGAATATCTTTTGAATGTAGAAATGTTCGACAAGAACTACAGAGATGCCTTGAAGGAGACATAGGCACTATTTACTAAGAGGGGACATGAGGTAGCACAAATTACCAACCCCAAGTGTGGAAAAGAGTTTTTCAAAAAAGTGATCTCGTACCATGTGCTGGGGTGAAAAGGTTAGCAAATTCACTACTCCCAAGCACATATTCAAAATGGAGAGTAAGATCTCTAACTCTCTTGATGTGTTAATGTTTTTTAAATGTAGGTAGAAACATAACGCTCGTTCACAATGCAAGAAATGTAGGCTCCTTGACATATTGGCTGGTGGCGAGTTTGCTATGAGGGACCCCAGATTCTACCATCCGACATAGCATTCTTTGTGTGGATCCATAGTCATGTGTACTGGTTCCAATTGACCGAGTACACGCTATAATTGTACGTGAAGTTAGAGACGGGCTCACACTGTAGTCGGCATGCATGAGAGAGCCACTATGGACTCTAGAGTAGGTATCATGAATGCCCTGAAATCTTACAGGAGGAAGACTCATTTTGAGAAGGTTTTTATAAGGTGGAAAGGGAAAATGCGTGCCACCCCCTTGGATCCCGACCCAGCAACCACACTTGCCGTGCACAACACGACACCTCTTATACACGTATATAGTAGCACAAATCTTTTATTTTTTTGCCTTATGTGGTGGAGAAGTTGTTATTCTTATTATATTGGTTTCTTAGACTTCTTTAATGTTTCTGTATTAGGTGGTGGAGAAGTAGTCTGTGTGATCGGGTATGTCTTCTTGAGCACCCTTCATGGCTACAGTCTCAGATAGAGGAGACAGGATTGTACCTTGAACAGTGGATTGACGAGCTTTGGGGAAAGGACACATGAATACTTTGCCCATGGTGGATAGACTACTCAGAGGGGGAATTTCCTCCATAGGAGGCAGAGTAGTTTTAGAGTACATTTCATTATGTAAATTAGATCATTTGTATGAAGTATGAAGCTTGTTTTTTGGGAATTTAAAGTTCCAATGTTGGTTAAATGCAGTAGCTAAGAAGGGCAAGAACCCTGGCATCAAGTAGTGATCGGTCCTCCTCGAGAAGAAAAATGGTAAGAAATCAACAAACGATGAGCCTCCATCGTCCACAAGCATGACATCAACACCCAAAAAAAGATCACAGCCAGAGTGGGAAGGGAATGACATTGATGAGGGTTCTGAGGATAGCCAGTCTAAGGATGATGAGCAGCAGTCCCACGCACACAGGGTGCATGGTGAGAGCAAAGGGCAAGGGTGGTATAGTTTCAAAGAAGACAAGGCAGCCCTCTTGGGATCTAGTAAGTGAACCTAACATGTTTGAACATTCACTAGTTCATTTATTGATCAACAATAATAACATGTATTTAGTGTTGTTTAAATGAAGACTACCGTCCTAGTGTGGTGGATCCCATGCACTTAGTTTTGTGCTCCAACATTGATCACCTCCGTCTCGTGCTTTTGGGAAACCAAAAACACAGGTACGATCTCTAACTCGGGCTAGTGACTCCCTCCACTCATTGTCATTATAGTATTTGCAGTCCACTTATATGCTTTGTTGTTCCAGGAATCTTGTAGTATTGCACGATTCATGGGATCTTTGTGACGAGGTAGGGAAGCATGGATGCCCAATCATCCAAAGTATGACAGGCGGGGAGGAGAGGTAGCTGCAAATTGTTTAGGTCTCGAGGGGCGACAATATCTTCTTGTATCCAAAATTGCAAGAGGAAACCTTTCCATACCAGGGAATCCCATCTGAGATGTTGTTGAGCGTAGCAAGCCTTTCACAAGGTAATTACAGCACTCACTTCATTACAACTCGATTCAAGTAGTGTAATCATTATATAGTCATTGTCTTTTATATTGTCATCTATTTATATATATGCCAATTGTGAGCTTTTTCTATGTGGCAGCTTAAAAGATTGCTTTTGAGGATTCGGTCAAAGCTATGTTTTTGATAGTGACATTGCCAGAAAGTTGGGATACTTTTCGTATGGAAATTAGCAATAGTACACCTGCTGGTGGTCTTAAGAGTGCTGACGTTGAGAGCAGTCTTCTCACTGAAGAGGTGAATCGAAAGAATGTTGAAGGCACTAAAAGTGCTAATGCTCTCACTATTAGAGGAAGGTCTAATGCAAGGGGGAAATCTGTTGAGAGAGGTAAATCTCGTAGCAAGTCTCGTGGTGGCAAAGACATAGAATGCTATCATTGTGGCAAGAAAGGTCATCTTAAGAGAAGGACTGCTATAAATGGAAAAGGGAGAAAAAGAGTAAAGAGAAGAAGGATGATGCCAAAAATGATGACAAGGGCAAGGTAAAAGTTGAAGAGGTGAACACTAAATCACAGCTCTCACAATTGCCATCTTTACAACTAGGGCAAATGTCTCCTCATAATCAATCCCATGTGTCTGCACATATCCTTTGGCTACCAATCTAGCCTTGTACCTGCTTATGCTACCATCACTATTATGTTTCACCTTATACAACCACTTACAACCAATAGCATTCTTGTCTTCAGGCAATGGCACCAAATCCCAAGTCTCATTTCCATATAATGCATCCATCTCCTCATCCATAGCTTTCTCCCAACACACATCTCCAATAGCCTCATCAAAACATGTGGGTTCTACAACCTACACAACTTTTGCCATATAAGCATAGTGATGTGCCACAAACATCATAAGTCAACCTCTGCACTTGACTCTTCCAAATCTTCGTAACTTTGTACTCTTGGTGTCCTCATTGCTTGAATCCCAAGCTCCTCATCAAGGCTCATCTCGGAGCCACTAGAATCTCCATTAACAAGAGAATGCCCTGCAAAAATATCAGGCATACCAAGGGGCTCAACCGCTTTCTCTTTGCCTTTATGTGATATACCAACTACATTTTCAGGCCTGGTATTACGACGCAGCCTGCCACTTCATGGTCTATCAACATTACCACTGGATGAGGACTCTCCTGGTCCACTCAATGATTGTAATTGCTGGCTTGCATTCTGTGCAACCACATTTCCACTTACATCAGTCCCAACAGCATCTTTTTCAGCAATATACCAACTACTCATCTCATCAAATACAACATCCCTGCTTACCCCTCAATTCACGTGTAACAGTATTATAGTTTCTATATCCATTTTGATCAAGGTAATACCCAATAAACACACATTTTTTGCCTTTGGATCCAACTTAGTACGCAACTCATCTGGCACATGCACATATGCAATACATCAAAAACTTTCAAGTGAGACAAATCAGGTTTCTTGCCAATAAACTTCTCCTCTAGCGTTACATCATGTATGGATGCAATAGGAGTTCTATTCATGATATAAACTACTGTAGACATAACCTTAGCCCAATAGCTATGTGGCATATTCTTCTCTACCATCAATGCTTGTGCTATCTCTACAATATATCTGTTTTTTCACTCAACAACTCCATTTTGCTCGGAGTGTATCTACATGTAAATTGTCTCTGAATGTCATTCTTTTGCAAGAATTTAGAGCATTCATTGGAGAAGTATTCTCCCCATCCATCTGACCTTAGGCACTTCACATGATTTCCTGTCTATTTTTCATCCACTCTGAAATTCTGAAAATGATTGAACACTTCACTCTTCTCCTTCATGAAATACACCCACACTTTTCTCGTGTGGTCATCAATGAATGTTACATAGTACCTGCAGCCCCCCACAGACATAGTCTTCGTAGGACCCCATACATCTGAATGCACAACATCTAGTACACTCCTACTCATAGTTCTGTCATGTGGAAATACATGCTTTGTTTTCTTTCCAAATTGACATGCTTCACATACTTTCTACATACCTTCAACTTTAAACTTAGGCAGCCCTGTCACAATTTCTTTAGTCTGCATGGACTTCATTCTTTGTACATTTACATGCTCAATTCTCTTATGCCAAATGTATGTATGTGTAACCTTTTCTTAAACCATTTGCAAACATTGCAGCACTCACTTCAGGCATATTTACATTCAATGTAAACATTCTGCCCACTTTGTTGCCTTTTGCAACCAACATGCACTTATATTTAAAGTCTTCTACACATAACAGGCATCAAGGTTAAACCGGACCTACAAACCCTAATCAATCATCTGGCCAACTGAAACTAAATTCTTTATAATGTTTGAAACATGAAATACATATGCGAGGTACTTCACCTTAAAATCATGCATAGACAATGGCAGATCTCCAACATGGGCAATCGGATGAGGAGTGTCATCCCCTATTTCAACAAAACCTGGTCTTTTAGGACTCTTCATTTCCTTGAACCACTCACCATGACTTGTCATGCGGCTCGAAGCACCTGAATCAACATACCATACATCATCCTTATATGGTGCTACATCATTTCCAGACACAACATTTACTACCTATTGCATAACAAACAACCTCTCATTATCCTCATTATTACTGCTAGAGGATGCATAGTTATTTTATTATACTTTTCCATTTCGCTTGTCACTTTGTTTCTTATAGCAATCTTCTTGCACATGTCCAGGCTTACCATGGTAAAAACAGCCTCGTGTAGCATTATGCTGCCTTTGCCAATTAACCACGACCTCGTTGACTCCCCCTTCCTGTAACCTCTTCCACATGTGTGTTGTTGTTGTTGCGAATCCTAGGACTGTTGCTGCTATCTGGCCATAATTATGATTACCTATTCAGCCACCACCACGTCCATGACCTCTACCTCTACCTCTTTCTCTACCTGCACTTGTGTAGAAGGCCTGCTGCTCTAAACTATTTTTGTTTTGTGAAGACTACTAATCTTCACCCAACATTCTTCTCTTCAATGATGATATTGACACCAAATCTGTGAAGTTGGGGATGTTCTCTCGAGTCTAAAATAGACATCTTGAACGTCTTGTATTGTGCCCGAGACCACGTAGACATGATTCCACCTTATCATCATCATCAACAGAAACACCAATTGATGCAAGGGATTCCACAATGCCCTTGATCTTCAAGGCATAATCATTCACAAACATATTTTTCTTCTCCACAGTATGAAGCTCATTCTTCAATTGAATCTTTTGTGCCTTGGTGTTAGTTTCATACAGCTTCACCAAGGTATCCCATGCCTCCTTAGGTGACTTCTCGGCATCCTATATATGCCCAATCATAGTGTCCTGTATGCTGAGAGAAATCCGATACATGACTTTCCTTGCTCCTTGATTCCAATCCTTGAATTCGTTTACATCAGCAGTTGGATTAATCTCTAGTATCTCTAGTGCCTCCTCATGTCCACCTTCAGTAACCTTTTCCCATTAAGAAATTTACCAATCTAAGCCTCCAAGCATGAAAGTTGTTCTTGTCAAGCTTCTTTGCAATAATCTAGTCTATTCCATCATTCATCTTGTCTATAACACAAATTTACCAAAAATAGCACTCTTGTTTGACCTGCACAAACTGTTGCATCCTTTGCACCCAAACTGTCACAACCAGTGACCTCAATTTGCATACATACACCCAATGGCAACTTTAAGACCTCTTTGCAGTACACACAGTGTCTACGCAACCAATTGTCTTTCCTGCAATTCCAAAGAATCAAAACTTACCCGCAGTGCTCCCATGAATGCCTGCAAACTGAAAAAACGGAGGTCCAGACGCGCCCAAAACACGTTTTTGGCCTGAAAAATATTATCCAAAATATGATATTGTTGCCCTATAGCTCTGCTCCCACAAAGAAAGCTCCTTAATCAGAGTTCGTTTGTATTGCCAGTGTCTTTCGAAGAGCTCCCCACAAAGAAAGCTCCTTAATCAGAGTTCGTTTGCCAGTGTCTTTCGAAGAGCTCCCCACAAAGAAAGCTCCTTAATCAGAGTTCGTTTGCCAGTGTCTTTCGAAGAGCTCCCAACAAGGGTGTAGTAGCCAACATAAAGGGGGAAGAGTAGATGAAGCTCTTACCCTCGTACCACTTCCTATGCTTCTCTTGTTTGCCCTTAGCATGAACCAGGCATTGATACCATGAAAAGATGTAGGGGAGAAGAGAGCTTGAGCTCTTGCAAGCACGCACACACTCACATAAACCCTAGAAAAGAACACACAAGGTGAGAGGCTGAAAATTCTTATTCTTCTTCACACAACAAAAGAGGTCTACAAAGAAGATAAAGTGACTAACACACATAATAGAGTATATACAAGTGGTTCATAATGTGAACACGCTAAGTGGAGTGGGTAGTTGTGGACTAGTTGGTGTAGTCCAGCTGTAGAATCTCTGGCAAAGATATGTTGGTGCCAGCTACCAAACCCGCCAGTGATGTAAATGTCGAACGTTCATGATGCAAGCACCTCATGAGTGTCAGCTCATGTTGAGCTTGACATCTCAATAGGGTGGGGGATATTCTAATGAGGTTCATGTCTCCTAAGAAAACACGTTGTAGCTAGCCTAGGTTTCAACCAAGGTGGGCCCTGTATCTACGTGGTCTTTCTAGGGGAATTCGAACTCAGGGCAAAGAGGGTTCCAGTAGTGGTTTTGTTTCAAATGTGTCAAAGCAACAAACATGGATGTTATTTTTTCACTGTCTAATTGTGTAAACCGTGTCCCAAGCTTTTGTGGAAGAGCCATGGTCACCAAACGTGAATCTAATCCTTAGAGTTAATAGGCTCTAGGAGGGGCTCATAACCTTGGTAACATCTTGTTTACAAGCTCTACAAATTGATGTGGTTTGAGAAATTGTGTCAAACTCATTAGTAAGAATTCCTCAACCCATGGGGATGATTTTTCCTTATTTTTAAGTTTATTCTCAAGGATTGGCTACCCTTGCATATTATATGTGATTGTTTTCCCAATCATAAACCAATCATGTGTCTCTCATGTAAGGCCTTCTAAGGATCATGGTGTATGACCCTCTTCTCTGAAATCCAGCACCATAAATTTGTGGTGGAAGCTTAGCTCAAAGGTTTTAAGGATGCTCAAAGGTTTAGGTGTGTTCCCATTGGCAAGCTTAACCACAAGGCTCGTGCCTACATTGGTGGGATTTCCCAAGCCTCCCCAGCAATCCTTGGTGATTATGTTAACACGCACCACCATCCAAAAGATTGTGGAGACTGTCAATCCTTTATAAAGAATAGGTAATAATGGCATTCATTTTATCGCTTTGGAAATAGTTTCCCAGCTTGTTCATTGAAACTTTTAGATTGAAACTTTTAGCTGTCCTTTTGTCTTGGGAATGGAAGAAGAGCTCTCAATGTGGCATCCTCCTTCTCTTCAGGTTCAAGAGTATGGAATCTTAAGTTCCTAGTCATTGAGTCAGATAAGTCCCTCCAAAGCTAAGATTTTTCTTATAAAAGAGAACTTATTATTAGGACTCAGACTTTCAAGTGTGGGCTCTTAAGTTCCTAGTCATCCAGTTGGGTAAGTGTCTCCAAAGCTGACAACTTCCTTGTAAAATAGAACTTATAAGGAATCAAACTTTTAAGGATAAGAAGGTTGAGATGCTTGCTATTTTGCTCATGTAATATTTACGATCACTTAGCTTGTACTCATCACTGATTGGACCTGCCAATGTATAAGGGATGTGCATTGATACTTACCGTGTGGTCCCTCTAATGGGGTAAAAATGAAATCGTCACCTATCATAGCGGAGAAAATATTGTGGTGACTATGATGACCCATGAGCGGCCAACTTTCACCTCCCATTGAGTCCTCCTTCACTACATCTAGCAATACAAGAGTTGGTTGGATTGGTTCTAGAGGTAGAGGCTCCAAAACTGGCTCTTTTGTGGCTTCTTAAGAATGATCATAAGTTCAGCTATGGCCTTTGGCAGGCTCTGAGGTTCCCTTGCTGATTCTATGATTGACTCTGGCATAGGGTTTGGGATACACTCACGTGAACTCAATGGTTTTTACTCAACCACCTACTCAAAGCCTCTAGTTCAGCCTGCACCATCACAAGTGTTTCTTGGGCTTGTTTCATTCACTCCAATTTCAACACAGGATTGGAGAACTCTTTGAGTTTCTTTGGAAGGTTTGCACAGTCATCAATAGGTTTGTTTAGACCACTTTCAATGGTCAACTGATCGTGCATTGCATTTTTGCATGCTCTTTGAGGTTTTCTTCTTTTGGACTTGTGGTTTGGTCCTTTAGCATTTTCAAGGTAGCCTTTGAGGCTTGCACCTTAGGATCTTTAGTTGTTGGCTTCGAGGTTGAAGCTTAAGCTTTTTACTTCTTTGTTTCCTTTGGAAACTGCCCTCGTCTTGGTCTAGATCCTTGTGATGGAATTAAGGAATAAGTCCTCCTTATACACTTAACAAGCTAAAGGCTTGCCAAAGTGGATAATGCTCCTCCCAGTGGGTGATTGTCACTCTGCTGGGGCAATCCTTGAAAGCATGTTCAAATCCACATTTGTAACATGTGCCTCCATATGGAATGACATTGGGGTTTGGCACTAGATTCAAAGATAGAGTTGTGGCACTTGGTGCGACGGCTCTATGAGGACACTCAGCAACATGGTGTGGGCCCTTGCAATGAAAACATTGGAGAGGTGGTATGCATGACATGTTATTGAAGTCTCGTGCCCTTTGTTGTACCATAGCATCAAAACAAGGAGGCATAGTCAGTGGATGGGGTTTGTTCCAGATACCCATATGAATTGTATTGCTCATGTGACTCCTAGATCTCCTATTGTGGACCTAAGAATCCACTGGGGAGTCACCAAGTACTATTATAACAAATGTAGTTCCAAGAGGAACCGGTTGAGATGGTAATATTGGAGTTGTTAAAATAGTAAGTGATGAATGTTAGGAGCAAGGGGGAGGGTATGTGACCCTCAAACATTTGTATGAGTTGCATGAGTCATAGACTATGGTTCAAAGGTTCAAAGGGAGCCCAAAGATAGAAGAATATGTGGAATATCTAGCCCATGTGGGAGCCAAAAGAAGGTGCCTACTATAAGAAGTGGGAGGAAAGGTGCCAAGTGGGTGCTCACTTCAAGGGAGATGGTGCTCAAATCTAGGAAAGATTAGGGAAACTTGATCAATCTTATGGACCATGATTAATGGTTAATGAAGATATACTCAAGCCTATAAATTTAATGGATCAAACACATGAGCTTTTATGCTAAATGTCTTGCCTTATCATTATGATTTATTTTTATTATTAGTATTATCATTAGTATTAATCTCTTTTGTACATTGCTAGCATGCTAAGATGTTGATTCTAATCCATTTCTACACATCCTAATCTTCTCTAAACACAAATATCAAGTGGAAGTGGGTATGGCTTGGTGATGATCTTCACATAGGGTTCTAGTAAATGGGCACTAGATTATGCACTAGTTGAAAAGCATTTGGTATGGGTGATAAGGCTAGTGGTTGCCTAAGCATCGAGAGCATATGTTGTGGTGCAAGGTTTTCCTGGTATTGATAATAGGTTATATTATGTTTCCCATGGCACTGGCAACAATAAGCACAATATTATTGTTATCTAGGCCTTAGCTGACACTCTATGCTTGTATAGTTTCAGTGGCAGATTGCAAACCATCTCTCTCCATGGAAATAAGTATGGATGTCCTGCTTGAGGAGCTGGCAATAGGGTTGGACATGAAGTTTCCTTTGTCTTGAGGTTGTCCCCACCACTACTACCCCAAATGGTTGAGAAAATTTTTACCAACTTGTTCATGCTTATGTCCTTGACTAGGACTCAGCTAGTTTTGGTTGGGTTTCCTTAGCTATTGTTGAGGCTTTGAATGATGTGTCCCCTATCTCTTGGTTCGGGTGGACGACTTCTACATCCTTATATTAGAGATTATCTCCAAGGTCTATTACCTCACATGCATGGCAACACTCATTGAAGATATAGTGTCTAGACCTATAGAGATGGTCATGAAGCCTCTTGCTTTTGAGACTAATCATAAACCGATCGATGAATGATAATTCATCTAGAATCTCACACGGGCGTTGCATCTCATGTGGAGATACGTGGTTCTAGCAATGCATCCTTGAATTGTTTTACCCTTCTCTTAGTCGAGGTTATAGATCTGCATGATGGGGCTCCAGCTAGCTCTGTTGGGGGTGAGAATTCCACCATGACTGTGTGTCTCAAGACCTCGTAGTAGCTCACCTTTTCATGTGGGGTTAGACACCTAAACCACTAGCCTGCTTTACCTTCAAGGAAAATTCCAAATAAATAGATCTTCTGGTCTCACAGATTTGATTGAACTTCTCTAGATATTGAATGGGACCTCTAGCTCCATCAAATTTAGTCATTGTCCTTTATATGTGGATTGGCTTTGTTTTTCTAAACTCTCAGCCTTTAGGTCTTGCGATCCCTTTCCATTTTAAATGCCATCCTAATCATATCTTCTTCTGATTCATGTAGCGATAAAACATAAGCGAGTGGTTACACAAAACCCTTTGTTTCAGGGTTTGGAATTTCTTTTCCCATGGGGTTGGGTTGTGTAGCTTCCAATGGCACTTGTCCTTCGTTTCTACAAGCTTCTTTTTTTATTGGGGACATGTTATGTGAATCCTCTTGTGGATCCCTTTGGTTTGAGGTAGTCCTAGACATTTTCTCTTTACCCTTCACCGTGTTCCATGTTCCTCATCCAAATGGAGAAGAACGTTCCATGGTAAAGACGCTTCTATAATGAACTCCTAATAAGGAACACTTGTCCTTAATATTACAACAAAGGATTCTTTTTTTATTGGGGACATGTTATGTGAATCCTCTTGTGGATCCTTTTGGTTTGAGGTAGTTCTAGACATTTTCTCTTTACCCTTCACCATGTTCCATGTTCCTCGTCCAAATGGAGAAGAACTTGAACTTTGTTCCGTGGTAAAGACGCTTCTAAAATGAGCTCCTAATAAGGAACACTTGTCCTTAATGGTACAACAAAGGACACATGTCCCAATTGCCGTAAATTGTGGTTGTTGTTGAGTGTGGTCAGTTTGGGATAAGGGCATCTCAAGATCGACACCAAATGTTTGAAACATTGTGGCATTCGACATGGTTTCGACCACTTCCTAAGAAGGGAGTGAACCTTGACATTCCTGGTCCTGCTTCCGCTCCTTCACTAAAGCTTCGCCCAAAATTGGGGCAACCTAATAACCTTTTATGAAGTTTATGGTGTTATTCACAGAGCTAGTTAATGAATCTGGGATTCTTATTTTTTAGATATTCTAATGTTCCTCCTTGTTGAGATATCTAGCTCAAATAGATATCTCAACTAGTGCTGTGGACATTGATGACCCGCCTGGGTGATAGCTTCTGCACTTATGCCATTGACATGGTTGGTGAGATTATGGTTGATATGCCATCAGTGGATGATATGTGACATCCACTTTAGAGTACTAATAGTTATAGCACCAGCTCAGATAGTCGAGTTCATACTATGGACCGACCATTTTATGTTATTTTAAGAGATTACTTTCCCTTATAGTATGTACTCTTATCTGTTAGTTATGTGGTTGTAGAGAAGAGAAGTAGATAGAAGAAAATTCATCCATTATCTTATATCAAGGAGTCAAGATAGATACACCAAAAGGTCATACATTCAAGATATGAAGTAATGGTGTCCAAATCTACAACTTGGACGAGCGCCCATAATGGTCCTATGGAATACTTATGGCAATTCTCGCTTCAAGAGTGTGCGGTAGTAAGTTAGGATGAAGACCCAAGTGATGTACTTCATGGATATATTATGAGAGTAGTAATTGTAATAGCATTAGGCCTCTTATGAGCCTAAAGTGTCCGGCCGCAGTTTAAGTGAGTGTGAACACTTATGGCCATGTATATGAGTGAATATCTCTCATAATACAAAAACTCTCCCATTGTGCAATAGAGTCTGGCCCTTGCTAATCCTCTTACTAATCTCTCTCTCTAATGCATGTGCTAGTGAAGTGAGCTGAGAGGAGGGATAGTACACATAGTGTAATGTGATGGAGTGACAACGCTTGCGGGAGGCCTGATGGAATTGCTTCTCAACAAGGAGTTATAGAGCTTGGAGACCTCAAGGGTTACAAGCTTCACGATAGTTGCGGTTCACCAAGTAATCTCTTGTTGGATGTGTTTCAAGGGGGGCTTGGGTGAGCCATAACACCCCCTAGGTAGCTCCGGGAGCTACACATCTTCGATTAAGGAGGAGCTACCTTCACAAACTTGGAGGTTCCTATAAGGTATGCAATTCTTTGTACTATGGTTTTACAGCCAGAATCATGTTTTGGGTGCATTTTGGTCTTCATTCAATCTCACTACAAGATATGCAATAAGTAGAGCTCAAGGAAAAGCTTGAATTTGCGTGAACACCTCTTGTAAAATTCTATTTTCATAAGGTTTGACTAAATTAAGGTTTTTTTTAAGAGATAAACCTTATCAACTTGTAGAGGCGACATGGCATTTCTTCTCCTACTCTTCCATGTTCTAGGTCTGCTATCTCACAGAGAGAGACCTTCATCGCCTTTGAGAAACTACCTTCATTAAGCACGCAAACCCCAATGTTTCTACTCCTTTTTCTCTCCTCACGACGATGAAGAGTGAGCGAATCTGCAAAAATAAGGTGGTTGCAGTGCACCTTCGTCTTCCTCCTCTTCTTTCTGATATGCACACTTTCTCTGTCCTTTTCTTGGTTGTTTTCATTTTATTGAGCAGTGAAGAGCCCACCATTGTTGCCTCAATGCAGCTCTTCTTTACGTCTTTTCCCACTATCCACACTATTTGTTTTGTAACAGCCACCATGTTTATCTTCTTATCTGTTGCTTTGTCCAGACTCTACATCCTCTTCATTCTTCTAGATCTTCTAATCTTCATCTTCTTTACCTTTAAAGGCTCATGAATTGAAGAGCCATTCTTTTTTGAACTCTTTAAAACCATAGCAGCAGGCACTCTATCCTCTTTTTAGACCTCAAGACCAGCCCTTTTCCTCTTATTGATTTAAGACCACCTCTTTCTTTGCAAGTTCAATGGTTAGCCTTGTCCCTGCAACAACGGAACCAAAATGAACAGGCTCTCACCTTGCTCACAACTTGCACACGCAACCCAAGAACAAGGCAGCAAAATCTATGCTTAGGGCTTGGCCCCTCACCATGAAACCTGTAAATTTTGCTAAGAAAAAAAACAGTCCACACACTCACAAAGAACTTGGCACACAAAAGATATCATCATCCTTACCATCCTCACTATCTCCTTCTTTTTCCATAATTCAAGAATAAGAAAGAAAAAGAAAGAAAGCAAGAGTTGTGCCAAATTGAGAAAGAAAGAAAGAAACGTGAGAAGGAAGAGATAAAGGAAAGAGAGAAGTTACAACTTCCCACAATCACTTTTTTTCCCAAATCACACGACTCCAATTTCCCTTTTTGGTCACTTTCAGCGATTTAAAGTCTTTGTCGAGAAGAAAAAATGCATATAAATCAAATACTTGAGATCAGCTGGTGGGGAAAAAGTATTTCTCCAATAAGTTCAATGATTTCTTGAGAAAGCAGGAACTTAAAAGACAGTTTGCATGCAAGTACACTTCACGACAGAATGGTGTTATAGAAAGAAAAAATAGGCACATTGCAGAAGTGACACGTGCCTTGATGTCTGAAAAGAATATGCCAGATTTTTTTTTATAGCAAAAGCAATAGCAATTGTTGTGTACATTATGAACACGACCCCCATTGTAGTTGTTTATGGTATGACAATTACATGTATAAAACTAGATGTGTCTCGCTTGAAAGTGTTCAGGTGTATTGCATATGTGCATGTTCTCGACGAAGTGAGAACAAAGTTAGATTCAAAGGCAAAGAAATGCATCTTCATTGGTTATGCTTTAGAGAAAAAAAGTTATGAATGTTATAACCCTACCACTCGTGAAATACGAATAGGCAGAGATATTGTCTTTAATGAGATGAGTAGCTGGCATATACGAGTAGTGAAGGCAATAGAAGATGCAGATGTAAGAAGTGCTAATGTTATACCACATGTAGTGCTAATTGCCTAAGGAAAAGAAGGCAATTTGATGTAAGTGGGTGTATAAGGTCAAGCATGACGTAGATGGTTTAGTGAGCAAGTATAAGACGAGATTCGTTGCCAAGGTGTATGCGCAGACCTATGGCATTGACTATGAGGAAACATTTAGCCCGGTTAGAAGAATGGTTAAAGCAATACAGGAGTTGGAGCCCACTTGTTTAGGACAAGCACTTGTTTAGGACAGGAGTTGGAGCCCACTCGTTTAGGACAGGCACTTGAAAATAAAAAATGGGAAGATGCCATGAATGTAGCATTGGATGTAAATGCAACGTGGGAGTTAGTACCTTTGCCTAAGGAAAAGAAGGCAATTTGATGTAAGTGGGTGTCTAAGGTCAAGCATGACGCAGATGGTTTAGTATAAGACGAGATTCGTTGCCAAGGTGTATGCGCAGACCTATGGCATTGACTATGAGGAAACATTTAGCCCAGTTAGGAGAATGACAATCGTGAGAGCTGTCATTGCTATGGCTTCAACAAAGAGTTGGTCTTTACATCAAATAGATGTAAAGAATGCATTCTTGCATAGTGATTTGCAAGAAGAAGTATAAATGATGCAACCACTAGGTTATGAGAGTGATGCACACCCAGATTTTGTGTGCAAGTTACACAAAGCCTTGAATGCCTTGAAGCAGGCACCCAGAGCATGGTCAAACAAGATCGGGGAGTATCTTGTTACCATTGGATTTTAGATTTCCAATGTAAATTTTTCATTTATGTGAAAAAGATAAACAGAGAGACGATGCTATTAGTCATTTATGTGGATGACTTGATTATCACTAGAGAGTGATGTTGACATACATGATGTCAGGAACCTTTTGAAACAGAAGTTTGAGATTAAAGATTTGGGTGAGCTATGATATTTCTTGGGCATAGAGGTGGTGAGATCACCTCATGGCATTTTGTTAGTACACTGACAATATGGCTTGGACATGTAGTCCAAGTATGGTATGACAGGTTGTAAGCTTATTTCAGTGCCATTGGAGCAGAACACAAAGCTTTCCATAGATACAAGTGAACTTTTGGAGGACCCCATGTCGAGTACTTAAATTATTATTATACAAGTGATTTAAGTTTTTTTTTAAATATTGGTTTTGCATGCTTCTGACCTCTACCAATTTAGAAAACGCATGAAGAAGTATAGTTAGAAAATGAAATGCATGAACAAAAATTTACTATCCCACTCTAATTCACACCTAATAGAGCTTAATGTTCATGTTTTCATAATGGACTCCAGTCCTAATCACAATTGTTAAGTTATTCCTTCACTTAGTGCACTAAAATCTAAGCCTTGTGAGCTCCAAATCCATGTAAATTAAAAAAAACTAGGGATTTTATCTTCCAAGATATCAAAATAGAATGCCCTAATGCAAATAAACTTCAAATCAAAATCAAAAGCAACTTTCCCTATTTGACATTAAGCACAAAGTAGGGCTGCTTTATAACATCGTCTTACAAAAAACCCGTTCCAACGGGTGAGATGGAAAAAGGGCCTTACGATAAGTCAGACGGATAAAACGATGGTAACCTGCAGAGTGGTTAACATACTTTTTGGCTTGCCTTACTAGGCTATTGTGTTGGATTAGTTTGACATGATTGGAGTTAATGCCTATGTCAAATTTTGTCAATGACAAATCACCATGCCTATGCTTGGCAAGATCACCTTTTACTTGAGTCTTTTAGGAAACACACCCCACACCCAAAGAGAGTCTCACACACCCACACATTGGCTATACACAAGTTCCTTCACACAGCCACAAGAGAAGAGCAAGCCAGCCACCGGCTAGGCCTTTTCAAAAAAATGGAAGTGGCAATTGCATTGGCAGAACAAGCATAAAATGGCTGCTGGTGTTGGCACTACTATGAAGACCTCAATCCATCAGTCAATCCGTAAAAGATTCCACACATTTCTCCAAAAAAAACACATTTATTTTCAGATGAAACTGAAATCTCGCATATGTGTGCACCATCTCAAACAAAAACAGAGATGGGTTCTTCTATATCCATACGACCTTTAGCAACTCTACATCCACAAGGACATGAGTGTTGCTGTTATCCAGAACGAATCCATGTAATGACTACTTTCTTCTCAAATGACCAAAGAGAGGATTTTTAAGATGCAAAGATTTCTATGAAGCTGCTCTTTGTTTTCCTAGAGTGATGCTGGAAGCAGTAAGCCCAAGATATATATGGTATGTTGCACGCAGAAGGTGAAGACAAACATGCTTAACTCCATTTTTCACATCAGAATTCAAAAATAGGCTTACACATGAGCATACTAGTGGAGTGGTTAGAATGTCCCACTTTCCTGGGAAGAACCAGCAGGTTTAACCCTGCTTGCTATGCTTGTTGAAGCTAAGTTTTAAATTCAGTACAACAATCTCACAATACCAAAAAAAGACTAACTGTGTTTGGACTGCTAAAGAAAATATTTGGGAATGCTATAAAACAATGTGGAGACTCAAAGCTCAAGGTTCCCTTCTCAACTTTGAAATGCTATCAAACTCAAAGCTCTGGGTACTTTGTAACCCTATCAGGTCAAGGTTGGAGGAGACTGCTCAATCTGTTTTTGATTATGTCGAATGACACCCAATGCGATAAGGCCCCATAAAAAAAGTGGGTGAAAAAGGGGCATCATATGATCAAAAAGGAATGAAGCTCTGGGTACTTTGTAACCCTATCAGGTCAAGGTTGGAGGAGACTGCTCAATCTGTTTTTGATTATGTCGAATGACACCAAGGCCCCATAAAAAAAGTGGGTGAAAAAGGGGTATCATATGATCAAAAAGGAATGAAGTGTTGAGCCAAATCAGGAAATTTTGCATCAAGAAACAATTACACCAAATATGTCCCAGTGACATCAATAAAACTTCATATACAAGTCTTGATTACTTAAGCATTCATATGTCCCTTAAGTAGGTAATACAGAAAATATTGCATGATGAAGTCGTGAGAGAGCATCCCCAAAAGGCATCACTTTATTTAAAAACACTTCCGGTGTACAATGGAGGGGCCGGACTCATCATACTCCGACTTTGCTATCCACATCTGCAAAACAGGCACAAAAAGGAAGCAATGTCACTAGATTTTCTTTACCTATCCAAAGGCTTTACACAACAATCCACAAAGTGCAGACATGTAGGCTGTGATTGCAAGTGAAATTACCTGTTGGAATGTGCTGAGTGATGCCAGAATAGAGCCTCCTATCCAGACACTGTATTTTCTCTCAGGCGGTGCAACCACTTTGATTTTCATACTGCTGGGTGCAAGTGCTGTAATCTCCTTGCTCATGCGATCAGCAATCCCAGGAAACATGGTAGACCCTCCACTGAGCACCACATTTCCATACAGATCTTTACGGATATCCACATCGCACTTCATTATAGAGTTATATGTAGTTTCATGAATACCCGCAGCCTCCATACCAATGAGAGATGGCTGGAATAAGACCTCCGGGCACCTAAAGCGCTCGGCACCAATAGTGATCACCTGCCCATCTGGAAGCTCGTAGCTCTTTTCAAGAGAGGAACTGCTCTTCGATGTTTCAAGTTCTTGCTCAAAATCCAGGGCCACATAGGCTAGCTTTTCCTTCATATCTCTGACAATTTCCCGCTCAGCAGTGGTCGTAAATGAATACCCACGTTCAGTAAGAATCTTCATAAGAGCATCAGTCAAGTCACGGCCTGCAAGATCCAGACGAAGGATAGCATGTGGCAGAGCATAGCCCTCGTAGATAGGAACGGTATGCGTAACACCATCACCCGAATCCAGCACAATACCTACAAGAGTTTCACATAAGCTTGTGTTTCAAATCCTGACATTTTAAGGCCATAAAAGCAATCTCACAACATTTCAAAAATGTAGGAATGCATGCCCCACCTGTTGTCCTTCCACTGGCATACAATGAAAGCACAGCCTGGATAGCAACATACATAGCTGGTGCATTGAATGTATCGAACATGATTTGAGTCATCTTCTCTCGATTAGCTTTTGGATTGAGAGGAGCTTCAGTGAGCAAGACTGGATGCTCTTCAGGAGCAACTCGAAGCTCATTATAGAATGTATGATGCCAAATCTTTTCCATGTCATCCCAGTTGGTTACGATACCATGCTCAATAGGATATTTCAAGGTCAATATTCCCCGCTTAGATTGGGCCTCATCGCCAACGTATGCATCTTTCTGTCCCATACCCACCATAACACCAGTGTGCCGAGGACGGCCCACAATACTAGGAAACACTGCCCTAGGAGCATCATCTCCAGCAAACCCAGCCTGTACAAAATCATTCAATTAGCAGCCTGGCACTGAGAGTAAGATATAGCCTGTTAAGAAAGAGGGCATTAAATGGTCATCATTAATTTGCAGAAGCTTCAAAGCGAGTGCCCTGTCATCAGTAAGTTTTACGCTAGACAGGCAAGATTTCCTGAACGGATAACGGATTGCCCAGATGGGCCCCCACTAAGGGGCAGGGGTGGTTGTGTAACCAGACTCAAATCTTGCTTCATTCTAAGGGGCAGAGCTGGCTGTGTAACTTGCCTAAAAGCATACTTAATTCTAATGCCAATTCACCACCATCCTGCCCCAAACACATGCACAAGCATTGTAGCTGAAGCAAGAGAGAACCAAGAGGCTATTTTAGTACCTTGACCATCCCAGATCCATTGTCACAGACAAGAGGTTGAACTTCCTCTGAGTCTGCCATTCTTGAATTGACGATATAACTGCAAATAACACAGAAAAGATCTTGTTTAGATTCATAATGACAAACAAATATTGAACTAATAAGTCAGCTGCTGTCAGTAGCCTCAACAGAAGAAAGGAAACTACAGTACACCAGCCATAGAGCGGCAAGCTCATCTACTGCCCTTTTACAAAAGTATCCAGATATATGAGCTACAGGCATAGACAGATGGACTATGGTTCAGAACAGGTAAAAGTATAAGCCACAGACATGAATGACCTCCCATTGATTCTCAAAACACTTTGTCTCAAGTCGCTGATGATGCTGAGACAAATCATCTCTTTAAGTAAACAGCACATCAACACCATCCAAGATACACAATAAAGACTCCACATACATAAGCACTATGCACGAGTTCCACAATTGCAATGCCTTCAAGATTGGTTTACTTTGAATAGGTACCAAAGAACAATCTAACCCATTGCAAGATGCAAATCCCCAGACAGCTACATGTGTTAGTGTGGGTCACACACAAACATATAATCTATATGTAATTGTATATGCATATGTCACTGTTCACATATGTGCATGCATAAGCATGTCATATGTATAGGTGCATACAAGTAATCTTTGAATCAAAGGGTGTATTGCAAGTGAGTACATGTGTGTATGTATCATTTTCTGCCATTCCTCATTTTGAATTGGTCAAGTGCCCAGAAATTCACTGTTATAGATGCTTCATAAATAAGAAGTTCTGTTCATTTTGCATTTGTTGTGAGTCGGAACATTTCAGTGAGGTGAACCTCTCTGAACTCCACATGTGTGTATGTATACCAATGGAAAGTTCAGGTTATTCAACAAAAAGTGTGAAAAAGAGTCTACTCACAGAGCTTCAAATCGTCAACTCCATAATGCATGGCATAGACTACGTGATATGACTAGCATCACATGGGTGCAGGTTCATGCATTAAGATAAGTTCATATTAGTGAACGAATCTACATATGTATGTATGCATGTGAGAGTGCATGGCAATGAATGACTGAATGTATAGATGTATCATTTGCAGCCAAAGAAAATAGGAATAGTTAGATTCTCTGATCCTAAAATGTGGACTCTCTGTACAAATTCAAAACAGAAAGCAGCTGAGCTACAATCAAACATGCTGGGGATCAAAACGAAAGATGAGCTGGCCAGCACAGGTACATGATCTTTTTTGTTCAATGCAAATGCTCTAACAGAGGATCGGCTACAATCAAAGGACGGATGAGAGGCATTTATTGGACGTAGGCCCTTCCTTAAAGGAAACTCAGATCTGAGGCAAAACTCTACAGATGACATGATCTGAAAAGAGATAAAAAAAGTACATTTCTGGACACACCCAAGACAGAACCTTTCTGAGGCACCCAGATGAGAGAAGTAGAACCCATTTTGGCTATCTACAGAGCCCATTTTTGACAGCCACAGAACACACTTCTGGCTACCCACAAGACCATTTCTGGACCCAGTTATGAGCACCCACAAAATCCATTACGGGCACCTACAAGACCCGTTTCTGGGGGCACCAACAACACCCATCTTGATTAACCAAAATCCAAAATATGTTTGATCTGGGTGCCACTTCTCTGTTTTATTTGGGGCTCCAAAAGAGTCTTGATGAAGCGAAGAAGCAAACAAATTAAAAACAAACCAGATTGAACGGATAGATCAAACCGATCGGCGCACTGGACAGACAGAAGACGGAGCGTTTACCTTGGATCTGGGCAGTTGCTATGAGATTCTGCCCCTCCTCTTCTGCTGCAGAACAAAAGAGGGAAGACTCTGGACGAAATGGCGATCCCACAAATAAAAAGAAAGTCACCTGGGACCTGCTGGCAAAGGGTTCGCAAACAGGTCCCCTTTATGCGCCCAAAAAAAAAAATGGCAGGCCAAGCTGGCACCCAACAAGCCACATTTCATCATTTTTAGGCCGTCCATCATCGTTTTTAGACGAATCTAAGCCGTCCACTTTTTCTATCACCCAGCTCTTCTTTAACCTTGGGTGGTGCACACAGCAGGTCCCCCATCCAGCCTGTCTCTTTATAAAATACTATATATTTATTATATTTATAAAATACTATATATTTATTATATTATATATAAACTTTTGAAAGTTAGCCTATTAATAAGTTACCCTTATTGGTCGACCGCGAGTTAGTGAAGGTGGTTCTCGAGAGTTCCGAGGTCATGGGTTTGAGCCCCCCCTTTGCAAGCGCGGTGGCATGTAGGGTGTGATGTAGGGTGTGTGTTGTTCTATCTAATTCCAGCCAAACTTTAAAAAAAATAAGTTAACCTTATCCTCCTCCTCCATTGGTTACGTTACATCAAACATGCTCATCCAAGCTATGTGCAACTCCAATTCGCTATTAGAGTAGGGATACCCACAATTAAGTACTGAGGGTGTTTTTTGTAAGCAATTTTAGAGCATGTTAGAGTAGGAATTTGAAAAAAGTTTGTATGAGAGAGTTATAGAGTTTTCATAGGTCTAAAACTTTGTCTCGACGATGACTCATACTTGATGTCCATCTCCTTGATGCCTGAAATTAGCCTCCATATATGGCGCACTAGTCATATTTAGCTCAACTTTTAACCTAGAATTGTGTGTCAAAGCTTTGGAGGTCTAAATTGGAGGGCCAAATGAAGGAATTCACATTACGAATATGAAGAACACTTTTAACAAAGAGCTTCAAAATGAGGTAAAGAAGGTGGGCAGAAGGTGGGCATCATACACGATTTGGGAGAAACGACCTCTCAAACATGGTCATTTTTTCTCAGTATCTAAAAAATGTTGATTTTGTGTAACACAACTTTCCCTCTTTATAACATAACTTTTTGGATATACATAGTTGTTGGATATTCCAGAGTCTAGTAAGTGTCCAGTGGTGTGTGAACACCCTCTAATTAAGCATCATCTTCGATCTCATAATCATTAATAGCTTCAATAGCATCGTCAACATTATTATTGATTTCTACATTCCTACTAAGTAATATTTCCACACTTTACACTGCCATTTTTCATACACTTCACAGGTTTCCTTCATCATCAGTGATCTACTGGCCATCTCAATTGCATTCAATGGGCATTGACACAGGACCTATAGTTAATTGGGATATTTGTATTTTGTGTAAGAGATTAGTTATTTGTAGGCTGAAATGGCGGATAATGATGTATTTGGGATGCTTTCTGTTAAGGATAAGCTTAACGGGACCAACTACCTGTAGTGGTGATATATGATGCGTCATGTGTTGGTTACCCCAAAGGACTTTAGAATGTCATCATTGGCATTGAGGTACGCCCTATCTCACAAGCACGGGATAGTACATGTACTTTGGATGGTTGACACTAGTTCAGATGTAACGGTGACATCTACCTGCGCACCTCCCATAGTGGAACAAGCTAGGTGGGATGGCAAGGATGTATATACATATGCATTGGTGCCACTCTTTGTGAAAAGGAGCATTATGCCTCATATTCACTCATGTAAAACTACCAACAAGCAGGCTTGGGATACACTTGATGCACTATTGATGCACTACGAGTAGCCTACTTGCGCAAGCAGTTAGAGTCTGAGCATATGAATAAAGAAGATTCAATGGATGAGTTCCTCACAAGATTCAATGGATGAAGATCTAAGGGAGCAGCTTGCATATATTGATGAGGCCTATTCAAACAATTCACTGTTGTCTACTATTTTAACAGCTTTACTAAAATCATACTAGGTCTTTACATCCACACACTCCAACTCATGATAAAGGGTAACCCTAATGCCCTTACATTTGATGAGTTGGTTGTAGTGATATTGTAAGAAGAGCAATCTCGACAAAACCAAACTAGTATGCGTGTGGGAGATCATGCATTTTCTCCCAATTAAAAAGGTAAAGGCAAAGCCTTTTCTTGGGACACCTATAAGCCAAGGGTAGATTTAGCTTGGTCTTCTGGCAAGGATTTCAGAGAAGGGGGGTGATAAGCCTAAGAAGAAAGGCAAAATACTGCCAAAAGCTAGGATATTATATCAATGAATGCAAAAAAAAGGCTAGAGAAGGAGAAGAAGAAAGAGTCAAGCATGGTTGTGGTGGCTGATTCATCAGCACACCAAGTGTTCAAAAGAAGGAGCCAACAAACTATACACTGTTATGACCCTTTTGTCCATGATGTATGCATGTTAGTGGCATGTTTAGGTGCTAGCAAGCATGCTTTACACACCTCAACAAAATGGTGTGGTTGAGAGGAAGAACATATCTCTTATGGGGGGAGATGGCATGTTGCATGGTTAAAGGCCAAGATTTGCCTCATGTTTTTTAGTTGGGGTATGTGCATTTACCGAGCTAAAACCTCCGAGTTAAAAATGCCAAGCTATAATTTTTCACATGCATTAACTCATATATTTATCCAAGAAATTATACAACAAACTAGAATACAAGGTTAGTGGTGGATACATGTTCAGTAGAATTTCTTGGCATGGTCTCCTCTACAAGCACACATGACCTCCATATCCTCCATATTTACTTGTAGAAAGTACCTAGGGAAGAGTCCCTATCATGGCTATGTCCTCCATTACATTACCATGACCTCCTTTTCCTCTCTACTTCCCCCTTAGGGAAAGTACTTAAGGAGGAGTCCCTAAGATAACAAGATCTCCTCTGTATGCACATGAACTAGGTTAACTTGGTGTGAAAGAAAGCAAGTCCAAGTGCTTTCTCTAGAGAAAGTACTTGGGATAGCTTGTGAAAGAAGATAAGCCCAAGTACTTTCGATGTACTTGGGACAACTTTTCAAAATTGCCATAACTCTCATATCTAATGTCCAAATATAGTCATGCCATTTGAGCGCATTCAATGGGTTAAATCTTACAAAAAAAAATTGGTTTACTATATAAAAAAACTATAAAAATAAAGACCTAGATCTACAATTGGATAAGTTTAAAAGCTATTTCTAATGCTTTTTTCAACAACATTACTTAAGTCTATCCTACTATGTATCTAGGGATGACCTCCTTTCCAAACCCATGACCTCCTCTATCCTACTGTGTATCTAGGGATGACCTCCTCTCCAAACCCATGAACGCCTTGTCCTTCCTACTTTTGTTGATTAAGTGCATGGAGAGAGGAATCTCTTATGATCTCCTTTACATATGCCTACATTCACGTGTCTTAAATCCACCAATCTCTCTCCATGCCACCCTCACATGTAATGTTAGAAATAATGTCCCAAACATGAGCTATTTTCCTATCGTTATTTCTACCATTTATCCTTTTTTTAAGTGCTCTTTGGTGAAGCACATTTAGCCTACCATTTTTCCTTAATTTAGGAGCATCCCCTAGCGGCTCTCAACTTTTGGAATCTACCTCTTTTAGGCCCTTAATTATCTCCACTATTTTAGCCTAGCTACTCTCCACCTTTACAACTCATAGGTGATGTAAGAAGAGCTTGGCTCTCTCTTAATGTACTTGCCTATCTCATTTTCAATAAGACATCCTCTCATTTTATAACTTAACCTCGCCCACATTATGCTCATGTGATTAGTGTAATCTTAATCACTTTAGCTTAGTTTAATTATGCTTAAGAATAAAGTTTAATGTTTGCTTCGAACCGCCTTGAATCCAACATGGTATTAGAGACAGACATAGCTTTTGCTACGCTGCTCTCTGTCGTCACCTGCTGACCAATAAACAACAGCAGAATTGTTACCTTCAACTACTATAATTACTACAACCTGCCCATTTATGCCACTGTCGTTTCACAATGCCACGGTCTTTTTGATCTATTGTTCAACGTTCTTCTTCAGTTGTGCTTCTCAATAGCCCATACCCTTAACTATTAGCACCATCCTCTGAGGCAGGGCCTCCTCCAGCCGCCGTTGACGTTCAGCACACGTCAAAGTTTAGTATCCGACGTTAGCTTGCTACTTTTACATAGTTGCAGCCAACAGCCGACTTCATCATGTTGCACAGCCAACAGCTGACTTCATCATGTTTTTCAGCTCCTCACGATACCCTCAAGTGGCCAAAATATTGGGCAAGGAGTTTTTATCAAGGATTCTCTTCAATAGCCCATACCCTTAACTATTAGCACCATCCTCTGAGGCAGGGCCTCCTCCAGCCTTTGACGTTCAGCACACGTCAAAGTTTAGTATCCGACGTTAGCTTGCTACTTTTACATAGTTGCAGCCAACAGCCGACTTCATCATGTTTTTCACCTCCTCACACGATACCCTCAAGTGGCCAAAATATTGGGCAAGGAGTTTTTATCAAGGATTTTCTTCAAGTCTTCAGAGCTGATTTTGACTGCCTGGCGGATTCCGACTGCCCGGCTGATTCCGACTACCCGCTTGATTCCGACTGCCCGGCTGATTCCGATTGCCCGTTTGATTCCGACTGCCCGCTTGATTCCGACTGCCCGGCTGATTTCGACTGATTTCGACTACCCGGCTGATTTCGACTGCCCGCTTGATTCCGGCTGGTTTCGACTACCCGGACTACCCGGCCGATTTCGACTGCCCGCTTGATTCCGGCTTTGTCTTGCTGATTCTGACTTGTTTTGCTAATTCCGACTTATTTTATTGATTTCGATGTCTTACTAATTCCGAATGATTCCAACATGTCTTGCTGATTCCGTCTAGGTGATTCGGTTATGCTAATTCAATCATATGCTGATTCCGGCCAACTAATAGAAAGGGGACGTTACTTGCATACATGAAACTCATAAAAACCTCCAATTTAAGTTTCTCTAAAAAATAAACTATACCCCTTCTAAGCATATGAGTCCCAATTATGAAATTCAAGTACCCCCTACTTAAGGTTTAAGAATATAATATTGATGTTATACATGTGACTCCATGCAATTAGCATGGGTGTAAGTGCTAGAAGCACAAAGACATGTACTCTCCAAAAATTGTTCCATGTGTGGTTAGCTTTAAAGAGTAGTAAACTAATCAAGTTTTTAAACCTTGGTTCTAATCCTTAAGATCTATCATGGAGCTCTCTACCAACGAGGCATGTTGGGAAATGTATGGACAAGCTGATTGCATCAGATCCAAGCTTACTTCCTTAGGGAAAACTATTGATAAACAAGACACCATAGGGGTTTCACCAACACGCTCGGACCCTTCTCCAGTTATTTTAGTGATGTGTATGGGGGTTGATGCTTGTTGATGCTTTTACTATTGCGCCCTTGTCCGCTTCTATATTTCCCTCAAACCCTCCCTAGAGCCTTTTAAAATTGTCTCTAATGTGTAGTTATTTCGCTCCAACCCTCCCTAGATCCTTTTTAAATTGGCTCTAATGTGTAGCTATTTCCCACCAACCCTTCCTAGAGCCTAACTCTAATGGTGGCATACCCTCTTTTAAGGCTTGTGCTAGATCATGGGCTTGTGTAGCTATAACTTCTCAAAGCTTTAGATAGAAAGCTATTGGTTTTAGAGATCTCTCATTATTCCTCTACTTGGAATTGGCTCCTTTTATATCCAAGCCTTATTTTCTTGAGTAAGAATTTAAATTCATAGTTGAGCCTCTATGATTTATTTGTTACTTTCCATTTCCTCTATAGTAGAAAAGAATGCTTCTCCACTCCTGAGAACACTAGTAACATCTCTCCTAATCTAAGGAGTGAACTATTGTTCTCAAAGGAACATTGATGGGGAGGGTATGTTTTGAGTAATATTTGTTAGTCTCTTTCTTATTTCTTGTTTGTAATAAGATGATTGAGCTTCTAATTAAGTTTCTAGTTTGTAACCCAAATATCCTTTAATATATTCTAAAAGGCTATTGGATTTTGTGGGAGAAGATACAATCCTCTTATCTTGCTCCACCTAATAGCTTTTAGTCCTCTCCAAACAAACACACTCAATTTGAGGGCTTGCGAAGTTCTAGAGCCAGATCTTAGGTGGTTTGATGCACTATCTTCTGGAGTGAAATTGTCACCAATCACTCTCCCATATTTTAAGCACATGAAGATCGGTGGTTTAGACATACCAAATTCTATTCACCACCACCACAACTAATTTTTAATGCTTTATCACCTTTCTAGTTTTCATTTAAATAAGTTCTTTACAAGCATGGAAAACAAAAGTTTTTTAGTGAAAACCATAAGTTGAAACTTGTGATTTCTTAGTGTAGGAAGTATACTATACTTCAACAATTCAAAAATGGACCTAAACTTTTTTCCCAATGTGAAAAATTTCTTGGTTTTTCACGGGTGTAAAAAGGAATTTTGTGGCATGAAAAATTATAAACTTTTAAGTTTTGATTTGGATATTTATATTGTTGCTACACACTAATGTCCTTTGATGTTCTTTGATGATTTTGGTCTTAAATCTTTCCTTAATCATAAGCTATAAATTTTTCATGGGCATAAAAAACTAGTCTTTAAATTTTTCATGGATGTGAAAAACCAGTATTTTCTTAGGTTTCCACAAGTGTGAAAAGTTAACTAACATGAAAAATACAATCAACCCATGAGAAACACATCACTACCGAATGTGGGACAGAACAAAAACACCACATGAAGCCCAATAGGAAACCCAAACAAAAGATTTAACAATATGGAATACCCTCACAAAAGATTTAAAGAGAGAAGAAGAATTCCACCCATATTGCCCTCATGTTGGATAAAAGCATAGAAGTGGAAAATGAAAAACCTAAACCTGGTGGCCTCGAGATTATTTTAGAGGAATTGAAATTTGATAGGCATGTCCCTTGGAAAGAGAAAAAGTGTATAAGAGGTATACAATTCAAAGAGTTGGATAAACATTTTAACCCATGAGATTGAGAAAAATAAGAAACGAAAGCTCAAATTCTTGATTGAAAGGTAGGCATGAGAACAAGCTTTCGAGGAAGCCTCTTCACATAGGGTTGTATTAACGAGATAAGGTTATCAACCTTATCTTTCTCATCTCTACAAATGCGTGTTGTGTGTTCGTAGAAGATCTGTCATCCACCATTCACACCGAGAGGAGCAAGCCACCTCATCATGTCAGGTCCGCCACCACAAGATCGCCATCCTCAATGCTACCAGGAATGAACACGCCTTGGATAACAACCTTTTGCACTACATCTCTCTCGGCCCATCTAGATTTTGCTAGCGCAACCTGCCCATGTCTCTAAAGCTAAGCTTGAAATCTTCTAAGCATTGTTTTTACGAACTTCTCAATGTCCACCTCTTCTTGCAAATTTTGAGAGTGTCCTCCTTCCCGGAAAGTGCACCAATGAACAGATCCCTACCATGGTACCATTTTGCAAGACTAGAATAGGATTAAGGCAAGGCAAAGTATATGCCATAGCCACAAAACTTGCAAGAAACACCCTCTCTCTACCAAGAAAATAGCTTATCAAAGAGAACATCATCATCATCTTTTTCACTCTCACCTTCACCACCCCCTTGCTCCATTTTTGCAAAGAAAAGAGGAAAAAACGTAGGTAGCACCAAAGTCAAAAACAAGATAAGGGAACCTGACCAAGAATAAGGAAGAGAGAGAGAGAGAGAGAGAGTAGAGAAAGACACCCCCCCAAAAAAAGAGAGTTGTGTACCTCCCCAACCACTTCTTGTAACCACTTTATTAAAATGGAAATTGCCTTATTACATCTTTATATCCTAAGGTCCTAAATTGGAGGCCTTATTTTGCTTACATAGCCTAAAGTTCCATGCTTTAAAATCGAACAAGAGAGCATATTTTTCTTTTATGCATTGGATTTTATATTTTTTGGACCCGCTAGTAGCCAAGCATTTGCATCATCAAAAATATGGAAATTAAGTTGGCATAAATGCCATAAAATAATTCCAAGAACATAGATTTGCCATTGTAAAAAATGAGAAATTGGCTAGAATGATTCCAAAATTGGGCATCATCTCACAACCCCCTTCCTAGTCATGCTTTCATCATCAGAAGTTGTGAGGAACGATCTGAAGGAGATAGCACAGGCGGAACGATCTGGCATCTCTTCAGCTTTTATCTTCTAGAGGCTTGAGGCAGAGTTGAAAACAATAAAAGAGGAGCTGATTGGAGAAAGGGAAAAAAGAAGCAGCGCCAAGCAAGAACTCAATAAAATTATCAAAGCTACACTAGATGAAAAAAATGTCCACCTCAATATAATGAAAATATATTTTGACAAAAAATAGTTAGAAATTCTAGCACATGAGGAAAAATCCCAAAGGTTACAGGAACAACAGGGTAAGCCAACAAGGCAAGCAATTATAGAACATAAAAGATGATTATGAGACAAAGCTACAAAGGAGATAGAGCTATCCAATGAACTAAAGGCAAAGCTTCACAACAGACACAAAAGTAAGTAAGCAATTGGCAAAAGAATAGATAGCTCCCCAAGGCTAAAGGAATTAAAAAGGAAAGAAAATAATATCTGGAGAAGGAAAGAGAAGAATTAATCAGATAACATACCAAGCCATACAAGCTTTTCATGTAGACATCTAGGTAGGTAAAGAACAAGTGGTTTTGGCAATCACAAGTAGTGTTGTATCACATTTGATAGCCTCCATCCAATATGATAATAGAAATGCAAGCAAAAGAAGAAATACTTCAGCAGACTTTATTTTACAGCTCGAAGAAAGGACAAAGGTGGTGTATGAGGCAAATGTCAAATATGCTCAGCATTGCAAGCAAGGGAAACAAAGGAGGTAGTAACAAAAAGGGATGCACAAATAGAAAAATTAGAGCAAGAGTTAAGCCAGGTGAAACCGCAAGTCAAAGAGCCCAGTGCTAGAATGAAGGAGCTAGTGGAGCAGGCCTTTATTGTTGTTGGTGACTCCAAGGGCTCGTCCTCAAACTCTTAACATTTTCTTTTCCAAACTGCCTCTCTCTTTTTTGCAGTATAAAATAGATATAAGATTGAACTAGGAGGGATATTGCATTTATACAATAGGGATGCTAACCCTATTATGATCATGGCTATCTTCCATAATGATATTTATCTCACATATTATACTGCCATGTATACCTATGCATTTCATCCAATAGTGCTAAACTTTAGATCATGGTACATGGTATTAATGGACTCCACAATTTTAGATGAGTGGGAGGAAATACTTGAGTTGTTTATGCCCCCTACTAACCTTTCTTCAACCCTTGCCAATTTTGAGAACCTCACTATATCCTTTGCTTGGTTTCAAACTCATAGATAGCTAGAAGCCTATGACACCCATAAGTATTTAAGCTTACATGAGAGAACTCTCTATCACCCCTACAGAATACTAAAATTCTATTTAAAAAACTATAAACATCTAGAATAGATTTTAGTATCCATTGTGTATGATTTTTCTATTGCATATTGAATACCCCACTATCATAGCACAAGAATATCAATTGGATCTCGATATATATAGGATTTAGTGACATAGTAGCAGGTGGAGCCCCTCTTCAAAGAAAGGGCCTTCTTTTATGGATTAGATTTTGGAGAAGAATACTAGTGTTGTTGATGGACCAGTGAACTTAGAAGGCAGTGGAACATTTTGACAAAGAGCTGCTTATATTATTATCATTACTGTCTCCAGTCCTTTTGCAGCCAGGGTATATGCACATCATATTTGAAGATATGATTGATACTTCATTTTGGACACCCATTCATATTTCAAGTGAACATTATGCAAGCTACAGTCATGTGGGAATCACTATAAATTTAAGCTTAGCCGATGAGAGAACATTTAGGCCGTAAAGATTTTCCAAGGATGGAATAGTTGTAAAAGGTGTGAATATGAGGAGGAAACCACTACATGACCTTGTTGATGAGGAGGAAAACTGGATACATCTATTGGCTACAATGGACACTTGGCCAACAAGAACCCAATTCTGTGATGAAGATAAAAATGACATCATTCTAATCAGAAGCATACCTTTCATACTCTCAGAGCCTAAAAATAGTGGAGTAAAAATAGATATAAAGGGAAGAGTAATGCCTTCTAAGGAGGACATCGTTATCCCACTCATAGGCTTCAGTGAAGTCTTTGAGCCCAGCTATACCTCTCGATACAAGAAGATAGTGGCAATAAGGATGAGGAAATGTCAATAGAACATTCGACTGTGTGATGATTTGCACTTGGACGACACTTGGACGATCCAAAAGTTGATGATTTAAACTTGATAATTTTGGGATTGGTGATCCGATGTGTTCGATCCAAAGTGAGAAAGTGCCTACATGCTACCCAAATCTATGATAATTTTGGGATTTGGTGATCTGAACTATGGTTGATCCGAAGTGAGACCACCTACTTTTGCTAGTGTGCCTACATGCTACCCAAATCTATGCAGAACCTTCATATCACCTCACCTTGCACAAGCATAACCAACGAGGTGCCAGCACATCAATTTTGGGATTTGGTGATTTGAACTATGGTTGATCCGAAGTGAGACCACCTACTTTTGCTAGTGTGCCTACATGCTGCCCAAATCTATGCAGAACCTTCATATCACCTCACCTTGCACAAGCGTAACCAACGAGGTGCCAGCACATCAATCTAGAATAGAAGAAATCGACATCTAGATCAATATCTCTTCATAGGTAATTACTCTTGCCTAGAGCATAATTCGACATATCGCCCACCACGGTTAGCATGGTGAAAGATGTGCCTTAATTGCCTAGGTTTCTTGTAGGACATGTATGCTTGAAAGCAACTCACAGAATTGACATGGGGTTAGCCCCATAGTAGGAACTCTACAAAAATTTACACATAAGGCATGTAGAGAAGGCCTACAGAGGGATGCATGCAATGCAATTTTAGATTAGTTATTGTCAATTACATTGGCAGTCATATTGTGTTGGGCAGGAAAGCACCATTGATTCTGAAAACACCAGTAAGATAAAGGCCCCAACAACCAAGGAACATGTCCCATACCAAATGAAGGTGGGGTACTTTCGAACAGAAGAGTTAGAGCAAGTAGGAAGTTGCAAGCTCAAACTCCATATTAAAGACATCCATATGGATAAGCAACTATGTCATGATCCCATCTGTCGAATGCCACCACTTGGTGCTGGATGACATAAAAGCCATTCAGCTTCCCATAAAGTGGTCTTGTTAGATTTATTCATATTGTAGCCATGTGGTATGGAATATCTCTGCTTCTAGGCCATGAATTCACATGATAGGACTACCAAGAATGCCTAGACCTAGATCTAATCCATGGCTAGGGTGGGCAATGAGTCATCCTAAGGCTAACCATGGAGGCCGTTTATAATGTTCTCCACTTGCCAAGAGTGGGCCATATGTGGGTAATGCACGATGCCCTTCATTCAGGCTAAAAGGGCAACATATTTAGATAGGCAAAGATAACTAAGCCTCACTGGTGATGGCGGCTACAATACTTGTTGTTGTGATCAAGCCAAGAAAGGCCATAATATGCACATATCTCTCCTTTTACAAGCCCAATAGATTCACAAAAGTGTACTTGGGAGTATTGTTGCATCTCTATAGAGCATACAGAGAAAGCGGGATTCTGAGGCAATAGTACAAAACTTTGCAGAACATGTCTACAAGGAGATTAAAAAGCTCTTAACATTAGGAGGACAATACCTTGGTGCAGGGTTGCTTCTCACAAGGATTATTTATGTCTGCTTGAATCAGATACTGACTCGGAGAGAATCCTCTCTCAAGACTCACCACCACAAAAGGGAAAGGGTAAGGAGAAAGCACAAATAGAGAAAACAATTAAGCCTTGGTGGTAGTAATCAAAATGAGAAAGAGGCAATTGGTGCAAAAGCAAAGAAATGCCTACGGGCATAGTGCCTATGCTTACAAGGTCAACCCTCTCCGAGTCAGTATGTCTACTATTATGGTCTCATAATCAAATACTAATTGGAGAGGACCCTCTCTTAGGACCCACTAGAAAAGGGGAAGGGTAAGGAGAAAGCACGAATAGAGAAAACAATTAAGCCTTGGTAGTAGAAGGCAACCAACATAAGAAAGAGGAGAAAGCACGAATAGAGAAAACAATTAAGCCTTGGTAGTAGGCAACCAACATAAGAAAGAGGCAGTTGGTGCAAAGAAAGAAATGCCCAAGGGTATAATGCCTATGCTAACGAGGTTTGGCCCACTTCACCCTATGCCTCAAGCTACACAAATGCTGGGGGCATTGTCACAAATGCCAAGCAAATTGCCAAACAGATGACCAAGGGTGCATGTGCCAGCAAGGTGTGGTTTATGAGAGCCAACCACACTAATTACCCAAGGACAATTGGACATCCATGTAGGATGTATCGAGTTGATCCAACATTGTGTGGCACAATTATCTCAAATGTATATCATACGTGCCCAAACGGCTCTACAGAGAATTCCCAACAAGTCCAATACAAGATAAATTCAAGTAGCTAGAGGCTTAGAAATACGAGCTTATGGGGACGTGGGATGATTTGTTTTCAACCATCCATGAGATGGAAAGATCCCCGTATGTGTCTGAACTAGATAAGCTCTCTCCCCAACTTCTAGTGCTAATCAATCCTTACTCATGAAGAAGGAAAAGGCATGAGAAAGTTAGGCACCTAGAGGCTTAGGAATACGAGTTTATGGGACACAGGATGCTTTGTCGACAACCATCCTTGCCATGAGATGGAAATATCCCAATCAGAATCAAAGATCTAGTATGTGGCTGAATAGATAGACTCTCTTCTTATGATGAGGAGATGGGGAAATAAGCAAACATCTAGTATGTGGCTGAACTAGACATACTATCTTCCCAGCTCCTAGCTCTCGAAGAAGGAAAAAGTAAAAAATCTACAAAAGGAATGGGATTCATCCCATAACTCCTTAGCTAAATAACAAAATAGAGGTCAAAAGCCTTGCATCAATGGCCTTCAATAATGGCCCCAACTCAGCTAAATAACAAAAAGAAGTCAAAAGAATTGTAGCAATGGCCCAAGACACAAATGCCGTTAATCTTTAAGGGAGATATCTGCCATGAGCAACCAGTCAACATCTATGTCCAAAAGGTACATCTTATTGTGGCCAATTACCTAGCTTGGTGCTCACTTCTAAACAACCCATGTGTTGAAAAAATATTTTGTTGAATGCCAAGAAATTTGCAAAGGTTGTTGCCTTGGGCATGGAATGATGGACCATGACAAGTAATGGATTCATGGTTAAGGTCTCGCTCTTATATGGGGCTATAAATAAAGCTATGCAGTTTGGTTCCTCTATCATTTATAACCCAATTGACATAGTAATTCTCTATCGATTGCATCCTAGATCATAGTGCAAAGTCACCCATGTGGCGTACCCCTCCTTTATAGGGTGGAAGAAAATGAGGCCCTAGATTTCATTTGACAATCTAGATAAGAAAGAATACTTCGACAAGTTCAACAAGTTGGGAGGCCAAGACCCCAAGGGAAACCCAAAAGATGCAGAGAGAAAGACAAGGAAGAAGGGGACAAGGAGACACCCTTTGGCGCACAATGATAGAAGAACCATCAAAGGATGCTAAGTCATCCCAAAAGGGCAACAAGAGGAAACCCATGACACTGATTTCCCCAACCTCAACAATGATCCATTTGACAAGCCACCCTAGCCACAAAGAAGCCTAGAATATATAGAAGAGGGTGAAGTTCTGCCAATGCTAGATTAGAACATCCCTCAATGGGCATGGGATCCCCTCCTAGGGACATGCAACCCACCTAACCTCTTCTTTAAATCTAAATAAATGGTGGTAGAAGAACTCTCACAAGACCTTTTAGACCTACTAGTGAATACACTCATGGCTTTTGGAGTCTAATCGTCCCTATGTTTCTTTGCTTCGTTCCACGTTTAGGGTAGTACTCTTTAGCTTCATCGTCTAAGTAAATGAACTCATTTTATGATCCCATGCAATATTGTGTTCGGATTATACAACTTGGAAGTAGCCTTAGCAACCTTGCGACTTCACTGTGTATACTACTCCATAAGCATCTTGATATTTAGCTTTGTCTGGCTGTCTTGGTAATATTGAGTGACCATAATCTTGTCCACATGTGACATAGAGCAACCAATGACAAGCAAATCAGGAGGATCCATGGAACAAGCATCCACCTCTATAACAAACATTCCCACTCAAGATGCAAGAGCACTATATGTCTCTAGCAAGACAACAGTGGATTCCCAAGACCCAACTCAAGACCCAAGGATACTATGATAATGACAACACCGTAATTAGGATCACATTATCTACAAGCTCCGAGAGTCCCTTCCTTGTAGAGAGCCCATCCATATAATTCAAAGGCTTGAGGTCCTGCTTTAACAACTCTATCTGGAAAAGCTTTTCAAGGTATGGCTGCCAATAGACTTCTGAAGAAAGAGGAGGATACATGAGCTCAGATCTTTAAATAGTGAAGAAATGAAGAATGAACCAAGATGATGGCTTTGCTACTTGAAGAACCTTGATTGCTAGGCCACGTACTACGTTGCACACCAGGGGTAAATCCCATGTATGCCATGCATGTTGGAAAGAGTATGAAACCAAAAAGAAGATCAAACCACTAGTCCTTCAACTTTTCAGAGTTTGAATCATCATCCTTTGGCATGATCCCAATACTAAAGATTGTTGTGCGGGTAGATTACTCAGTTTATCAACTCCTATCCAAGAGGTCCCTAACATCGCAATCCAAGCATGTAATTCTTGGATACCATTTGAATATGCCTCCAAGATTTCAAAGATGAAAAGGTCCACATGCAGTGGCACACATATGATGAATCTTATGTGTAAGGCCTCACCTTTGACCTCAACATCGGGCCCACTCTCTGATAGATCTGTGGGGCTGCTCACGTGTATCTAGTTCCTTGAAGCCTACAAAATGCGAGCCTTTGACGAGATTGCTCCTCCAAATTCATCCTTTCTAGCTATAACTTTGTGTTCACCCATCCACAATAATGGCAAGCCACTCCAACGCTTGAAGGTGGTGAATTGAAATTGATTTTTGGTCTAAAAATCACAAAAGACATTTCCCTCTATTCTCTACATTATTTCTTTTTTATCTAAATCACAAAAGGCATTCCCCTCTATTTTTAATGTTATTTATTCAAACACAACATTTATAATTGGTTAGCATGAGGCAATCATACCACTAACTTCATTGTCATTGTTCTAAAGTTTATATGTAACTTAGAAGATTAGGCTATGTGTGGCGTGAGACGAGTGGCATATTAGTGAGGATTCATGGGGCCTATATAAAGTAAGATACTTAAGAGGCAATGTTCTAAAGCTTATATGTAACTTAGAAGATTAGGCTTTGTGTGGCCTGGAGACAAGAGTGGCATATCAGTGAAGATTCATGGGGCCAATATCTATAAAGTAAGATCCTTAAGCAAGAATCTTAAGAGGGAACCTACATTGTACTTTACTTGGTCTTCCCTCTACCTCTTCTGCACATCTTTAGATCTATTGTGCTTTTTTGGAGGGTCTAGCCTTATCTACTAAAGTAGGTGCCAAATCTGTTACCTTTTTTGCTTGAGGAGTGGCTTCTTGTAAAACCGGCTCTACCGGTGGGATCTCTTCTTGTAGCAACTCTTTCTCTTTCTCCTCGGCCTTCTAAACATCTTCTATTTCTTTGACTTCTTGTGTCTTACCTTTTGTTGGTAGTTACTGTGTGGTGATAGGGAGGGTACCTGAGTCTCTTCTAGGATCATGGGCTACACAAGCTCCTCCTATGCCTTCTCTTTAACTTCTAATGTTTCCTATACAAACTCTACCTGAGTCTCTTCTAGGATCATGGGCTACACAAGCTCCTCCTATGCCTTCTCTTTAACTTCTAATGTTTCCTATACAAACTCTACATGATGGAATAGGAGAGGCTCTTGTTCTTTAACTTCCTATGAAGATGTGATAGTAGGTGTGGCGTGAGGTTCAGTGAATGTGACACATTCGATTCCTATCTTAGGGTCGGACGAATAAGGGGTCGGGATGGAGGTAGGTCTTCTTGTACATATTCTTCTTCTGAATCTTCATGTCCCACATTACCTTCACGATGACATGGCCTTACTGGAGTAGTATTTATTTATTCCATACCCTAGTTCCTTTCTTCTTTTGTTCCAAACTTGCCAACATCTCCTTGGTGCTGGCTATGAGTGCATCTACTTCTTCTAAATCCTGTAGGACATTGGCTGATGTAAAAGTTTCTTCTTTGGTGGGGAGTGGTGCACATGTAATATGACTTAGAACCTTTGTTAATGGGTACGAGTTAACTACCTTGTTTTGGTGTTATGGCAAGTATGCATAAAGCTCCTTTTGCAAGTAATAGGCCTAGTCATCTTTCAAATTCATGCGTATCTTCTGCAGTTTATGAAGATCGATCATGCTATACTTGTCCATTGGCTTAATTTGCATAATCAGTGAAAGTACCCTTTGAGTCAGCTCATCCGCCCTCTACTTGACATTTGAGTATTCTACACCATTATTGTTGAAGGCTTTTTCCTTGAGCATAGTATCATTGACATATTATTTTTCTCCACACACTGTGTCCATGTGGCTGGGGGTGTAACTACATTACTTGGCTTTTGTCATTCTCTTTGATCATAACCATTCTAGTGCTTCCATCTAGCAATGTAACTTCACACGTCTTTGTCCTCTTATCACAAGTCTTTATGAACTCAACATAGAGCACTGCATTGATGCTCTTGGTAGCTACTACTGCTGGGCATATTGAGGTCGAGTCTAATTGCATCCATATTTTCTTTGACTTCAGGGGTTTCCAAGAAAAGTAGGCATTCGGGTGAATGGTATTGTAAGGAGGCCTTCTAATACCAAGAAAAGTAGGCATTTAGGTGAATGGTATCAGAAGGATACCTTCGCCTTTGGTGTGAGCACATCTCGGTTGATTATGGTGCTTCCACATTCCTAAGGTATGGGCCTAAATGGGTGAGCTTTTGCACTCTTAATGGGGTGGTTTCAACCTCTCTATAGGCTTTGGGATATGATGATGCATAATATGAGTCCTCGTGTTCTTTTGTAGGAGGAGTCATCCTATGACATTAAGAATTAGATATATCAACCCTAAACTGGCTAGTAGGGGGACTTGTTTGCCTTATATGCCCCTTTTTTTGAAGTTAGTGTGTTAATGATATAAGCTAAAGTTAGTGAAGCTTTCTACATAATCTATGCTGCTTTGAATCAGTTTTTTTCCACGCATGAAAATCCAGGCTGGTTTTTGATCATGAATATTTGAAGATATTCATGCCAAAAAAGGTTAGTAATTTTGAGAAAAATCTAGTTAGCATGGATTCAAATGAGTTACGATTAAGTGCATAAGAACCATTTTTAAGACTTTCAACTATAATGTGAAAAACTAATTTGATTTTTCATTGTGTGAATATTTGAGGATATACACGTTAAAATAATGTTAGTGATTAAAGAGAAAAAAGTGTTTAAATGAGTAAATAGGTCATGAGAATATGAATCCAGAATGTAAAACCAAACTGGTTTTTCACTACTACTGTGAATGTTGGAGATATTCACGCTAGAAAATTGGTGTCTATTTGGTAAAATTGATGCATATTAGTAATGCAAGTTATGTCCGTGGTGAGATGAAGTTAATAAACATGCAATGTTTAAGATTTTTTGGGCATGAGAAACTAGGGTGGTTTTTCTCACGTGATTTTCAAAAAGATAATCACGACAAGAAAAAGGTAATTCTTTGGTATAAGATAATGTTAGAAAGATGAGTTAGGGTCAATGGAGATGAAATATGGCATCATTGAGGTTTTCCTAAGGGTTTTGTTTTAGCATGAAAAACGAGTTAAATGTTTCATGATTGTGAATATTTGGAGATATTCACTCCAAAATTTCTTGACCAAAGGTAATGAAAGGTTGAAAAGGACACTTAAGTGTGTGCTAATGGTCAATTCTTAGCATTTACCCCTTTATTAGGTGAGGTTAGATTGGTGTGAAAAACCTGTTAGGTTTTTCATGGCATGAAAAACCAGACTGGTTTTTCATGGCCAACAAAGACACATATGTTGTTGGAGTTATGTTTATTTGGCTGAAAAAGATTGTAGAACATTTTGACAGATTACTAAAGACATCAATACTAAGTGTGTGAACTTTAGGTTCCTACTATGTATGTGTACAACTAACTGGGTTGGATATATAAGGGCCTTGACACAAAAAGAGAAAGAACTGACATAGAAGATTTATAGCATAGATTTGTTAGAACAAGACATAAGGTAGCATTTTTTAAGGATGGAGAAGAGGGAAGTGCTTTGCATCACACACAATAGAAAGACAATTTAATATAACATCCTTACGCATAGACATGAAGTAAGAAAATCCCTCCTACCTGTATTATAGTAGAAAGACCTCCTACATGAATGAAGGCAAGGGCGATCACAAGAATTAGAATTGACAAAGGCACATGCGATGTGACCAAGAGAGAAAGCAAAGGAGAAGAGGATTAGAAAATAGGTAAAAATGAAGGAAAAATCAATTTTAAATATGGGCGATAAGTGATAATTATGGGACGGATGACTCATAAATATGGGTGGGCAGGTCACTGGCTAGACTTTTTCATGCATGAACATGTTATTCATGACAACACAAATATGGGTGGGCAGCACCTATCAACATGTCACTGGCCATACTTTTTCATACATGAACATGTTATTTAGGACCATGAAAAGTTTGGTTTTTAACACGTGTATCTAAGATATTAACATCAAAAGAGATTTTTTTTAAATCATTTTAACCAAATACAAGCTCTTCTCACACCTTCTAGAACTTGGTTACTATCTCAGATGACAGTTTTGAAGTACTTTTTTGCGCGTGAAGACAAACTCGAGATATTCACGTCGTGAACATCTACTAGTTTTTCGTGTCTAAAAAAACTTCTAAATTTCATATATTTGAGCTGATCCTCTAAATCCTTTGATCATTGTGAAGCACTTTGCATGATTTTCATTGCATTTGGAGGACCACCTTTTTTTGGACATGAAAAGCTCAAGATACTCACGGTCATGAACTTTGACTGGTTTTCCACCTTGAAAAAAGCTTTAAGTTTTACCCTTTTGAAGTCATTCATGGTTCATGCGATCCTCCTGATTTTCTAGGTATGAATTTTATGCTTATTGGAACAACTTTTTGGGTGTGAAAAACTTGAGTTACGACCATTGGTTTTTTCACGTCGACGGAACTTCATTGTATCATGCTGATGAGTTAATGGCTTGATTCCTTTGAACTTTGTGATGCATTTGGCATGATTCATGTCCCTTTTGGAGAAATTTTGTTGGGCATGAAAAACTTGAGTTAGTCACATGCCTCCCTTTTCTTAACTTCTTTTCAGCCTTTAGGTCCCTTCACCTTCAAGTCCTTAACATCCTCTTTCTTATCTTGTCATTGAAGGATATTTTTATTGGCGATGCTCTAGTTCCTTTCTTGAGTTTTGCATCTCCTTTTCCAACCACGAAATAAAATTGGTTGTTAGATCCATGATAGGATCTATTGTGACTTTGCCTTACCCTTGTCATTGATAGGGATTATCTTTGATGACATGAGTTTTTGTAGTTTATTTTGAATAATTTCTTCCTTGGTGTCAATGGGACAAGATGGTAGCTGCAATTTATTTCTCTAGATAAATGTATACTTTCAACTTTTTTTGGTTCTTGTACCCTTTTAGATATCTAAATCTTTGTTGTTCCATGGTAGTACCCTTGCATTGTCAACATAACCTTTGGTACCCACAACAGCCTTGGCTTTGTGTTGTTAGTTTTCCTTTTCTACTATGGTTGTTGAAGCCATCAACCTTTTCAAGCTTAGAGCTAGGGCCCTTGTTTCCTTTCACTTAGGTTACCAAACTTGTTTATTCCCTTCATAATAACTGTGTGCCTTCATTACATTCACTGCTTCCTAATTGGTTGCTTTGAAGGGTGACAATTCTTGGAACTTGATGGAGATGTTACACAATGGCCAACCCTTTCTTAGTGCAGATTGCATGGATTCTTTGGATCATCCTTTAAACTTGAGAAACCTTTGGTTATTGCCGAAGTCCCTAGACATTGGGGGGACCATAGTGGGGCTGTGGTTCTCCCTTCCTTTGTTTGAACTTGGATGGTTCATTCTTTCCATTGTATGGAACAGTTAGTTTCACTAATCCATGCTCTTCCCAACAATACCTACTCTTCCATCATACCTACAAGCATAACATATACCTTTTTGGCCCCATAGGGTTATCGTTGAAAAGGATTTGTACATTTAAAAACCTTCAATATTTACCATACTAGCATGGAAACCACAAGCTTTTGCATTAGTTGGTGCCAAATCTGGTTTACCTAGAGCTTCCAATTTTTCATATGAAGTTAGGTTATGACTTGCTCTTGTGTCAATTAGAGCTATGCTCGTGTTGTTATTTGCAGTCTAGACACTTGAATAGTGACCCTTGTAGGTTCAATATCCAGGTCATCATCCTCCATGGATGATAGCATAGCCATATTGGTTGATAATGTTTTTCCCATCTGTAGTTTTGCTTTGTTCATGGTTGTAACCTCTTCTTAGGTGAGTCTTTGCACCCTGTCTGGAACTTTTTTCTATTCTTTCTTTTTTATGGCATGTTATGGGTCAAAGTTCCACAATAGTTTTTAGCGTGCTCCCATTGATCTCATCAATACCATCAAGGGTCTCAATTTTGACCGCCCCTTGTGGAGTAATTTCAGTGAACGTGGAGGGTCCTAATCCCCAGAGTTTAAGTTTTTTTTGTTTAATGCTCCATGTTCCAAATAATAACACTAGGTTGCCCTTATCAAGCTCCTTGTCCTTAACGTTTTGGTGAAACCATTTTTTGTGTCAAAGATTTTATACCATTAGCCCATGAATGGCAAACAGTATGGTCTCTTCTAGTTTTTTCAAGTCAACTTGTCTCTCAGCAATAGCATTTTCCATTAACCTCTCATTAACTATAATTCTCAAACTGGGAACAATACATTCCATGGGCATCATAGCATCACCCCATAGGTTAACCGAAGCGGTATGGCCGACTTGTTAACCACAAAAAAGACCAATCTCTAAGCATCAAGTTGGGGAGGAGTGGGCACAATAATATGATGTTGTGCCAAGAAGGTCTAGACTACCATGTCCCCATGTAAATCATGTATTGGTGGTCCTAGCATTGTTTCTACCAATCAAAAAGTATGGGCCACTTCTACCAACCACTTGATGATTTTTAAGGGCCCAAGCCATTTCCACACACCAAAAAGAGGCCTCGCATATGAAGAATTTCTACATCGCATATCCCCTTCATGATGTTGACCACCATGGCTACCCAAAGATTATCCCACATGCCTTGCATCCCGCTATGGATTGGTTCTGATTCTACCTCTTAACCTTGCATGCCAACTCCACGGCATATCATGGCCTACACACCGTGCCAACCTCGCAACAGCTTCACCCTCAACCTGGGTGAAGCAAGGATGCAATTACCACACATTAGGGAGGGGGTATGTTAAAATCACTTCATAGGTTAACATGGTTTTACCCACCCGACCTACCGTAAGGCGCTTTGCCATCTTACTTGCTCAAAACAAGCACTTATCTTTTGTAAGACGACATTGAAAGTGGCCTTACCTTGAATTTAATGGGAAATTCTACGGACTTCATGTACATACTTACATGAGACTAGTAATAGTGGGCCTTACCTTGAATTTTGCATCAAATAAATAAATTCTAAGAACTTCATATACATACTCGCTTAAGACTAGTTAAAGTGGCTGGAACATTTTTTAGTTTGGGTAGCCTAGTGTGAAAACTAGTCACTTGTATATAATTTAGTTCTTGACACTAAGCATTCCCAGATGGCCCAAGTACAAAAAGTAAAGATTTGAGGTTGAGGTGACTTGTTGACATTGCTTCCTAGGATAATCCAAATCCAATCCTCCTCCTTAAGTAATACTTATATATTTGTGCCTCCGTATATGCCCTAACATAAACACTATAGATTTATGTATGTGGCCTTCATATCTTCATTCTCTTTATTCATCTTTTCTAAAATCCTTACCAAGTGTTGAGACTAATCATACTCACCCAAAAAGCGAGGCTTCCCTAATTTGCTATGTGGTCATCTCTTCTTCTATTATAGGCTCTTAACATATGTGCTTCAATGTATGGCACTACTTTGGCTAACTTTGCATCTTTTTTTTCTTTCAACTTCTACACATCCTCTTCATATTGTGCACATATCCTGTCCTTGCAGGTTACTGTCTTCTAAATAATTTCTTGTGGAGGAATCCCTCCTTTGCCCAAGCTTTCAATCTTTGTCATGGAAAGGGGTCATCAGAGGGGGGATCTGCACCATTGATTTTAGGAGCGCTAAATTTCAAAATATGAATCTGGTGCACTTGCATGTCGCCATCCCTTCTCAGTGTGCTGAAGTGTCCACACCAAGAAGCACGAGCTATCGCCATTCCTTCCTACCTGGCTGAAGTGCACAACTGACGATCACAAGCCTGTCACCATCAACTTTTCTAGTTGCTGACGTGACGACTAAGAATAACACGAGCTCTACCTTCCCCCATCCACGACGGGCGAGAAAGGCCGTCGGGAGGCCTTTCTGGCTGGAAGGGGGCTCCTGGCCTCCGCCAATTGCCCCCCTTCCTCCCAAGAAAGGCCTCTCGACAGCCTTTCCCTACACCTTCTTCCCCTTAGGATCCTCATGACTCATTCGATCTCCTTGCATTTTTTGGAGGTTCTCTTCTCCCTTGGAGTGTTTGGGTTTCTTCTCTCTTTAGTATTTCTCCATCAAAACATTGGCATCTGATTTTAAGTAGGTTGCTATATGATGCTATACAATTTGCTTGCTTCACCTCCGTTTTGTATTTTCTTTTTGTGCTCTTCCTCAACAGTTCTTTCCTTCTAGCTTCCTCTCTAACCTTCTTGTCTTCCAAGAACTACAACACCAAGTGTTGCCCACATTTGTAAATGCTTTGCTATTGAGCCTTAATGCACTGTTGTTCCATGTTATCATCATACAACATACCAAGAAAATCGACTCCTTGATTTTCAAAAGTCTTTGGAGTATCTTCTCAAACGTCGTTTTGACCTCTTTCAAGATCACTCTCCCCGCAAAGATGAATGAAAAGAAAGTGGCTTGTGGTCTCTTCATCTTCCATCTTTTCCATGCCAACACACTACCAAGATAGTTTATCCTTTCTATTCAAACAAGATTTTCACTAATCCATGTATGCCCCTGCACGACAAAATCTACTCCTTGGTTTTCACAAGTCTTTGGAGTATCTTCTCAAACATCGTTTCGACCTCCTTCAAGATCACTCACACTACAAACACGAATGGAAAGAAAGTGACATGTGATCTTGATCTTCCATCTTTTCCATGATAACACACTACCAAGATAGTTTATTGTGATTACCCGATAGTTCAAACAAGATTTACACTAGTCCATGTACCACTTGTGAAACTCTTACCACTCATCGTGCCTCTCTATTATGAACCTTAGTCTAATGAATATTTGAAGAGCAACAAAGGCTAACTAATACAAAGCTTGAAGGGTATTTGCATTCGTTTGAGAACATCAACTCATGAAAGAAAGACACATTCGTGTGTGTGTTGGGGAGGGTGAGGCAAGGAATATATGTGTGTGGCATGCACACGCACATACATTCATAAGTATATGTGTGTGTGTGTGTGTGTGTGTGTGTGTGAGAGAGAGAGAGAGAGAGAGAGAGAGAGAGAGAGAAGTGGAAAGAAAATCTCTTGGATGTGTACTTCCAATCATTGCATTGGACTCCCAAGAGGGACTCTACAAAACCTACCTACATTTCCCAAAAACTTTATATCCTGTTGATTGATTGACATGCAGCTTTAGTTCTAGAATGCTAAATAGCTTAATTTTGTGTTTGAGCTTTAAGCCCAAAGAGGAGCCGGCTAAAGCTGATTTACTGCCACATTGCTCAGCCGATTGCAATCATAAGCAAGATAAGACGGCTTGTAGATGCAACATGCACACTATGTTGTAGTAAAAGGGATACTAAAGTAAGAGTTGGCCTCTTAAAACATTTAATTCTCAGGCCTTCATCTGAAATGTGTAAGTTAATTAATGATCCTTAGAACCACAAGGATGTCAACAATATTCAAACTTAACAAAACAACATAACTTTCCTTATTCTTCATGGAGTCAAGGAGCCTTCCCATCAAAATTTTGGATGCAAAGGCTGGTTGAACACATAACTAAACAACTTTCAAAGGTTGCTTGAGATCTCATGGGAAGCAAGTAGCAACATGGGTCGGATGTTCATTGCCGCCCTCAAAACTCAGATTGGATGTTCGTATGCTCTTTAAACTCCAATTGAATAATGGGCAACATCACTACTCTGCCTGATGGGTTACCTTCAACCTGTCTCAAAGGACAAAAGCATTAGTGAAAGACAATTTGGCTCCAAACACAACACAGATCAGACCTGCATATAAACTCTCCTTATTTTTTTTCTTTGGGAGGAAAGTGTGGTTTCCTGCCAAAGCAGTAAGGGAATTGTCTATGGATGTATGGATAACGAATGGTGAAGTCTTGAAGAGAGCATACCCGATACTTTTTTATTAGCATCTATGCCGATGCCAAAAATCACATCACAAGAGTCCAATGCAAAACACTGTGGAAATGGTCCAAAATTGGATTAGTTTTGTCAAATAATGAAGCAGACAAAGAGATGCTACGAAGCACTCCATAAGCATTGAGCAGCTACAAAAAAATGTCAGCACTGTGTAATGTGGATAAGCCCAATCACGTACTCCATTGAAATGTGGACATCTTATAATTTCTCAAATAAAAGTGTTTAAGATGCTTGGATAGATCCATAATAAAAGCCAATTCTTCATTTATATGTCTGTATTTTAACTCTTCTGAGAGACATCCATAGTGCCTAAAAGAGAGACCACTTCTGCATCCACATGCTTGGTAGTTATGATTGGATTGTGCAACCTGAAGTGATCATAAACTGTTATTCTTTTCATAGAAGCCAATAACTTGATCAGCAACCGTCCACATAATTGCTTGACCTGGTGGTATCTTCATCAGTCTAGGAAGTAACCCTTTCCACAATGCATGCAACCCTTCCCCTTTATAGATACTCCCTAACGCGTGAAGCATGCCTTTGTATTGTGCACTCCCTACTCCATCCATGTATCTGCTCTGGGCCATTAATCGTGTCTTGACAACATCAAATGGACCAGTACAAATGGGGCCTGCAAAACCTGATAAGAAGCCTGATACCATTGACTGCCAGGGCTGTACAGTGCAGGCATCCCCTTCATGTTTACCCCATAGAAATGAATCAAATGAACTCTTGGCACTAAACATGACGGCTTGGTTAATCCCATTTCTCATAAGGGTAGGAGCCACACCTGCCCACAGCCCCCAGGTCCCTTCCTCGTGTACTATGGTAACAGCACAGTTAATAGGTCCTTTGTACTTCAATAAAGGTGACGATAACCCTCTTTGCTGTTGAAGTCTGATTTTCACAACCTGCAAACTAGGCAATGTAACCTTCATGTCAACCTGAAGCAAAAGAAGAGCAATGCCACCCCATAAGCAGATTTTGATATGGAAGAAAGAGCAGGCGGAAGCTATACCTCGCAGGGAGTCACGATCAGAAAGGCCTCTAGAACGCCGGCACCGAACCCAGCTGCAAGCCTCCCAGCATGGCTCAATTCTCCTGTTTCTGGGTCTGTGAAAGCTGCTTGCAGTACTGCATTGGAGCCCATCCTCAGAGTGTGCTTAAGCACCAAATGGGTTGAATATGGGGTGAGACCTTTCCACAATGATCTGACTCCCTCTTGCTGTACAATGGATTTTCCACATGATAGGATACCCTTATACTGCCCACTTGTGTCCAGTTGCAGGCGCGTCTTGACGGAGTCGATGGGTTGCAGACAACATGCTTCAACAGCACCTCCAATAGAACCTGAGATGGCTTTCACAAGGGGAGGGGTAACAACCCTGCCATTGCCATGGCCATGAGAACCATGCCCATGGCTATGGCTCTGGCCATGACCATGACTATGGCTTGGAAATTTTGGTCTTGTTGTCCATGCGGAGAATGAAGACGATGGACCCATGAGAAGATGTGAGCATTTGATTTTTTCACAGTAAATGCTGGCTTTCGCGGTCAAAGCACCATGGCTGAGGCCCTAAGTTACATGCAAACAGCCCTCACATGGGGTAGGGTTGTGCGGCAGCGATGTGCGGCTAATGTATGGAAACCCTCGAGGGCAATGTATGGCTGAAAACATGCGATTCCCTGCAACATTAATTGCTTACAAGGAGGAGAAAGAAAAACCAAGGAAGATACCACCACCACCACGAAGTCACAGGAGCGTCTTGCAAGAAGGCTGACTCGGTGAGATCGACGTGAGATGCCTGCCATCGCTTCGCCCCTTCTGCTCCGAAACCGATGCTTCATGAGGCTGCGCGTACCAATTTGTATGGTTTTTGGCCGTTTTTTTTTTAAACAATAGTTATATGTACTAATATATTAACAAAGACAGCCCGCTACAAAACGTTCTAATAGTGGAAGAGCTCAGAGGCTTGGAGCAGGTACCGTACGAGGAGCTGCCATCAGATCTACGCACGAGCTGGTTTCTCCATCGGCTCTGCAACCCTTATGGGTTCTCCCTATGGCGAAACAAGGGGGTTTCCAGTTCGGGTACCCCCAAACCCCCTCCTAAATCCTCAGCACAACAGAACCCCAGGCATGATCCTCAGATTCAATCCCATCAGAATGAAGAGGGCTCATCTTCCCAGGAGCTTCCATCATCACAACGTATGCAAGGAGCCTGGTGCATTCCGCTCAGCGAGAATAGGGATTTTCTCACAGATAACTGACGTGTAGGATTTGCTCTGCATGAGCAACACGTGGCGCCCATTTCCTTTTTGGGAAGAGATAACCCGTCCTTTGATCATCTCCACCCGTTTCGCCTAAATTTAGAACCTCTTCAACCCAAAGTTTGATAGATGGAAAGGATTTCAACAAAATTTGGCAGAAGATGCCTGGTTCAACTACTCATCCCAACAACTGTCGACTTCCTTTCTTGCTGGAAGCCATCTCAAAGTAACATCAAAGGGCTTCAAACCCTCTACATAAATTTCTAGTGGTCAGGAGATGCTAACAACTATAAAATACCAAAAGTGGCTTGGACATATTGCACTATGCCCAAAAACAAGGGGGGACTGGGTATCCCGAATGTGGAGGATTTGGCTAACATAATGGCAGCAAAATGGATTATAAGGAGCCTTATGCAACCTAAAATGGACTGGGCAATTCTTATGCACAAGAAATTGGGCAAACTTAAACTATCCCCAAAATGCCTCAATGGAAGAACATTCCAGTCCTCCCCTTGTTCTTCAGTCCAATCCAAATCATCCATCCACATCTCATCGCATCCATTCACATCCATCTCATTCATTACATCCACATCACATCACATACATCCCATCCAATAGAATTTGATCTTGTCAAAAGCATCTGGAGTGCATGGAACAGAGTTAGAGAGATGATTTGCCTTACCAAGTATGAAAAGAAAATTTGTTGGTCTCCTTCACCTGGACTCTATTTGGTTTTCATTATATTTGAAAAATCGTGTGGAAGAACACAACCCGAGGAGATCACACAAAATGTAAAAAAAAGGAATTCAATATTGGGCAGATGTCTAGGACTTCTTTAACCAGAAGTGGAAAGACCCTGATCTGATGGCTCAGATCCAACCAAAAGTGGACAAACCTTGATCTGATGGCTCATATGTTTAAACTTAATAGGGAGGATCTTTTATTTCTCCAATCTAGACTCACCAAGTGGGATCCTGACAAAACTCAACTCATTCAATGTAGGAGAGCTTTTAAAGTGGATGCTTTTCGCTGGTCCCATTCCCGTACCATGTTGCCTATACCTCCTATGCCATTCAAAGGTATGCATGTACATGTCAAGCTAAATGGAAATGGAATATATTGTGGGACGGGAAGTAATGGGAATTGAGGTTTTCAAAATTCTAGTCTTCAATAATTTCCCCAAAAAAATCAATCCTATTGTGGTTAATTATACACAAGGGACTGGATATAAATGAGAGAGCCAAGAAACTTGGGATTGGAGATGGGATCTATCCCAGATGTAGACAAGAAGAGAAAATGCTTCCTCACCTCTTCATTTCCTGCAGATTTAATAATAAAAGTCTACTTAAACTAGTGCAGCTATGTTTATCCCCTATTAATAAATCTCAAATTACGTGGAAGCAACTTTTGTTGGGGGATTTCATAGGTTTCTCATCTAATCTTTGGAATACAATCCATGTAGAATATATTTAGTGTATTTGGATAATGTGTAATCATTTTGTGTTTCATAATGTAGACCCCATCAAATACCCCAGCCTGAGTCATGCTATGTGTGTGCAGATGAAGTTGATTCTCATGAGTTAAGCTTCTCATAAAAAGCCTTGTGTGATGTACTGAAGATCCTTTTTGAATAATCCTAAACATCTTGCTTCGATTTTTTTTAAAATCTCCTACAACCCTTCTCTTAGATACATTAGATTTTGAGGCCCGAAAATTCCTCAACCATACAAAGATCCTCCAATTTACAATTAAGTAATCTGCATATGAGATCCCACCTTTCATCTTCCCAAACAAAAGAAGATTATCCCCATGAAATGTGATATCTTGGTTGCATACAGGTAATCATCATGGCTTCAAAAGTGCAGTCCTTGGGAGTGTGAAAATATACAAGTGAATAGGGTGTGTGCGAGAACAAGCCCTTAGCAAGAGGCTGTAAAAGAGAATTTGTAAATGAGTGAGAAGCTGTGAATAGGGTGTGTGCGAGAACAAGCCCTTAGCAAGAGGCTGTAAAAGAGAATCTGTAAATGAGTGAGAAGCTGTGAAAAGATGAGAAGTATCTACTGGGAGAGAATAAAGGGTAGCATGAGAAGATTTAGGATGTGTGGAGATATTCTGGGAAGAGGTGGAGAGAATCAAGCAAAAGAGGTGGAGTGAATCAAGGAGAGATCAGTGGGATTAGATGCTTGGATATAAACTCTATAAATTGAGGCATTGGCCTAATGAGAATTTGCTGGTTTTTGATTATCCATGCCTACATTAAGCTATCAGCAGCTAATTGCTCACTAATCACATCTTATCATCTAATCTCTTTGCTAATGATATTGATTCTTGCATTTGATCCACCATAGCTCATCACATTGCTGCAAATTTAACATGGTATCAGAGCCTAGCTTAGAATCCATCAAATTTATGAGCCCATTATCTTGCTTAATCACCTAGTTAATTAAGATTAGAAAAAAAGTCAAATTTTAAGCTCTTTTTCAAATAACCTATACACCCCCAGCTGGTGGAGGAGCTCTCTCTCCCTTCACACATAACATTGGCCCAAAACCTCTTAGCCACATGTAGCCATACTCCTTGTGCTTCAGTCCATCAACTCAAAGCATCAAACCGCGCTGCTTAGCCTGCAGAATTCTGCGTTTCTTCAAGCACCATTTTTCTGAAGGAAAATGGAGATCTTGTCTTCCACGAATACAATGGGTCTAATTCCTCTTGGCCCTAGGGGTTTTCAAGGGTGCTCTACAAGTTGGTGAAGACAGCTTTTGATTTCATCGAGTCTACATTGAGATCCAAGCTCTGCATCAAATCTGCATGTGACTTTGGTAAAACAGAGATTAAGCATTCAATGTTTGGTCAAATCTTGTGTTTATTGGCTTAATCCTCTACTAGAATGCTATTGATGGCTTTGAAAGGAGTTGAGCTCATTTGAACTCTAAGGTTCCAGATCTGGACTCCTCGTATACTCTGTTTTCTACACACAAAATAAAGGATTATTTTGCTAATCAGTGATTAATCAATACTAATCACTGTATTTTGGTGCAATTAAGGGTTTCAAAATTAACCATAGGGTATCTGATACAGATCTCTATAACTTCATATTGCAATTCAGAGATGGTTTGATACTCCAACCATTCAGTACAGATTTACTACCCTTGGTTTTATGTAATTTTTGGTGAATTTATGCTAATAAATCTGTTGTCATCATCACCTAAACACCAAATTGAGTTGTAAAAAGTAGACACTGCCCTTGAATCTTGAAATTGGATCAAGAGGTAAGACTCCCTTCACATCATCATATGAGCACGGCACAAGAGATAGCCAAATTTAATGGGGAGTAGTTTTATACATGGCAAACAAAAACCATGTTTCTGCTCATGAGGAAAAATCTATGGGGGCTAGTTGAGGGAAGAGATGAATGCCTAGAGGTGAGTGGGAAAAATGAGTGGAAGAGCAGAAATGAGACAGCATTAGGACTTATCGCACTCAGTTTAAATGATGAAATCATTCATCACATCACATGGATACAATGGGCAAAAGATGCATGGGATGAACTCAATAAATTATTTGGCATTCAAGCAAAAAAATTCAAAGATAAATCTGTTAATGCAATTCTACAAACTGGATATGAAGGAAAGTGAACCTTTAATCACACACTTGAACACATATAAAAGCATTAAGCAACAACTGGTAGCCATTGGCAAGAAGGTAGAACATGATGAGGCACTAGCAGTGCTTCTAAAGAGTGAGGATTCTCTCGAGGATGAGGATAAGGAAGAGGAAGAGTAGGAGGAAGGACCTTCACTTGCCACAACTGTGGAAATCCAGGACACATGGCAAGAGACTGCTACAACAAACCCAGTGGAGAAGGAACGACATCGGCAAACTTCATGGAGGCTCCTAAGGAAGTGGAGTCAGATCATCTTTTCTAAGAGAGAGAGAGAGAGAGAGAGAGAGAGAGAGAGAGAGAGAGAAACCCCACAACCCAATGTAGCCTGTCCCAACAGAGTAAAACCACCTTTGAGCCACTGATGATGTAGGCCATGTGGTAGATGTATGTGTGAGCACTTTAGTCAAGGTCACGAGCACTTGTAGTAGCCTTGGATACATAGAGAGAGAGAGAGAGTGTCAAGGACTATGAGTTTAGGAACTTGAGGCACTGGTCGCGGACCACCAAAGTAAGAGGGAAACTTGGTATAGGGTTCAGGTGTGCTAGGAGTATTCACTTGAGGGGAGGTGTTGAAATATACAAGTGAATAGGGTGTGTATGGGAACAAGCCCTTAGCAAGAGGCTGTAAAAGAGAATCTGTAAATGAGTGAGAAGCTGTGAAAAGACAAGAAGTATCTACTAGGAGAGAATAAAGGGTAGCATGAGAAGATTTAGGTCGTGTGGAGATATTCTGGGAAGAGGTGGAGAGAATCAAGCAAAAGAGGTGGAGTGAATCAAGGAGAGATCAGTGGGATTAGATGCTTGGATGTAAACTTTATAAATTGAGGCATTGGCCTAATGAGAATTTGCTGGTTTTTGATTATCCATGTCTACATTAAGCTATCAGCTAATTTCTCACTAATCACATCTTAATTATCATCTAATCTCTTTGCTAATGATGTTGATTCTTGCATTTGATCCACCATAGCTCATCACATTGCTGTAAATTTAACATGGAGATTGCTTCTCCAAGACCTCTCCACTTAACCAAATCTTCACAACTGGTCTAGTTCCCAGGGGGTTCTCAATAAAAGCCACAAAAGTGTAGACAGGCTGCTTCTCCTTCAAGTATCATCTTCTTGTCTTTGGTCCAAACTTAGGTTGCTTTACTCTCACATCACACCCTAAATATCCATGCATGATGCCAACAGTTAGGATGACCTAGTATGTACAAGAGTCTGCCAGTCTGTAGAGCATATCATCTAATCCCAGCCTGCAGGGCCTGAATTAATTGTACCACATCAGCATCATTCAATTTATTAACATAATATACTGACCAACACATATGAATACATTTATACATTAGCTCTAGAACATTTACCCCCATACTAATCTCTTTTTGAAAAACTATATTGTTTCTAGAATTCCAGATCTCCCACAACCAACATAATCTAATAATGTTAAATACTAGATCTACAACTCTTTGAGTAGCCCAGGACCCCCAATCTCCCCAAAACCCTTGGACCCCTATTTGAGACCCATTTCCCAATTCTACCCCATATCCCTCTAATAGCTGGACATTCCCAGAAGGCATGCCTCCTATCCTCCAAAGAAGTTATGCACCTAGGACAATAGCTAGAAGTGAAGTTTCTTTGTAATAGCTTAAACCCTGTAGGTAGGGCCCACATGCACACCCTCCACAAGAATACTTGATCTTTCACTGGGATGCCTGCTTTGCACATAGTTTTCCACCTCTTCCTCCAAATACTAGCATTACATCCTACCTTCTAGATTCTATTGTAGTATTCTAAATTCACCTCACTCTTTCTTTATTCCAAATATAAAACCTTGCCTGCCCCTTTGTCCAACTTAACTCCACTAGGCCACAACCAGCCATTTATCCAATAAGACTCATCAAAATCTGTAGAGACCCATTCTTTCAGAACTTCTGCCCATCACCTGTCTTACCAATTGACTCTCCCTTGGTAGTAATCTAAACTCTCCTTCCATTTGGTCCAGCTCTTTCCATCCCACCAGTGACCAGTCCCAACAATCAGCCAGTCTTCTCAGACCCCTATTGTCCAGTTTTTTTTGGCTAGATTGATGTCCAGAAGTGCCGGAGGGGGTTTAAACTTATGAGGCCACCATAGCCCCAAGCTAAACGAAGAACTGCCTATAGCTATGGGACAGCCATCCCAAAACACCATCCTTAGCACTTCCTTCCATCTTCTACATAGGAAGTTACAAAATGAAGGACACGTAATTTTTAGAGGAGCATATGATAGCAGCTTGTCTTTCCAATTTAGCCCCAACCAACTACCTTTTATAAGGACATGAGAGTCTTCCACTAATTCTCTTATCAATTTGGCCCATGTCTCCTCTTGGTGTAGACGCTTGGGAAGGTAGAAACCTACTCTGGTTATAGCATGGGTGGGTAAATGTAGGATACCAATGCCTCCTTCACTCTTTGGCATACTCACTCATGTTTCTCCATAGAAAGTCCCTTACAAGCCCCATGATTTTCTTCCAATGACCTTTACCAAAGTTAAGCACTAGGCACATGAACATGATGTAGGAATTTAAAACAACATTACAAATAGACACCCTGTCATGAAAGGGGACCCTAACCCCCTCCCATTTCTTCAACTTCTGGATGAATCTCTGTAGGGCCCAATCGGTCAGCTGTTTGTTTGTCACCTCACCCCAAAAGGAATTCCCATGTGTTTAATTATTTGATCTCTCCTGATTACCTCACATCCCCATCTTTCCAAGTTAAAGTCATTGTCTTCTGTCAACTAATAATCTTGGATTTATGTATGTTTCATCTAGACCTAGAAGCTTTAGCAAATTCTTATATAATGAATAGTGCATGCCGTAGATTATCATTCTCTGTTCTTAGGAAGAGCAATGAGTCATCAGCAAAACATTGAATTACAAGTTGCTCACCACCTCAACTTTAGTCCAGTGACCCTCTCTTTTTGAAAGATCCATGTCCCCACCGCGCAACGAATTCAGGGGTGCTAGCAGCGGAAGTAGCACTTCTTACGCGGGACAGGGTCCCTCACTCGAGGCCTCGCCCATGGATATCCGGACAAGAGACTAATCCCTCGGTTCTTCCAAAACCGAACTCGAAAAAACTTTCTCGCCCAGAAAGCAGGGGCGATTCCTCCAAGATAATTTTACTCTAACGTAGTCAAAAGCCTTAACTAACTGAACTGATCTGACCGAACCCGTAAGTCCCATAGTCAGATCAAGGAAAAGATTGCACTTGGATCATAGAGACCAACGCTTTTTTCCATTGTGAGAGGCACAACCGTTGATTTTTTTCCATAGAACAATTTTTATCGGGGATTTACTTCATCTATCGTACTATAACAAAATTGAGTCTCATTTTAGGGATCCATCAGTCCAGCCTAACCCCATCCAGTCCCGTGGGGTTATAGTCACACCACTTACACACCCACTATGAAATTGCCTTTTTCACAGAATCAGCTATCTTTAAAACAATCATTTAATGAAACCATAGTGTCACTGATCATAATCCTCCAAAATATCCGGTTGAATCCTAATTTTTAAATTTTTCTTCAGCTGAAGATCAGCAAGATCAACCAACAAATCCATATAAAAAAGCCATGGACTTATCCGTTGAGGACCAGCAAGGTCAATCAACCAGATCCATGCTCAAATTCAAAAAACAACTCTTACTCCTTGTTTTAATATCTTCCCTGACGCACGTGTGGGTATCTTTGGCGACCCAGAGCCCAAGCACCGTATAGTCAGCACCCTCTAGGATCCTTCACATGTCACCTAGCGCTTCACTCATAGGCCGCTTTCTAGGTCCCTCATCCACCGTAGCAGAAGCTCACCATTTAAATCGAACCGAGGCTAGTCAAGACCTCGGCCGAAGACCTTGGCCGACCTTGCTATGCGAGACGTCCTCCATTGACTTTCCGTTAGCTATTGCAACTTTATCAGATTAGGTCTCCACGACCTCATTCACAAGACGGTCAAAATGCTTCCCCAGCATTCTTGACAAGACCTCGGTCGACCTTGCTACGCGAGACGCCCTCCATTGACTCTTCGTCAGCTATTGTAACTTTATCAGATTAGGTCTCCACGACATCATTCACAAGACGGTCAAAATGCTTCCCCAGCATTCTTGACATAAAACAGTCATTAAAAACATGTCATAAATACAGTTTCTATAACAAACTCTCGTCTTTCCATATTGTTTCACATCAATTCTCATTTATTTCATATGTATTCCCATTCTCATCACATCATTTTTCATCTCATCACATCTTTTCTCATTTCCATCACATTCGTTCGTTCATATCCACCACATACATTCTCATAACCATCCCATCACATACATTTTATCCACATTATATCACATCACTTCTATCCACATCATATCTCATTTATACACATCTCATCTCATTTATCCACATCCATCCAATCGTTCACATGTATTACTTCTCACATCTATCCATACATTCATATCTATCACTTCATATTCACATATATTCATGTCACATCACATCACATTCTTTCACATACACATCTAGATCCATTCTTTCACATACATCCACATCCATTTTTTCACATACTCATTCACATCCATTCCTCACATACACATTCTGACATTCATTTTCATCACATACATTCACATCCATTCTTTCACATACTTATTCACATCCATTCTTCATATACACATTCACATCCATTCTTTCACATACATCCACTCACATCCCATATCATTCATTTACATCCTGATTCACATGACATCACATCTCATCCATTTATTCACATCTGTCTGATTCACATCACATCTATTCACCTCACATCTCATCACCTCTATTCACATCACATCCATCCATTCATTCATTCACATCCATCTGATTCACATCACATCTATTCTCTTCACATCTCATCACCTCTATTCACATCACATCCATCCATCCATTCATTCACATCTATCTGATTCACATCACACTTATCACCTCTATTCATCTCACATCTCATCACCTCTATTCACCTCACATCTCATCACCTCTATTCACATCATATCCATCCATTCATTCACATCTCATCACCTCTATTCACCTCACATCTCATCACCTCTATTCACATCACATCCATCCATTCATTCACATCACATCCATCTATTCTTTCACATCTATCTGATTCACATCACATCTCATCACCTTTATTCACCTCACATCTCATCATCACCTCTATTCACATCACATCCATCCATTCATTCACCTCTATTCACATCCATCCATCCATTCATTCACATCTCTCTGATTCACATCACATCTCATCACCTCTATTCACCTCACAACTTATCACCGGTATTCACATCACATCCATCCATCCATTCATTCACACCTATCTGATTCTCATCACATCTCATTACATCTATTCACCTCACATCTCATCACCTATATTCACATCACATCCATCCATCCATTCATTCACATCTATCTGATTCATATCACATCTATTCATAGAATTTAAATATAGAATTTAAGAGAATTCTAATTTTGATATAAAAAAATTTTATACATCTATTTATGCATAAAAATCAATTTTAATGAGAATAACACTTTTGAAATAAAAATAATTCCTTTATGCATCTTTCTATGCATAAAGATCAATTTTAATGAGAATAACACTTTTGAAATAAAAATAAATCTTTTATGCATATGAGAATAACACTTTTGAAATAAAAATAATTCCTTTATGCATCTTTCTATGCATAAAAATCAATCCTAATGAGAGTAACACTTTTGAAATAAAAATAAATCCTTTATGCATCTTTCTATGCATAAAATCAATTTTAATGAGAGTAACACTTTTGAAATAAAAATAAATCCTTTATGCATCTTTCTATGCATAAATTTAAATTTAATGAAAATAATACTTTTATAATTTAAAAAAAATATTATGCATCTTTTTATGCATAAAAGTTAAATTTAATAAAAATAACACTTTTATAATAAAACAGTTTTCATTATGTATCTTTCTATGCATAAAAATCAATTTTAATAATTAATATCAGTGATATGCATGCATATTCATAGGTGAATATGTATATGGAGTAATTAGAATATTTTTTTTAGAATGCACAAACGGTAGGAATTACTCTTTTGGAATAACATAAAAACAAACTTTCTTTTTCACAAAATTCTAAAAAATTTTGCCATAACCTCATTTGTATGACTGACCATTTCTCATTTTTATCATTCTAATTTCATCTTAAATTAACCCAATCTAGATGTATAGGACTCTAATCTACTCAATTTTCAGAATTCAAGAGAGTAAGCAATAAGAAAAGTTTAATTAATCATTTAACTAATCTTTCTAGGACGAAGAAAGGCTGAATTGTAAAGAAGAGAAGGGGGTGGCATTTTCATCAAGGTATAGCATTTGAATTTAATTCAATTTACTGCAAAACATAAAAATCAAGAAAATCTTAGATTTAAAATTAAACAAGTAAGAAAATTAACTTACATAGAGCTTGTAAGCTCTCCTTTGGCTTGAGGGATTGAGGGTTCTACTCACCAATTCACTTTGGAGAGGATTGGGCCAACTACAGCGGTTGGTATAGCACATCAAGTACAAGGGCTGGTATAGCATGTAATTGTTCTCAGCATGCAACCTTTTTTTGAACAATCTTCTTTCAGGCTCAAAGTAGAACCCATAAAATCCACCCATCTCTTTGCTACTTGGTCAATATCCCCTAAATTTTTTTCATTTTCATCCGTGATCTATCCCACTAATTCCTTATTTCCTTTAGCTTCTACCACTTCGAATAAGTATTTATCAGGTTTTTTCCTATTGTTGTAGGTTCTCCATATTTGTCCTTCAAATCCTTCATTGGTGGCAAGCTTGTCATCTTCATTTTTAAGGCATGCTTGACATCTAGTATAAAGGCTAATCTGTCGATTTCCCAACCTATATTCTCCTTTGAAGAGCCTTTAGTTATTCACTCCATCTTCTCCTTTCTTGCCTCCTATCATTGGCTCTCAATTTCCCAACCCTTCTGAGATAATGCCCTTCATATTGGCAAAAGATCTCCCTAACCCTTCCTTGTCCCCTCTCACTCTTAATCTACTAATGGCCTCTTCAGTATAGGCAATAAATAAATCATCCTTGAGCAATAGATTGTTGACCCTCAACTTTTTTGTAGGAATTTGATTTAGTTTCTCCTCTTCCTAGTCTTTCACATACCATTCCCACTTCAAGGGCATGTGGTGAGATAAGGTAGTGCAATGGTCAATTTCAACCTTTAGGGTGTCAGGAACCCATATAGCTTGCTGAATACAGAACACTTTCTCAATTCTAAGGAAGAGTCATATTTTTGCAGAACTAAAATAAGTGTAGATCCCCAGGCCCCCATGCTCCACCCATCAGCAAGCCCCATTTTTTTCCTCAATTCTTCCCATTTCCTTTTTTCTTAACCCATCAATATAGTGTTCCCCCCACACCTATCTGAATGCCTTTCAACCATGATGTCCACCATCAGGATGCAAGGGCCCTAAATATCTAGGTTGGAGATCCACTCCCACATTCCACACCCTACTTTATAGTTGTGAGCTCCATACACATTCACCGCCCATAGCCTCTCACCCCCAATCTAGATCTCAACTACAAGGACCCTACCATTAGGGTGATTTGCAACTATAAAAGGTTTAAGATTAATTTTTAGAATGATTATCACCCTGCTATAGCCCCCTCCCTGACCCCACACTACATGACAACTCAATCCTTATAACTATCCCTCTTAACTGATTCAAGACCAAAAATGTTATGCTCCCGAATAGCCATAATAGAAAGCCCCCACTCTCTAGCTATTCCCCAAAAGGCATCATTCTTCTTCCTATCTTTAATCCCATTCACATTCCAAGTACAACCTCTAACTTTCTCTCTCTTATTCATATCAAGGTAGTTTTAGGAACCATATCTACCTCCCTCGTGAGGGGTTCCTTTCTGAATATCTTTCTAGGTCGTCTCAATCTGCCAATTAAATATTTCTACAGAGGATGTCTCACTATCTACCCTCCCAGGGGTTGAATGGATTCGAGTACATCAAAGGACTAAGGTTACTCTGTGACAGTAATTTGGATCTTGGGGAGATATCACTTGCTATTCAAATGGATTACTTCAATTATTACCATGAGCAAGATAGCATAAAACAATAATTAAAATTAAACATATGAGAGAGTGTTGGGTGCAATTTATCCCCCCTCAAGAAGTCTCCACATCCTCCCACTCCTTGAGTATTTATGCTTTATTAAATAATAAAAATAGCCCATAAGCCAAAAATAGATGCACACTTATGCATGGGCTTGCCCTTTACAAAAATGGGGGTTTCTTTTAACACAAGCTTAGATAAAGTATTCCTATCTAAACTACTAAAAAATAATTACATAAAGAACCCTAAGGGCTTATTCACGTGCAACAAAAATCAATAAGTCCACGCCCAAGTATAACATAAGTGGGCGGCCAATAATGATACAAATCTCATAGTAGATACTACGACCAAAATACCAAAGTGAGAACCATCCTGGTAATAGCTCATGCCATATCACCACCATCACATCCCAACGATTCTAGCTTACGAGCATAAAGCCCGTCAATCTCACCAACCTATATAGGTTGTCCATTCAAACACATTACAAATTAGCAACACATGCTAAAAGTACACAACAGCACATAAGTATTAAATCCAACACTTAGTTCCAGCCATCCCTAATTTCATATGTCCTCCTACACAGGGAATATTGGGAATCACCCAAGTGCCATGCTACGAACATAATGGTAATTAGGTGTTTCCAATCAACCATAGAAGGACAAACAGATAAACCATAACATCCCTCTTGCCTAGGATAGCAACTGTCCTCAGTTGCGTCATATCAACTGGCCCGTGTTTGAAAGTAAGATTGGTTGAGGTCGGGGTAGGCACGGAAAAACCACTCAAGTATCCATTTAACATTTTTGCGAGGATGATTTTTCAAGGTCAAAAGATATCTGTTATTATACATAGTACCTGTGTGAGTAGTAGTGGTCTCATGGTCAATAATAGCCTTAGGTTGAAGTTCTTCTACTTGGTCACAACAAGACTTGGTGCTTCCTCATATACAAGATGTGTAGGGAGTGGTCCCCTCCATGTAAGGTCTCAAAAGACTGATATGGAAAGAATTATGAATTCTTCAATGAGAAGGAAGTGAAAGCGTATATGCTAGGTCATTAATCGTATGAGTAATTTGAAAAGGAACATAAAAACGAGGAGCTAACTTAACAAGGGGGCTAATCTCAACACTTTTAAGACATCTCTTTTTAGTACGAAGCAAAAAATATTAATCTACTTGAAAAACCTTGTGTTATCAACACAATGTAGTCCAAAAATCACTGCAAAACATATTGCCTAGATTAGGGTCAAAGCAGGGGAAGGTGTCATGCTGTTTTGGCTTTCAAGCATGGAAATCCAGCACCTTTTAAAGGTTTTATTTTTCCCTTTAAAAGGTTGATAAAATTTAATTTTTTTACAACGGCCATTTTTCTAAACTATAGGATACATTTTAAAAAGGCCTTTCAAGTTTAGGAAAAAGTGAGATGGGGCATTCATTTGAAGACGTGGGCACCTCTGAACCTTTGTAACTGTCATGACTGGAGTAGGGTGCCACTCAGTTTTGCATGCTTTGTTGTTCATAGGTAGAGATAAGCTTTTCCCGCCCTGCATGCTTCCTTCCAAACTCCCTCTAAACATTTCAAGCCATTTCTCCTACATGCACCCTATTTTTTAAGCTAGAGAGAGAGGCATCGCAAGGGTTACTTAGCAGCAGGGGATACCTCCTTTAGAAGATGCCTAAGCCTACTAAGTCATCTCAGGCTGGTCACAAGAAGAGTCTTCCCATTGTTGAGCCATTACAGAGATAACATTTTGCAAGATAATTACAGATTTTTGTAGCTATCCATGGTCTGTCAACTGTTGGTAAGGACCCAACTACGACAGATTCGAGAGATTTCACAAGCTGATTGGACCAATATGTTAGCATGTCCAATGCCCAACCCTGGATAGAAAACCAAGCATGATGAAGTCAGGGAAGAGTACCACGAGGATTTAATGCTCCTCCATTAAAATGTCTACCAAGAGCTTCCTAAGAATGTTGAGTTGGGTGTCTACTTTACAAAGGGGTCTGCACTTGAGCGGTCGAAGCTTACACCAGAACAAATCAATTGGGCTCACTTTGCAGAGAAAGCAATGAATTGGTTACAGAAGCACAATCAGTTGGAAGGCAAGATGGATAGGTGTGGCAGCTCAAGGAGAACAGTGTTCTTAAGAGATTGCAGGGTACTTCTACCATGGGGTCAATTCCTTGCTCCGACTACCTACATCAAACAAGTGCAAGTTATGGTGGTTGCTCTACAAAAGTGTGCCTTACCAAGGAAGAAGAAGATCCCCTTAATGAAATGCTAGTCTCCATGGGCATGAAGATATTGGATTTGGTGTCAGAGATCAAAGAAGCGAGAGGATCACTGCAAGAGGAAAAAATGCCTTACACTTGGCGCTCGTATCCTAGCTTGGCCTCTTTTGTCAGCTCCGCATGTGGAATGGTGGGAGGGTATAAGCATTTCTAACTTTAGTGAGCGCTGTGGGTGTGGTCATGCCTTCAATGCATGTACACTCAAGGTGTTTTCCTTGCCTTGCCCCCGACACGTTTATCATTTCATGTGCTTTGTGCATGTGTGTGGAGGTAAAGAAATGTGTAGCTCTAGAGTGCAACCAGATTATTCCCGACAGGACCTTGAGGATGTTAGGTCTTGATGCTGTGGGTAAAGAGTGTGCCAATGCTTTAGGTATTGAATAATTTCTTTTATGCTTGTTTGTGCGGATGCACATTTAGAATTCTTGAATTTTGATGTTTGCTTATGTGTTTATTCTTCTCTTGCACATTACAGGCAAAACATATATGCCTAAGGACTTCAAGGACAACTTTGGTGATAAATGGATGAAACTCTCACACCATTCAAATGTATGTGAACTAATATGTTTTGCTATGTTGTTGTTTTAAAGGATTTGAAGATTAATATGTTGTCTTGACTTTTTTCAGTCACATATTCTCATGGAAGTGTAGTGGGAGATGGCAAGATGATGGAGACGCCTGACAACACAAGGAGGCAGTCTATCAACAAGGTTGTGCATGTGAAGACCCCTGAACTAGGTGACATGCTCTATACATTGGCAATCTTCTCATTTGTTGCTTTCCCTATTATGTTTGCTAGCTTATATTAGTAGATATGAATATTGTTGTATGCAGTCAAGGAGGTCACAGATCTAGGAGAGGGGGATATTGTCCTTGAGGAGGTTTCTCCTAAACCAGCAAAGAAGGCTACAAAGTCTAATCTAGGTTTTCAGGATGATGAAAGTGCTTCTAGTGGGACACCGACTGAAGCTGAGAACAACATACCTGCAGATACACCCAAACGAAAGGGTACACACAATGATCCAGAGTGGACTGAATTGGATATACATTTGCAACCACATATGAGGTCACCTCCAAAGCGCAAATTTATAGATGCAAAGTCCCCTAGAAGGTCCACTTTTAGATCACCTGTTAAAGCGCAGATCCATAAATGGGACATCGTTGTGCAACACTCAAAGATCGAGGCTTGCAAAGACCAGAAACGTCCCAAGTTAAAGGAATCAGGATCCCTCCCAAAGAAGCACCTAGTGGTAATGAGGATGAAGAAGATGTGTACTTGTCATCTATGGTTGTAGCCGGGAGATGCAAGTCATCTAGGAAATCTATATCCTAGTATATGATTGTCTGTGCCTATGTGTGGGGGTGTGCGTTGGCATCGTTGACACCTCTTATCATCTCTAGTTACTAGGAATCGTGCATCCTCTACCATGGAATCATTGTTGCCACCTCATGTACTGAAAATTTGATGTATTAATCTTTTGCAAAATCATGTGTCTTTATGCCTCTATTGTGTATTTGAAACATGTCTCTCTTTTTTTATATTTGATAATGACCTAATTTTATAAATTACGTAGTAGTGTGCCGATGTTCATATGTAAGTTCAACCAAGATTGCAAAGGTTCAAGAGCATCTTGATGAGGAGCATGTTAGTGCTACCAATATGTGTAGTTCATTAGTTGGTGATGAAGTAATTGGTGCTATGGAAGAGCTCTCAATTGGTCCTAAAGTGAGCGGTCATGTTATGAAAGATATAGTTGATGGGATTCCAAAGAAGAGGATACTGTTTGTGGTGGACATGAATGGGCTACTTACAAAAAGGGTGTGGGGCACATGGCCATGTCATTCAAAGTTTCGAAATTTGAATGAATTCAGAGTAGACACAGGGTGGACAACAAGTTATGGTGTATATCAAGAGTGGATTCATGGAGTTTTCTAAAAGGCTTAAAAGAGTTGGTGGATATTGTTTTGTGGAGCCAGAATGAAAACAGTTTTTTTTCAGGTATGGGCTCTAAATTTTTAGCAGATTGTACTTAATCTAGCCTCTTAATTATGTCTTGCAATGTCAATGGCTAATTTCATATTGTGTCGCTACAGCAGTGCTATCGCAGGAGGATTGTTAGATGTCATTGCTAAACTTCAAGTGTGTGCCTGGTGCTCCGCAAAACTTTTGGGAGAAGCCAATGTTTTTGAAGAACATATTGACTGTTTGGCATAAGCTGCCGCAATACGACAACAACAACACCCTGTTTTGGTGGATGACAGTAGATACAAGAGTCTACGAAATCTAGACAACACCTACGTTTGTCCAGAAGAGTTTGCACCCGAAGATGATGCACAAGATCCAAAGTACTTGACCAAAACCTTGTTGCCTTGATTAAGTAGATGGGTGCAATTGTCATTCCCAAAGATGTGGCTCTTTTTCAACCCCATACAGAACCGTCGAGATCACATCAGTCAACTTGTAATTAACTACAATAAAACCGACAGATCTTAGTTGCCAATGAATCCCCTTTTGTCCAAAAGTTTTGAGAATCCCCTTTTGTCCAATTTTTTTGTAAAAACGATATTATATAAAAATCGTTGATATTGTGACTCCCATAGAGAGGATGTGCAAAATTTTTGATAATGCAAAGGATATCTATATTTACATGTGCAAAATCTTTTTTTAATATTGATGTCTTTATATTGACCATTAAGCACCTGTTTTGGTGCACCAAAGCACAGTAGGGTGGGTTCTTTTTTAAGGGTTGTAGCCTATGTAGTGGTAGCATATGGTGATTTAGACACATAGCTACACAATCACACACACGCATAGTTATACACAGTTAGACACACAAAGTTTGACACACAGTTACACCTGCAAATGCTACACACACACACACACACACACACACACACACACACAGTTAGACACACAGTTAGAAACACACACACACACACACACACACACACACACACACACACACACTCACTCACTCACTCACTCACTCACTCACAGTTACACACACTCACTCACTCACTCACTCACTCACAATTAGACACACAGTTACACCTACAAATTTACAAACACAAAGTTAGACACAGTTACACACACAGAATTATACACACAAATAGTTACACACATAGAGTTACACATCCATTTACACACACACACACACACACACACAAAAGCTTGTCAAACACAAAGGTGCTTTAAAGCTACATTAATTTTAATGGTAGTTCATGGAACTTCAAAGCTGCATAGTGTTTTCATCTACATAAGGTAGTGAACAGTATATAGCCTCATGCACGCTCGATGACAAGTAGTAGATATTACTTGTTTCATCTTTTAGGGGCACTTTAAACTTGGCAAAATATGGTGATTTAGACACATAGCTACACAATCACACATACGCATAGTTACACACATTTTGACACATAGTTAGACACACAATTAGAGGTTCACACACACACACACTCACTCACTCACTCACAGTTGCACACAGTTAGACACACACACTCACACATAGTTAGACACACACACTCACACATAGTTAGACACATAGTTACACCTATAGATTTACAAACACAAAGTTAGACACACAGTTACACACACTGAGTTATACACACAAATAGTTACATACACATAGAATTACACATCCATTTACACACACACACACACACACACACACACACACACACACACACAAAGCTTGTCAAACACAAAGGTGCTTTAAAGCTACATTAATTTTAATGGTAGTTCATGGAACTTCAAAGCTGCATAGTGTTTTCATCTACATAAGGTAGTGAACAATATATAGCCTCATGCACGCTCCGATGACAAGAAGTAGATATTACTTGTCTCATCTTTTAGGGGCAATTCAAACTTGGTAGCATATGGTGATTTAGACACATAGCTACACAGTCACATACACACATAGACACACAGTTTGACACACAGTTACACCTGTAGAGCTACACACACATAGTTAGAAGGACACATACACAATTAGACACACACACACACACACACACAATTACACATAGTTAGACACACAGTTACACCTGCTGATTTACAAACACAAAGTTAGACACACAGTTACACACACAGACTTATACACACACATAGAATTACACATCCATTTACACACACACACGCACGCACACACACACACACACACACACACCAAGCTTGTCAAACAAAAAGGTGCTTTAAAGCTACATTAATTTTAATGGCAGTTCATGGAACTTCAAAGCTGCATAGTGTTTTCATCTACATAAGGTAGTGAACAGTATATAGCCTCATGCACGCTCGATGTGACAAGAAGTAGATATTACTTGTCTCATCTTTTAGGGGCAATTCAAACTTGGCACACCTAACAAGATGGGATTGGATAATAGCTTCAGGCTATTGATCCAACAAAGTACACTGTTGTGCATCTGTAGCCTTGTAATAATGTCCAATAACATAGTGGAAGCCTTGAGAACACTCATTTCCCCATGCATCTCTCATTTTGCATGTAGCTTTTTGCATCTCACGAGACAACACCTTAGCATGTAAAAGTCCACACCCTCTTCATTATCCTTTTGTCTGTAGCAACATCTTTAACATGATCATGTTCTTTAGGAATGACTATTATGTGACTCCATTTCTTTACATAGGCCTTGTTCACACAAATCCTAGTTGCATTGCGCATGTAAGCATCACAATAGCAAGATAACTTCTTGGTTTTGAGCGGGGTTGAGTCAACCTTGTTGTATCCACAAATGCTATGGATTGAGCGAGAGCTGATAATTGCTGCACAATGCCATGGATTTGACCTATCCACATCACCAATCTGTACATTCCAAAAAGGTCTTGTCACAAGACTCTTCTTAATATAGCTAGTACTTGTTGCTGCAATACTCATGGTGTCTTTCAAGAATGCCACCACATCAGCTGCACACTTCAAATCCACAACATATGTCTTGAGTTGCTCATGAGTAAGTGCCCTTTTGACTACCACACCTGCTCTGTCATGCTCACCTTTACCATGGCTAGACCCAAAAAAGTTCCATGTCATCTCCATATTGGTAATGTCATAGTACCTGCTCACAAAATAAAATGGATGTTTAGCCTTGAATTGCACATCCGTCAGAACATACCCAATGCTTCTTGAATTCCAAGCCTTCTTTCTATAACCAATGTGAATGCATCAAGAAGCAAAGTTGCACAAAGAGTGTATCATGAGCTTTATCATCTGAGACATAAAAGTGCACCTCTTTATCACTGTGTCATCTTCAGTCTTGCGAGACGATAGGTTATGTGTACAAACAATGTGACTTGATCGGTGTTCCAATGCATGGACTATATCTCATTTTGCTCCTTAAACGAGTAATTCTCAACAAAATCCACAACTGATACAATTACATCTTGCGGAAAGTTCTTTATGCGCTGTCAAAATTGCTCGGGTTGCCACCTGTACACAAAATTATGTGCAATGAACTGTTTAGTGTGAACTTTCAACATCTTCCATACATCAGCAAGCATGTCCTTTTGAGAGAGGACCTTTCTTACTTTTGCTTTACCCTCATCGTTAGCACCCACAATAATGTCCTCACAGATTTTTTACATTGCATACTTTCATGGAACTTTCTTACTCAATTGGAAAAATATCTAGCTTCCTTTCTAGTCCACACAATTTGCACTCACCCCTTAGGCATCCTAGCTTGTGAAATGCAGAATCAGAGGGTTTGGGACACACAGAAGATTCCCAAATTTGTGTGACCCCACTTAACACATGCTCATTGGCAGTACACTTCCCAACAATGTTAACTTTAAAACAAATTCTGCAATTGCATCCACACGATGGTCCATGGTGTCCATATACGAGGATGTCCGAATGTGATTGGTTGCCTCCTTGAGATATATCATCTACATATGCTTGATGCAACAACAAGTGTTTATGTCTTTTAGCTTGCGCGCACAAAGAATGGCTTGAACTTTTTAAAACTAAGCTGACCAATAACCAACTGTGGGTTTGTAGCTTTGAATCTCAAAAACAAATCTGTCTACATACATAAGAAGTAGCAAATTTATTATGCATCATAATAATAAAAACATGAAATATGTACACATTCAGAAATGAATCAACCACACATGCAAAGCTTCAAAGCACCATTTAGAATGAATCAAGCACATGTGTAGTGCTTCAAAGCACCATTCAAAATGAATGAAGCATATGTGTAGTCCTTTAATAATAAAAACATGAAATATGTATGCACATTCAGAATGAATCAACCACACATGCAAAGCTTCAAAGCACCATTTAGAATGAATCAAGCACATGTGTAGTGCTTCAAAGCACTATTCAAAATGAATGAAGCATATGTGTAGTCCTTTAAAGCATAACTACAGTGCTTCAAAGCACCATTCTTTCAGAGAATGAATCAACCATATGTGCAATGCTACAAAGCGCCCTGTAGATTGAGTCAAGCACAACATTCAGCTCCTATGTTATGCTTCAAAGCACCATGCACATTGAATCAAGAATTTCTATAGTGCTTCAACGCACCATCCAGATTGAGTCAAGCTCATCATTGAGCTTTTAAAATATTCAACTTCTTTCATGAGCACGTGTGTAGTGAGTAAAAGCACCATGCAAAAAGAATCAAGCATATGTGCAGTGCTTTAAAGCACCTGCAGATTGAGTTAAGCACAACATTGAGCTCATGTGCAGTACTTCAAAGCACCATGCATTTGTGTAGTGATTCAAAGCAACATGCATATTGAGTCTAGCACATCATCTTGCATGTGCAAAGCTTCAAAGCACCATACATTGAATCAAGCGTATATGTAGTACTACAAAGCACCATGCAGATTGAGTCAAGCTCATGCACAATGCTTCAAAGCACTTATGTAGTGGTTTAACATCACCATTCAAATTGAATGTGCAGTGCTTTACATAAGCATACTTCTATGCTTTCAAGAGCAACATAAGCACAAAGGCATGCTGAATTTTCAGGTCTAGAGAAGTATAGCTCATGCAAATGCTCAAAATATTCACATAAGAAAAAATCGATACTAAAAAACAAACTTTTTTGTATCTATATAGTTTGCATAAGCAACTTACCCAATGTCTCATCAAGAAAGTGGATTTGATGTTTTTCATAGGTGCATCTTCCGATCCATTGACGAGACAGATATCCTTCTTGTCTGGAGAAACACGGGTGTTCTCCGTCCAAAAGGCACAAAACAAATCTTTGACCACCTCATCAAACTTGCTTAAAAGGCGTTGGTGCTTACACAAACTCTAGTCGTAATGAACGTTCACCTTTATTGGAACAAAGCCTCTTTTGGGCTTCAAATAAATTTCTAGGATGTATATCTAGTAGCTTTGCAGCGTGTAATGCTAATATCTTCATAACAATTTATTGCACTTGTCAAACAAGTCAACGCAACTTGCTTTACGAAAAGTTCATCACTTGATTTTGGAGCCTTAATCAAGTACATAGACTCTTTCAATGCACGAACCATATTTGAGTCGGCATGCCATCCCTCAACGTATTTTCCAATACGTGCATCCTGTAAGACCTCATCCATAACTTCAGAGCCCATCTTCTTCCCAAAAAAGATGACAATTGCTTAACCAAGTAAACACAAATTCTCTCTTTTGCTACGTTCCTTACCATTATCATTTTGGTCTTATGTTTCGCCGCGGCTCCTTGCTCTCTTCTTCTTTGAAAAGCCTCCCATGATCTAATTATGCTCTTCTTTGGAGACGTGAAAATCCATTGAGTGTGGTTGCCCTTGCATTTGTAAATCTAAAATCGGTTCTACTTCAATTTGCTCCAGCCTTATTGCTTCAAGACTCTCCATAAGAGAGAGAGAGAGAGAGAGATAGAGAGAGAGAGAGAGAGAGAGGTCCTCAAATAAGATTAGGTAGATACAGAGATTAGGCATAATTTCTTTGTGTTCATGTCTGTGAAAGACGAAGAGAGAGTGAAAGACAGATATTAGGCATAATTTCTTTGTGTTGTTGTGTGTGTGTGTGTGTGTGTGTGTGTGTGTGAGAGAGAGAGAGAGAGAGAGAGAGAGAGAGAGAGAGAGCGCTATGTTTCAGTGTTTCAGATTGAGCCTAATTGCTCTGTGTGTGTGCGTGCGTGCGTGCGTGCGCGTGTGTGTGTGTGTGCGTGTGTGTGTGTGTGTGTGTGTGTGAGAGAGAGAGAGAGAGAGAGAGAGAGAGAGAGAGCTCTGCTCACAGTGGAGAGAAGTAATTGCCTAATTGCTCAAAGAGATCGCTATGCTGGAGAGTAAACTGTGATACAGAGAGAGGGACACGAAATGTCCCAGGCTTTTTCATTTTTAACAATCCACTCCTCTTTTATTATAATGTTTGGAATAACAAGCAACAAAAAATAACCTATATACACTTTTTGGAACATAAGAAAATCCCTTCAAAGCACAAATGAGGTGCTTTTAGCATGTTGTCCCAGACAATACGTTTTTAGTGCTTCCTCCATTTCTTTGACCCATTATCAAACAATGTAGTCCAAAAATCACTACAAAACTTAGAATCTCTATCAGAAATAATCACTTGTGGTGGTAAACCATGATGTATGAAAATCTGTTTAACAAACAAGTGTGCGGCTTGATGTGAAGTAAGAGTCTTTTTACAAGGAAGAAAATATGCATGTTTGCTAAATGTATCAACAATGGTCCGAATGATATCATTATGGCTTGCAGTCATGGGTGGGAACGATGCATAAAAGACATTGTGTGCTTTGCATAATCAATATGTGGTGTGTACTGATGTCGGAAAGGCATTCCCAACATCATGTCAATACCATGCAAAGGTGCTACTAAGAAATTATGTTCATCAAAAAATTGTGCAATAAACAAAGCAAGATTCTTCACTTTCTTAGAACAATTATACTTTTGATTTTGAAAAATAGCCTTTACTTTAAAATGAGAAGGAATCATGTCAAGATGAAGAGCATGTATAAGATGTTTAGAAATAAAATCATGTGTACTACCATCGTCATGCAAGATTGTGATTTCTTTATCTTGAATTTTTCCTTTCATTTTAAGTAAAGTGTCTAGTGAAAAAGAATGAGGGTCAAGGTTAGAAGTTCCTTCTTGAGATTTACCATTAGACTCGTTACCATTAGGCTCATAGTCATCATCGTCTCCAGTGCCTGTGTCTCCATCTCCATCCCACCATGTTAAGCCGAGCAATTGTCTTCTTGTTATTGTTGCTTGGACACCAATTGGCATTGTGTCCCTTTTGATGGCAGATGTAACACGGATATTCTTCGCTTTTTCATCTCAAGACGCCAAATTTAGAACATCTGTCTTCTTTGGTTCTCCATTTGCTCCGTTATTATTGTTGCTAATCTTTTCTTTGTTGTTGTTGAATTACTTGCTTTTTTTATCTTGACCCTTGTGAAAAGGTCATTTGAATGAAGAACGCTTGTTAAAACCACTAGAAAAAATCAAAGCTTTGGAGAATTTAGAAGTACAATTCTCCTGTTAGAACTTGGGCACACCATTTTTCTTTTCATAAATTCAAAGCAAAAGATTTACAAAGGCAAGACTATGAGGACAAAACATGTTAACTTCCGCTCTAATCTTTGGATCCAACCCTAAAATAAACTTCCTTTTAAGATTCTTTTCATGCACTTTTTCAATGGACTACATTTGAATGAGAGCATTCCAAAAATTTTCAATGTAAGTTTGGACATCCTCCCCTTTCACAACTGTCTAAGAGTGTCCCATTGCTATCAAGCTTTGGCTTTGTACTGAGGAGGAGGAAGTAGAAAGTATCTCTTAATTTCATGCTAAAAATCCTCCCAAGTACTAGGTTTATATAGCCCATTCTTGGTAGCATTCCACCATAAAGTGGCATTCTGATTCAAATGATTTGCATCGCACTTGACCTTGTCTTTCTTGAAAAATTTCTCTCCTGAAAAATAGTCATCAAACTAGCTAAGCCAAGCTAAAATAGTGTGTGTGTCCTTATTTCCATCAAAATTTTAAAAAGAGAAAGCCTTGCAACTAATGTGAGATTGTTTCCGAGCCATTTGAGCATCTAAAGTTGCCTTGATAGCTCGACGAATAGAATCCTCATCCCTATCGCTTTCAATATCATGCATGTGCCATTTGCGATGTTTTAATTGGTCTTCTAATGTAATTCTATGAGTGTGTTCATTGATCAATTGTACTTGCAAAGCAGTGAGTTGCTCTTAGATATACGAGGATGCAGGAAAACTAGCCATAGTTGATGAAGAATAAATAAAAATAGCAAAAGTTCAGAAATACTTATAGTAGTTCCCGCTCTTGATAATAATTGTGAAGTTCATGTAACCCACAAAAACATAGAAGAGTGATGTGGCCATCCAACGCAATCTCCAAAATTTCCGAAAGGAACGAGGTGAAGCGTCAAAGAGTCGATTGGTGGAAAAGTATTGAGTATCGGAAGACAATCTGAACTTCAAAAGAGTGAACGGCGACCAATTTTAAAAATTCAGAAAACTTTGATTTGCTGTAATTATGCATTTAGAACATCAAAATTTTCATCAGTTTGAAGCCATGCCAAATTCAGATGAATTTGGGCACTTTTTGAAGGGTTTTTTTCACTGAAAAGAGCTCCACACATAAATCTCCTCTTCTCTTTGAAGCTTTTTATGAGTAAAAGAAGATGGGAATTATGGAGACCATAGCTTTTTATAGACTTACAACCACTGCTACAAATTCAAATTGGATCCACAAAAGAGTGCAAACATGGTACAACTTTTATGCAAGAGAGCATTCCGGACGCATCCAACCGAGTGGATCTAGATTTCGTCAAGTTATGCAGATTTCTTAAGCTCAAGAGTAATCGGAGCATGTGCTTTTATGTTTCTACATGCTAGCTTTTCTTTTCTTTTTTGTGTGTGGCTTGTGTAGACCTTGTAAAAGCTAGAGATGAGCCCTTGTAATTAGCTTAGTTAAGGATTTTTGAATTCTTTTTTTTGCCCTTCTTTTGCCTTCCCTACACTTGTATTTCCAGCCTCCTTTTGGTGTCGACGTGAAGAATTTTGAAGCCCCTTTGAAGCCTTGGATTTTTTTTTAAAAAATCCTTCTTGCTGTACTAAATATTTTTTACTTTCTCTACCCCCAAAGCTCTGATACCACTGACATGAATTTGGATCTTGGGGAGACAAATCACTTACTATTCAAACGGATTAAAATATTAACTTTAATTATTACCATGAACAAAATAGCAAGATAGCATAAAATCATAATTAAAATTAAACATATGAGAGTGTTGGGTGCAATCTATCCCCCCTCAAGAAGTCCCGACATGCTCCCACTTCTTGAGTATTTATGCTTTATTAATAAAAATAGCCCATAAGCCAAAAATAGATGCACGCTTTTATCGATGGGCTTGCCCTTTACAAAAATGGAGGTTGCTTTTAACACAAGCTTAGATAAAGTAGTCCCATCTAAACCACTAAAGGAGAACTACACAAAGAACCCCAAGGGCTAATTCACGTGCAATAAAAATCAGTTAGTCCACACCTAAGTATAACAAAAGTGGGCGGCTAATAACGATACAAAATCTTGTAGTAGATACTACAACCAAAATACCAAAGTGAAAACCGTCCCAGCTAACGCCATATCACTGCCATCACGTCCCAACCATTCCGTCTTGTGAGGATAGAGCCCGTCAATCTCACCAACCTACACAAGTTGTCCATTCAAACACATTACAAATTAGCAACACATGCTAAAAGTACACAACAACACATAAGTATTAAATCCAACACTTAGTTCCAGCAATCCCTAATTTCATATGTCCTACACATGGAATATTCGGAATCACTATCATATACCTTGGTCCAACCTCTCTCAGTGTGACATTCTCCCTCAGTTTCTAGTAATCCTTTCCCTTTATCCCCTCTTCTTGGGTTTTTATTGCTCTCTTTCTTTCCTACTTTGCTATCCCCGCTCAACCTTCTTCTTCTCACTACGAGGTTTGGCATGTGTCCCTCCACTACAATACCTTGCTATGTGGCCAAAGCCCTTGCATCTGAAGCAAGCCCCAAGGAACGGACCAAATTTTAGGGCCAGCTCCAATCTTCCTAGTTCACCCAGGTCTACATCCATAGATTTTGGGGTTTCATTCCAGGTGTTCGAGGTAATGTAAACGTTATTTGCTTGGGCAACTAGAAGCCTCTTCTTTTGGAATATACAGCGTCGAACCGAGAGCACTGGTCTAGTTCCCCAAGCGCAAGCTTAAGCTAAGGTGGAAGACCAACAATCTCAAACCATATTAGGCAAGCTTCCTACAAACTCTTGTTTAACATCAAACAACGGATCAAAAGGCCTAAGCTTGAATGAGTTTCTAGCCCATAAACAACGATGCCCTTGTAAAAAGATCTAACACAGTGTGACCCTTATAGCGAACAGTACATTAAAGAAGCCCTTACCCAGATAGAATACTTGCAACACCACCTTGTCATGGAAGACATCTTCTTGCAGCCATTTGCCTAAGTCTACTTTGGTTGGTGGCCTACCAGGGAAGAGGACTATGGCACTGCAAATTGATAAGAGGCCTATCTGTCTTCTAATCAGATCATCAGAGACTCTCGTACATACCTTGGATCGATCGGGTTTGCAAACTTTGATGCTAGGTATTCAGTCTAGCAATGATCCAATCGGGATGCACTTTCTTTGCATCTCTTTCATCACCTTCAGCGTCGCAACTGTGTTTCGTCTCCTCTGGGTCCTCTGGCTCCCAGTCCCCCCCCAACCCCTGTCATCCTCATCTCCACCTTGAGTCCACGCATCTTCCAATTCTAAGGCACACCGGCTTGCATGCACGAGCGGACACCTCCCACCTGCGCAATGTAAAAAACCATACAACTACCATGTGTGAGTATAACTCCACTACTCCACTCCACTACCCTCTATCTCTTGATATTTACATCCACATGTGATTTTGATTTTATAAGGTTTTTAACAAATGTTCTTTAACCTTCTAAAAAATCATTGTTTATTAATTAGTAAACATAGTTTCTAAGGGTGGAAAATCAATTGTAAACATCGCTTCTAAGGGTGGAAATGGGGGTGATGACCTCTCGCAAAAGCGCATGTGCGGTTTCAAAAATCTTGTGCAACGCCTACTTCGGCTCCACTTGCCTCGAAGAGTACACATCATCAAATTCTAACAGTCGTATATACAACACACATTACAATGGGCCACAAATAAATGTGTGCTAAAGATAAAGCAAAGGTCATCAAGGCGCCTCACACAATCAAAATAACAAGCATTTGACTCAGACAAGATTGAAGGCAAAGTTCATCAAGGCATCTCACACAACCAACATAATGAGCATTTTGAATGAAGGAATCTTGTGTAATCAAAATAACGAGCATTTTGACTAAAACTAGATTGAAAGCGAAGGTCATCAAGGTGCCTCACGCGATCAAAATAACAAGCATTTGAATTTGACGAATGGATTGAACGTAAAGTGAGATAGCAACTTTCTCTTAAAATAGGCCAAAAACATATGTGCTGTTTTAGATTTAATTCAGTACGTTGTTTCATCACCAAAAATATTTTTTACACAAAATTTAAAATAAAGCATTTATTAGTATTTACATAAATATGTATTCCTAATTTCTTTTTTTTAAGGGATTTTTTAAATAGGGGTCCAATGTTTGTAAAAAAATGGAAAGTTAGTAAAGTAGTTGATGAATTTTTGGATAACCTTTGATATTCGGGTTTTTTTTGGATAACCTTTGATATGAATTTTTGGATAATGTAACTAAAACATTGTAACCCTTGTCGCCTTCTCTCTTAGTCCTAGCACCTGCATGTTGTGTTGAGGCAGAAAGTGTGCTCCCAGAGTCTTCCCTGTTGCAATCCAAAATAAAAATGAAACATTTTGTTACCCAATTGAATAATGAGGGAGAACTATTTGGAGCACTAGCGAACAAGACGAGCCATCCCACTCTATGTCGACTTGTTCTTATGCATCCAATGGTGCAATAGTTCTATGCAACTTTTGCTTCCATATGAATTTTTTTTATGTTTTTTTATATTTATGGATACATTTTTCTTATCATTATATTTGTCCCCAATCTTGGAATCTCTATGTAGGGAGGAAGGAAGAGAACGTCTACCCATGTTCTTTTTCGAGGACCCTATTAAATATGTATAAATATTTTTATTTGTAGGGGATTTCATAAGGTTTATACCCAAGAACAAAAAATCTTATGACAAGTGTCATTTTGCCCATGCATATCTTTTAAGTCTCCAACCCTTTAAATATCTATGTGTCTCTCTCCCTAACATTTTTATGATTTTCTCCTTACAATATCAATCTCTCTCTCTCTCTCTCTCTCTCTCTCTCTCTCTCTCTCTCTCTCTCTCTCGTAATAGAAAATATATTACCAAAAATTACTTTACAAATGGCCACATGGCCGCCATGTGATGTACTAGCTTTGCCTCACTATTACTCTGAACCATGGGTGTAACTCGGAGTACCCTCATCCAATATATAGCCATGTCATTCTCCACCACATAAGCTGACCTATGTGAAGAGACTTGCCATAATAGTATCTCTTTTATACAACTTATGTGAGCAATACCCACTTTTGCAACAAATATGAAGGCATTCCTAGTTAACTAGATATGCCACAAACCTATCCACAAAATGAAAGAAAATTGAATGTTCTGGGTTATCCGGCCCATTTGCAATCCCACCAAAAATCCAGTCTTTAACCTTTACGAGCCTATCTATCAACAGAATCCATACGCGAGAAAAGAAATCCCACACCTTCTTTGCCACCGGATATGAAATGAAAAGATGCATGCATGTTTCCAAGCATGTAGTACAAAACACAATTACCGGAAGCAATCCGTTGCTTTCGCAAGTGGTCCCCCAGAAGTGGTAAGCCTCCAACTACATGCACCATAGGAACACCTTCCCTTGATATGGAATCTTAGACCACCAGCCCTATAAGATTACTCCTTCCACTAGACCCTACTTTTCCTGATGTTCCATTCCCTATTAGCCTTCTCACTGATCCAACGCTTATCTTCCACCATCATATGGTACGCTTGAGGCTTTCTAAATGCCCAATCTAACCAAGTTTGCTGATCCTCCAACAACTAAGGAATATCACCAAATGGTGCCACGTTTTGAGGCTTTCTAAATGCCCAATCTAACCAAGGTTGTTGATCCTCCAATTGAGGAATATCACCAAACGGTACAAGGCCTGCTCTCACCCATAATTGTACATATCCACATGAAACCCGAAAATACTGATGGATTTTTCGAAAAGACAATAAGCGGCCTCTACATGGCAACAAAGCATCCATAATTCTCACTAGTCCCAATTGAGCCATTCTATTGAATTTTGGCCGCTCAACAAGTTTGTCAAGCCACTCCAGAAGTTGTGAAGTAGCCAACACCTCACATGCCATAGAATTCAACTGCAACCAATAATTTGAAGGCTTCCATTTAGTGTGTGCCAACACCTCCTTCCATGAGATCATCAAATGAGAAAGGAGAGGTGAAGCCACCACTCAAACCTATTGCAAACCATTATTTACATTCCACCATGTACCATCAATCCTAGTATTACCATGCACAAGGAGAGGTGAAGCCACCACTCAAACCTATTGCAAACCATTCACTACATTCCACCATGTACCATCAATCCTGGTATTACCATGCACACAAGTACCTCCTCTATGGTGAGGACCTTAACCACCATTACCACCCATGCCTCTTGAGATACACACATATATCACAATAAAGGCCATCTCCTAGCGAACATATGTAATCTGACATCTAATAGGGCTGCCCCTCCACTCCTCTTCGGAGTAGTAACATGCTCCCAAGAAATCCATGCCTTCCTTGGCTTATTTCTTGCTCTTTTTCATAGCATAAATCTAATTGGTTGTTGTATCTAATCCAAATCTTTGCTCATACATGGCAATAAAGGCAAGAAAAAAGTTATCATACTAATCAGAATGGATTGTGCCACTTTGAGCCGAACATGCATAGGCCAACCCTAAGATTTCCAATTCAAAAAAAGGCAAGAAAAAAGATATCATGCTAATCATAATGGATTGTGCCACTTTGAGCCTAACATGCATAGGCCAACCCTAAGATTTCCAATACACAAACTTATCATTTATCCTTGCAGAAATCCATGCCAACAAAGCCTGTGAATCAACATCAACGCCAATAGGATAACCCAAGTGGCGTGTGATGCATCCCCTTTGTATGACTTGCCCACTCCATCCCCAAACCAAGCAAATCGCATGCAATATAGCTTATCAGAGAAGATTTTTGCATATTAATGTATAACCCTAAATCAAGAACAAAAGTATCCCAAACACACATAGCCTTCTGAACATTATCTCTTTGAGCCTTAAGGAACATGAAAGAATTATCTTGCCAATGCGTGGGCTAACCATGTGCTCTCCACTTGGAAGAGTAAGCCCTACAACTTCACCGTCCTCCACTAGCTTATCCGGTCGAGATAAGATTGGATGTGTAACAATTGCAAACAAGAGAGGGCTAAGTGGACATCCCTACCTAACCGATCTCATCAAATGAATGGACTCAGTCACCCCACCATTAACCATAAGTCTAGCCATTGCATGTTGGCTAATAGTATAAATCAAAGAAGACATGTGAGGGGGCCAAATCCCATAGCCTGCATAAGCTGTGAAATAAAAGACAACTAACGTGATGATAAGACTTTTCAATATCCAGTTGAATCATAACCACCTCTTTCCCTCCTCGAAGCCCTTGCATAATCAATTCCAATTTGTAAATTCAATATATTATGCAAAATTTTTTGACCTTTAAAAAATCCATATTACCTTGGATGAATCAAAGTAGGAAGAAATGGTTGTAACATGTTGGCCAAGACCTTTGCAAATATCTTATACATGGCCCCCATCAATGTGATTGGTCTCCATTGACGTAAATTAACTGGGGATGGAACTTTAGGCAATAAACGTACAAGCCCAATCTTCCAAGTCACAGGCATGATGCCTGTATTCCAAACCTCTTGAAAAATAAAAGCAAGAGAGACCTTCAACTCATCAGCATACTTCATGAAAACCTCATTGGGAAGCCCATCACATCCTAGACTTTTCCCTTTAGGCAAATGCTTCAACAACACATCTTCCACCTCATCCACATAAATATCTCTTTCCAATTCATTTGCAGAAACGTTTGATACCTAGTGACAAACCAAGTGAAACAAGGCCTCTCTAACATGACATCAGGAGATATGACCTCCTATAGACCCAACAAATGGCGATAAAAGTCCATACACACATCTAGAACACAAGTAGAATCACTGATCAATACTCCTTGTCTATCTTGCATCTTGACAATATGCTTTTGCAAATGAGCAAAACGTATATAACTGACAATTAGAATCCATTACGACATCCATTCGAGCCATAAGCTTATATCTCACATATTGATTCTCGTGCAATGCTGCAACCTGATTATTTGGGGACTGTTTTGAATCAAGAGGGGCATGTAGTGGCTTTTGAAAACCACCGCCTGCAATATGCAAAATAAATTATCCGTGTAAAAATGATGCATTATGAATCCCATACTAGGAGCACGATTTTGAATATTGAACATACAACACTCCCAACAAGCTGACACTCCAACAGAGATTACATGGCCTCAAAAGTTTTATAACACTTGCAACATAAATTGATGGAAAATAGTATGCTCCAAGAAAGTTTGGTTAACCTTAAGAGGAGCCTTTCCCAATAATGGCCTATAAGCATTCATAGAATGGCTATGCATCTCCAATACCAAAGGAAAATGATCTGACAAAATATGAGCTCTTATACCCACATATTGTTAAGAAGCATATGTAAATCCTCTCTCATGCTGTTGTAACCATGACCATATATCTTGTTTCAAAACTTGATTGGCAAGCACATTCTAGCTTAGCCTCTCCGGCCCATCCATATAAGAGAGGTGTAGAAGCATGCTCCGAAAATTCACATACATTAAAATCTCCCAACACAAAGCCAAGCTTAGCGTTGCACAAACACAATAAATCATACCATAACTAATGGCATGCAACATCATTAAGCGCATACAATCCCACAAGCTATAATGTTTCATCCATGAACTCCACTTCCACAACAATTCCACAACAATGAACCGCCCCCGGACTTCTTGCATAACCAATGATAGCTTAAACTAAGATTTAACTGCAATCATGACTCCTGATTGTGTAGTGAAGTGCCCACCATAAAACACATGAAATTCCTTGTAATACACTTGCCCAACCCCATAGAATGTTGTTTATTCTCCACAGCACAAAACATATCCCATTGACCTTGAAACACAGTACGCCACATGCAATAATTCTTGGACGGTGAACACACCTTTTACATTCCAACGAGACATCTACATAATCCATCAAAACATAAATCCAATCAATGAGGTACCACCACCAACTCCTTTACTTAAAATATTGCATAGGATCCTCAATGCCTTCTCTCTCCATCTGTTCTCACTCTTCGTAGCAAAACATCCCATCCACCCATTCCTTCACCTAAAGTACGGGCATAATTAGGTGATGTATCCTATCTCCACTTGACATCTGGATACTTCTTGTCCTAAGCTGAGACCATAGCCCCTTTTTTATCAAATAGAAGAGAAAAATTTACCTGATTTTCTTTCGTAACTCCAAGTATCAGATTATATCGAGTGTCATACCTTACCTTGGTTATCTCTCTCGCGTCCATCTTGTGGCAAGGACAAAATGATGAAGAGGCACTGTGGCCAACACCCACATTTTGAATACCACTAGAAGTAGCTATCTGGCGAGTACTGCTCTTCGCCACCACAAGCTAAGGTCTATCTTCTGTATCTGCCAAAACTTGTTTACCTTTATTCGCCAAAACTTGTTTACCTTTATATACCACTTTCTCACTTTGTTTTGCTACTTGTTTGCCCTTCTCTATATTCAAACCAAATGGCAAAACCGGAGCTAATGTATCCTTACGAGTCAAACCCTGGGACACATTCGGTTGTGGCTAAGTATTCATCTCCTCTGGACACTTTGAAATGAGGTGACGCATCTCCCCGCTTGCAAATGATCCCTACTTTAATTCGAAATACAAAGGGTCAATCCATCCACACACAACCTCAATTGTCGAGGTCGAGGCTTCCCAGTATCCCACAACATGCAAACCCTGATGCCACAAAAGATGTGCCAGATATTCACATGTCAAAATGTTTTTACAATGTTGCATTGTTGTGATAAAGACGTCTTTAGTAGAATAAAGCTAGGCATCTCTATTATGGGTTATTGATTATCTATACATTACAATGAAATGGTAATGATAAAGATATCTTTCAATCAAATCAATCTAGACATTACTATTATAGGTTATTGATTATAGATCCATGTTGATTTAGCACTAGATGTTGGTTAAAATAACCCCCTTCATCTCACTATCCAAGAGACTACATCAAAGGGAGCATTCAACCGGAACAATATATTCAAGGTTTTACACACATCCTCTTTTACAGCATGTATAAATATTATTCCAACGATAGCAAAGAATGTTAAGTACCAACGATCATTTGTACAAGCTCTTGCGCGGAGGTACAGACAACATAGCACGACTGTAGTTATATGGCTAGTATTGGGTTCTAATAACCTCAGACGAGTCCCCCACCCCTAGGTATGCTCACTTACATATTGCTGCATGAATGTAAAGGCTAACCATGTGGGTTGTAAAATCTTGAATATACTAACCCTATGACTTGCACAAGGATGGGGGCATGGGCTAAATGCTGGCCCCTCCATGTAGCCTTCGATAGACAGCTAGATTATGTGCACACATTTTAGGTTTGGTGAGTTCGTAGAAAGGAGTCACCTTTCACGAAGTACCAACCACTTTCCCACCCTACTTTTGGTCAGCTCCAAACTTCTCCAATTTTACACCGTTGAATAAGCACTTCTGAGTTGCTCACCAACATGCACAAAAACAAAACCATAAGGTAACTTTAAGACTGCAATGATGTGGAAATAAACAATGATAGTGAATGAGCTTTGAGATGATTGATGCATGATAGACCTGTTACCAAGAGATTCAAAAGAAAAATGATCACAGATCGTACCGACTATTCAATTTAGCAAAGGGACCCGTGCACCACAAGTCCCAGGTAACAAATCAACATCTCACCTTGTGCCTCCGACGGGTAGCCCTAGGGCAAATTCTCTGTTTCCAACTTAAGTTGAGGCTCTCAAGTTGGAGACCAAAAATTTGCCCTAGGGGCTACCCGACGGGGGCACAAGGTGAGATGTTGACATGTGTTTGAACAGTGAGCCATGTTGGAGCTCTAGCTGCTCTCAGCCTCGGCTCAGCTTGACTTTACAAATATTTTCTTGTAGAGTAATGTGTCAAGTCTCCAAAACCTGTGTTAACCTAGTTGATGTGGTCACAGTTAGTGTCGAACTAGATTCCCTTCCATAGGTGTGACAACCTAGATTGACATGGTAGGCATTTGAGACTAGGCCATGCACTATTGCTTGCATAAAATCTCCATCAAGCTAGGGACTGTTGCCCTTTAAATACGCCCTTTAAACACCCCTTTGCATTTACACACCAAGGACAGAGACGACAATAGGGAAAAAAGCAGTAAGGGTTCTAAACCTTGCAATAACAGTTAGTCATTAACTGGAGAAAAAAAGCAGTCAACACCACAAGCCCATACAGACTGAATTTCCGTGCAGAATTGGCACATGCTGCTGCAGCCCTAGAACTCCATGAAAGATCCCTACATTTCACCACAATTTTCAGTGCCCTACAAGACAATTACATCGATGCAGAATGCACCCCACAGGCATTATGCCCAAAATTCAGTGCCAAACGACAGTTTTGTTGTAAGATAAATAAGGGAAGGGAAGACACTGGGGGGGGGGGGGGGGGTTGCGGACTTTTGCAAAGAAATCCTAACACGCACACAAATGACTGCTACCAGCCCCGTGTTTAGTTTCTTGCAAACAGCAGAACTGTCATGATCGTCGTTAACTCTACAACTAACCAAGCAGACAAGGTGCACAAAGTTGAGCACAACAGAAAACAGACCTCCAGAATCAAGGAATCCCACATTCCACCGCAATAATAACCATCTCCCAGCAATACTTAATTCGTTCGCAGAAGCTTCACTTAGCTCACCAAATTTGATGATAGGACATTCGAAAAGGAGAGACTGCTATTCTTTGCACCCAAATATTTCCCCCAAATTACGTAGACCTATATACTACAAATTACATCACGACACTAGAATTTCATTCTTGCAAAAACTTAAGATATAAAGGTTAAGGCTGAGGTATTAGCAGCATAGTAGGTGTAATTCCTTGTGGTTGAAACCTGTCTATTGATTTACTATCTAGTTCGAACTTGCCTTGATGAGGTAAGTGTGTTATGCCCCAAAATCCTCTTGCAATACACCAAAAGCCAAGTAGTTAAAAAACCTGCACCCTTCTGCTTCTCCCTTTGCAGCATAACTAATCACACCATAACTCAGCATTTCCAGCCACACTATACTCCGAAAGGTAAGGTTCACACTAGGTAGCGCAAAACATGTCCATGTGAGGTACACATATGTAGCCCTCCCACTGTAGTGAAGATATGTTTGGTCCAACAAAAAACTGCTTTCAAGATTCACCATCTCCAGAGGAATAGCTGACATCTGACATTCTGAGCCATAATACACCAAAAAACATGGGAGGATTGCACCAAACTACAGGGCTCCAACCAGCAATCAAAACCTACCATGACTGCTGGCCCCCAGCTGCTCAGATATCACCCATCCACCACGCTCACTAGTTCATATTCAACCAAAGAGAGATTGTTGTCCTCCTTAACAACAAAACTAGATGGTTCTGTGACCTCAACTCGTCCCCACTTGTCCACAGCCAGCCGCATACAGCCCTTGAACATATCAATTTTTGCATTTCGAAGAATTACAGTCACACCTGGCTTCATCATATCCACTGCCAAAGAGCCACAAAATTAGAGATTGACAAAACAGTTGTGAGCAACCGCAAATGTGTATGACTATATAGTTATTACTTAAATAGAGAGACGTTACGTCCGACCCTTTAAAAGGCATCGATCCAACACATATGCAAGAGTCTTACCAAGCAGAGTAACCCTCAGAACCCTATGCAATGGCAAAGGAAACCAAGGACTGAAAGATTTATCCAAGCAGAGATGATGAAAACACACCCTGTTCATTTCTTGCCGTGAATATGATGACCCCCGTTTCATCTCCTACTAAGCATTCAGCGATGCAAACACTCCGGGCATGATTGACATCAGGCCGGGCCCGTTGCAGAACAGTCTTGGAGCTTACAACCTTAACAACAAGAGTGTGTCCAGCAGTTCCGGGCTGCAATTGGTCCACCTTCACAAACACTGGCTTCCTGAGCTTGGCTTGAGGGTTTTGCTCAGCCATTGTCAACACCTGCAGACTATCAGAATTAAATTTACAAATTATTGAAAACTGGCCTTGAAAAGAAATGACGCAAGTCAACCTAGGTCACGATATAACCTTATCTACTTAACACTTGCAATAGCAAGAGAGAACCTTAGTAATAACCTGGGGAAAATACTGCAAGAGAAACCCTTTCACGGCAATGGCAAAAGAAAGCCATTGAAGAACTTGAAAGGGCACCTGTGAACCGTAACACTAGAAATACTTGGAAATGGCCTTAGAATGCAATTACATACAAAGCATTATTACCTCGGTCCCCGAAAGAACCTTTCAGACACTCAACAAGACTGTACAAACCCCTACAGAGGACCTTGAAGAATTTCTGGAATGGCATTAAAAAACATGCATCTTATCCACCATAGAAACCCCATAAAGGCAATGGAAAACCTTATTAAAGCCGTAAAAAGGTAAAGAAACCCCAAAAAAGCAATCACATCGTCACACAAAAACCTTACCCAGCAAAGGGCGATAGAAAACCATGATCTCAGATCACATCTGCCAGCAACAGCAACAAACCCACACGAAACAGAAAACCTAAGCGCACTAGAAGAGCTAAGAAGCCGCAACGGAAAAAAAATCCTCAAATGGAAATCGCACCATTAAAACTATAAAAAGCCATATCCACCATAGAAAAACCTAGCTCGGCAAGCTGGGGCTTGAGATGAAGCCCTAGAATGCAACCACAGAGACGGTGTTTAAAGGAAAAAAAGCAAAAACACAGAAGCAAAAGCACATTATGTATTTGAGAAATCTCGCTGTGCAGCATGAAAAAACCTGACAGGAAAAACATGGAGAAATGTTCGCAAGAACCGTGCGTTCCGTGCGGGAAACCCCCGCCTTCGTGCAGAGAGAGAGAGAGAGAGAGAGAGAGAGAGAGAGAGAGAGCAAAAGCGCACCTTCGATTAGGGTTTCGCAAAGACGACAGCGGGAATGAGCAGTTGCAAAGGCGGAACATACACATATATGAAACCACCAATTTGCTTATCTTAAGTTAATCTGGAATTAGCGCTAACAACCGACCCACTTCCCCCAATGATTTGCTCATTTCACCAACCCGAGTGATTTGATCATTATAATTTCCCCTTTTTTCTTTTTTTGAGGTGGTGTAGATCACTTTGTTTATGTTTGGGACGCCTAGGGCATGTAGTCGAGTTAGTAGAACAGTCGGGTCTCATTATGGGGGCTCAGGTTTAATGCCTGTGAGCTACACGGCAAGGGCTGCTTGTGTGAGCCGATGGATTATTTCACCTTCTGTATGTTTGGGCACGTACACATGCATGTGTGCTTGTGTGTGTGTGTGTTTTTTTTCTAATCCGAATGAGAGTAATTGTATTATTCAAAGGCCAACATTTCAAATACAAAAAGCTTTTCTAGAGAAGCTTAACTCATTGGTAATCCTGGATGGAATTCTTAACCTCAATGAGCTCAAGTATGAATTGAGCTAATTCTGCATCTTCCTTTGCAAGCTGTTGTCCGACTTCTTCCTGACTCTCCCAGTAACTTTGATGTTTCTTATCTTCTCTTCGTACTCAACTCGAGCTTCGTTGATGGCAAGCACTTCTTCAACTTCAATGCGTGATTGTTGGGCCCGACAGACAGTATTGTTCGCTTTTAATATCATCCTCATCTCTGCATAGAAATAGCAATCCTCAGACCAGGGCATTTGAGTGAGACTGCATTATGGAACACTGAGTAATTGCGCATAATCCACACACACCACAGATATTCTGCTCTAATTGCATTCCATAGGTTCTATGAACAACCAGAGAAGTCCCGAAGCAGGATTTGTTTCCATGTTAACTGAGATTCCTTGACCGGGGAAAGACATTGTTGAACCAATTCCAAGAGGCTTTTATTATATTTGCATGTAATAAACAGATGGGGTATGGTCTCTTCTGCCTGTCTGCATCGAGGGCACCCAGTTTTTTAGTCCATATCCCTTTACAAGCCATAATAAGCCATAATAGAACAGATTTTTTGGGAGGAATCACATTAGACCAAATTTTGGAGAATCAAAATTCCCAATGTTTCCTGTGCCACAGGATGTTCCATTTGGTATTGAGTCTAACATGAACCGGCATACCATTAAACGGTAGGGGGAGAGATGGGCAACATAGTATTGGACTGAGACCCGTTAAAAGCATCCAACGTAAAGGCACTCCTGCATTGAATAAGCATGGCCTTGTCTGGGTCCCATTTGGATACCATTAAACGGTAGGGGGAGAGATGGGCAGCATAGTATTGGACTGAGACCCGTTAAAAGCATCCAACGTAAAGGCACTCCTGCATTGAATAAGCATGGCCTTGTCTGGGTCCCATTTGGATATTCGACAATATGAAGAGTAAATCCTCTCTATTGATTCTATACATCTGCCTTAACTGATCATACTCGAACCATGCCTGAGCAGTGAAATCCCAGCATTGAATCCCCTTCTTAGATAATTTATGGGCTTTCTTCAAATTATGAGCATCCACACAGTCATCTAGGCAGAGAGAGAGAACCAAATGGAATCCTTATGAAAGATACCTGCTGGCAGATTTCCTAGTGTTCTTTGACATGCATATAGATTCCATGACTCTGTTTCATGAAGACTAGATACTTCTAACCAAATCGGATCCGGAGGATTTTATATGGATTCTACTGAGAAACGTAGGGAGAGGAAAGGGAGGTTTTTCCAGTAAGGTCTAGTCGACATTCTATGTGCACTCTGATTTCTATGGTACAAACTTCTTATGATCCATTTGGTTGCCATTCTACTGGTGGCAAGGTCCCTACATTTGGGATCCCCAGTCCTCCCTTCTGTTTAGGCTGAGTACAGTATGTCCAGGCAACCTTATGTATTTTATACATATCCGCATCTCCTGGCCAGAGGAAGTTTCGGCATAATGACTACAACTCTTTAGTATTACTCTTAGAGGGTGTCTAGCATGAGAGAAAGTAAATGGTTGTGGGAATGAACAAGTGTTTAAGCACCAGGCATCTTCCTGCTAGATTCTGATGATACCCTTTCCATCTATCAAACTTTTCTTTCACTTTCTCCATTACCCACTGCCATCTCTGTTTCATGGACACGCCGAAACCCATTGGAATGCCTAATAACCTAAAAATTTGTCCCTCATTGATGACTTGGCAGCCTGTTCAATTATCCACTTTTTGGAGGGTCATTAATCAATGTTTTAATTCATGTTTTTTTATTATTAATGAGGGATCCTAAGGCATTGCAGAATATCTGGCGACACTCCCATAAAGTTCAATTATCCACTTTGGAGGGTCATTAATCAATGTTTTAATTCATGTTTTTTTATTATTAATGAGGGATCCTAAGGCATTGCAGAATATCTGGCGACAGTCCCATAAAGTTCTTATAGAGTTCTCATCATTATGCAGCAATCCATTTGTGTCATATGCAAAAAGCTACAAGCCCCTTATTGTTAGGTAATTCAATGCCTTTCATTTCACCTTTCTACAAGGCATCTTGTATTAACCATCCGAGTGCATCTGCAACTATAGCAAAGAGTAAGGGGGCAAGAGGGCAACCTTGTCTGATAGATCTCTTAAGTTCAAAGGGTTCGGATAATCTGCCACCATTGACCACTACTCTGTCTTTGGCATTATCAAACAATGTTGCTACTTTTCTGATAAAAAGAGGTCCTAAACCCATATCTTTTAAAGATTGAAGGATGAAATCCCACGCTAGTCTATCATTAGCTTTGTCAAAGTCAATCTTAAAGAATATAAAGTCTAGTTTAGTGTCTTGGGCATGTTCTACTCCTTCCCACAAGGCAATAATGGCATCAAGAATGTAGCGACCCTTTATGAATCCTTTTTGTTCCTCTCTTACCCACTTTTTAAGATTGTTACTGAGCCTCCTTGCCAACACCTTAGCATATACTTTATATGTTGTAGGTAGCATGGAGATGGGCCGCCAGTTGGAGAGATCATCCCTTAGCACCCCTTTTGTGAATCAACTTGATAATCCCTTCATTCAGAGAGATTGGAAGGGCTCCATGATCTAAGCTTTCTTGCCACACAAGAAGAAGAGGTGGAATCAAGAGATCCTTAAACTGTTTGAAAAATTCTACTGGAAGGCCATCTATACCAGGCCTTTTCCCATTCTATAGACAGTCTATTACATCTGCAATTTCTTCTGCAGAAACATCAACTTCAAGAGTTGTTGCTAAAGAGCTGGGGACAGTTTTCTGTTTGCATTCTGTAATTTTTTTACATGCCGTGTCTTTCTCCTCATTTCTAATTAGAGGGGTGTTGAAGATGTTCGAGAAGTTCTCTCTTTAAGAATATGGCACAACGGAAAGAGATAGCAAGACAATGCAATAGATACACAATGGAGATAGCAAGACGAAGCACAAAATAGACAATGCAATAGATACACAATGGAGAGAAATTAAAATTCTGATTATACCAAAGAGGTACAAGTGATGGTGCTGTCCACCCGTGTGCTCTCAAGTAGAGCTTAGATGGCAATCTAGACAAACTTTGGAAGAAGTATGTATGAAGTGTAGAAGGGGGTGGATACTCACAAGCATTGGATGCCTTAGCTCATGGCAACCATGTCCATATATAGTACTGTAGGCGGTGTGGTAGACGCGTATACAAGGAGGGCAGTTACATTGCATAGACATGGTCACCGCCCACGTATCAAGAGTGTGGCCCACCGCCCACTAATGATTGACCTAGTACCTGAGAGAATATTCTAGGGAATATTCCTCATGCCATCGCCTCGGGGGTGCAGGCCAAGGGGGTTGCTAACCCCCTTGGGACCCTCCAGCTGGAGCGATGCCCCGCATACTAGCTAACGCTCGTACCCCCGATGATATCCTAACCATCATCAATGGTCACAACAATAATGACCCCATCGGCATCTAAGCCGGGGTTCCCACTAAAGACATATGCACCATGGCTACTCCTCATAATGTGTGCATTATACATCAAAGTGAGATACATGCTGAGAGGCGGGCATTGAGTGTATACTAACAGTCCCTTGCAGTGTTCATGTTCTCTTCAATGGATGCTGCAGAGAGGCCGTGAGGAGTTTTGAAAAAGGGGCAGAATTCTTTGTCAGCTTTCTTTTTAAAGGATTGTGAACATCTCTTTGGATGATCTATCTACTTTGCCAGCCCACCATTCTCTTATAAAAGAGTTTAAGATGTTGGCATTGAATAAATTCCTCCCTTCTTAACTCAGCTTTAAGATTATTTATTTCAATGCTCAAATCCTCCTAAGATGAAGACACTCTATTTTCTAATTCCTTAAGTCGATTGTACCTGTTGTTCCTTCTTAGAGCTCGTGTTTTGGCTTTCTTGATGGAGACTAAGAAGTCTTGAGTGTCTCGGACAACTCTTGACCACACCCTCCTCCCATATTTGTTTGATCCTGGCCTGGATTATTGGCAGCCTGAATAATTTGGGGTCAGTATGATCCCGGCTTGGATTGTTGGCAGCCTGAACAATTTGGGGTCGGTATGGAACCACCCAGATTTAATTTCCTGACAGGTGGATTTGAGGGTTAATATGATAGGGAAGTGATATGAGAGAACAATATTCCTCATAACTTTGACAGTTGAACCACCCAGATTTAATTTCCTGACAGGTGGATTTGAGGGTTAATATGATAGGGAAGTGATATGAGAGAACAATATTCCTCATAACTTTGACAGTTGAACTCATTTATTTCTGATGCAAGAAGCCAATGTTACATCAACACCAAGGTCTATTCCCCCACTTCCTTGCGGATAGTTAGTTTACACACCATGCTTGGAGACTAAACATAAGTTCTTCTGCAATACATCACTTGTCACCTTGATTTCTTGTAGGTAGATAAAGGAAGGCATAAATCTTGAATGCCATATCCAATCTTTAATAAGATGGGGTCTTATTTCATTAGTCAGACCTTTTGTGTTATAGGACAGAGCTATAATGTTGTCTAGCATCATGTTCTGGGGGTTTTGGATGGAGATTTCCCATTGGACTTAGGGGTCTTTTCATTTGGGGCTAGGGAATGCATCCCTAGGGAATGCATCCCTCCCACTTGTGATTGTCTCCTTTTGGAGGAGCCTAAGTCACTCAAGCTACCATTTCTAATACCTTGCTTTATAGTTGCAAGGGAGGCATTTTTAAGTTTTCCCCTGGTAGAGTCTCCTCATTTGCTTGTGAAGGGAGAAGTTGATCTTCCTGGAAATTTTCCTGAAAGTCCATGTCCTCTACCTCCCTTGCAAAGACATCTTGTCTAGCCTCAGCCTAATAGCTCGGAACATACTTCTCAACATCACTAGGGGACCCCTCCTCTGGCTCGGAAGGTTCAGCATGATCCATCTCAATCAGGGCCTGGGGGTGCCACCTAGGATTGAGGTCGTCAGTGTGTCTAATCCCTAATAGTCTACCCAACGGGTTAATAAGTTTCAACAAAGTACAGAGGTGCAAAGGAAAGTTAGGGAGCTCTACCCAGATGGGTACGAGAGAGGGTTTGGGACCCAAAGGAGAAAAGTCCAGGGACCATCCAAATACATACAGGGGGGAATTCCTAACCATCCATTGCCTTGCCCCTAGCACGTTAAGGCCCATTTGCTGAGTTTTAAACACGAAGCAATAGTAGTCGTTAGGGAGAAATTGCGTCTTTTCTACTTCCCAACCCCTAACGATCCAATTGTTCCTAATCCATGAACGCAGAAACTCTACTGGAGGTCTAGGACCAAAGCACAGTCCCACTACTGCTCTGGCCTGGTAAGAATAATTCCACTCATTTGCCAAATCTTCAGGTAATGAGACAGAGATGTTCTTACAAATTCCAGGTTGCCAATTTTGCATTCGATCAGAATTGTTGCTTCCCTCTTCGTTGTTCTTTGCTCTGCAGCTTCATTATTTTGCCCTTGTTCACCTTTGAGAGGGCCTTGTTGATCCGACGGATCTCTTCCACCTCTAGAGTCGAGGAGGCTCTGTCGCTCCGATAGTTCTTCTAAGTCCGACTCTATCTTCATCTCGGGAGCTCTCGCCTAGGAGGCCATACTCAGGATTGAAAACTGTACAAAAATTGATAGATGGGTCTGAAGAATGCTGAAAGTGCCCAAAGGTTAGGTTGTCTAAACCTAAGTAAGGGGAGGGTGCCACGTGGTGTCCATGCAGTGGAGAGGGTGCCACGTGGTGTCCATGAAGTCCGACTCTATCTTCATCTCGGGAGCTCTCGCCTAGGAGGCCATACTCGGGATTAAAAACTGTACAAAAATTGATAGATGGGTCTGAAGAATGTTGAAAGTGCCCAAAGGTTAGGTTGTCTAAACCTAAGTAAGGGGAGGGTGCCACGTGGTGTACATGCAGTGGAGAGGATGCAGTGGAGAGGGTGCCACGTGGTGTCCATGCAGTGGAGAGGGTGCATGGCGGCTTTCCTGCATGATGTCTCGAATCCCCACTGAAGCCTGCCATGCCCCCTCCATATCGCGTATTGATGAATCCGCCTTGGAGGACGAGCCCTCCACTTGACTCTGCACATCCTGTACTGAATGCCTTGCTTGGGATGACGAGCCATCTGCTTGAAGATTCATTTGGCTCGATTTTTTTGGGAGTCGGCTTGGGGTGCCTGAACTGGAACCCCCTGGTTTCGCCATGGGGAAATCTTTAGTAAAAGAGGTTGCAACAAGCCTATTTAGGTCATGAGGAAAAAGTTTCCATATATTTCCCATTAGAAAGCTTTGGAATGATTGAATTATCTTGTGTTTTGTGAGAGGCCTTGGCTAGGTTACAAATGAACCCAAGTGAGAAAATCAAGTTTGTCAACCATCTAAAGTAAAGGATTTATCCACTTATTGTATGTTAGCACAATATTTGCCCTAGCCAACACACACACACACACACACACACACACACACACACACACACAAAGTTTGGTTGGTTAAGGACCTCATCTGGTTAGGGTGAGCACAAAGTACAACTATTAGTCATAGATCATTGGAAGCATAGAATCTCTACCAAGGACAAAACCTCTACTAAGGACATAGTGTCCATCTTCCCAAAGGTAGTAAGATTGATACTTAGGGTGATATCCTTGAGGGCATCAAAATGTGAATTGCGTAAAGAAGAGGTATGTAATTTGGGCCTTCACCACTTCTTTGACATGTCAAAAAATCCAAGAAGAGGGAAGGGATAACTCTCTTGAGGGTTTTAGCTCTAGGAAGAAGTCCTCTATATGGTTAAGTATGAACCAAACAAACATGGTTGAACCAGATGATATGATCTTAATGCCACCCATTGCCCAACAGTAGTAAGGGTGGTACTTAGGGTGTTATCCTTAAGTTCTTTAATTTCTTGAAGAAGAGATGAAACACCCCAAGTAAGAAGTCCACTAACTTGTATGTAAGCCCAAGACTGATACTCACAATTGATACATCCAAGCCACTTAAATCTACATATAACAACTCTATTACACATGTCCACAAGAACATAACCCCACTCACATACACATATCACTTGCGAAGCCAATTAGGATCTTCTTCTTGAGTGGATTGTGGTTTCTAGAGGTAGCTGTTGCGGTTGCTCTTGGGCAAGAGGCTCCGCAGGTGGATGAAAGAATCCTCCATGGGTGTGTAGACTGAGGGATTTCGAAAATATTTCCAACTTTTACCTCTTTAGGGGAAGTTTAGGCTTGGAGTTGTCGAAGAGATGCTGCTTCATAAGCTGAAAGGGTTAGGCAAGGCGCAAAGGGTGGAAGTTCTTTGCCGATGACATGATAAAGGACTTAGTGTACCTTGCCTACCGCATTCTTGCATGAGCCTTGGAGTTCACACTAGTAAAGGCTTTAGCCCAATATTCACGAGTTGGCATGAAAGCACCTTGGATAGGATGGTGAGGGACACCCCATTCCTCTGGTCATCTCGAGCCTTCTTATGAAAAAAGTAAGCACGTGAGCCACAGGCATTATGTCGGTCCCAAGCCTTCTAGTTGGGTGAGGAAAGTGAGCAGGTGATTGACACGGGCACCAATTTTGGACTATGATGTCTTCAAAATTGGCCCCATTGGAATTGAGACCTTTTTTTATGACTAGGTGCTGAACCTCGGCCATGGCTCCTTTCCTACTGTGTAATTGTTAAGACGGCTAGAAGGTGTAGGGCTCTTCTAATAAGATCCTTGGTGAGAGTGCCTGCGTGACATTGTGACCTATCCGGCATCTCTACCTAGCTTGAATTGTACGTGTTGTGGCAGCATTCGATGAAGTGCAAGGTGAGAGGTAGATATGGGCCCCATGACAATTGGTTTTGAAAGGTAGTGGCCAACCTTGCTAGTGTTTGATTGTGCGCAGTGTTTTCTTCTTTTCGTCTTCTTGCCATGTGTGCGGCTTGTGCTTAGGTGGCGGATGGTACTTTTTGGTCAAGGCGAACACCTCTTATGCCTGCTTTTTGTATCATCTGTCTAGGCTCTTCTTCTTCTTAACGGTCTTATCGCCTTCGTGCTTTTCGTATGTTTTCCATTCTTCTTGGGTGCAGTGCAGGCTTCCCATTGGCCCTGGCTGTCTTATTTGTTACGTTATTCTCTTCTTTGGTGCGGCTTTTGTCCTTCGTGTCGTGCAGCTCTGTTTTCGGTTTTCTCTTCTCTTACTTACTCGTTTTAGTTGCCCTGTCGTGTCCCTCGTGAGCAATTCATAATACACATTATATGGTGGAGTGTTTGGTCAAAGAATTATTTGTGGTGCACAAGATATCGACACCTTACCAGCCACAAGCAAATGGCCAAGCTGAGAGCACAAATCAGACACTATGCACTATTGTCACCAAGATGGTAGACACATCAAGATGCCATTGGGAGCACAAGTTGCACTCTACCTTATGAGCCTACCACACTGTCGTCTACAAGGTGAGTATCGGCATCACACCTTTCTAGCTTGCTTTTGAGCTTGATGCAACCACTACAATAGGGCATAACCTCCCACACAGAGGTTAGTTCGCTTAGAGCAACTAAGCAAGCAAAGAGAGAGAGAGAGAGAGAGTCTCTTAAAAAAATATTCCTTCTTCTTGTGTTTTTTCGCCATGAGAAACTTTATGGTAGATCTCGCGGCAACATTTTGCATACCTTTAGTCTTAGCTAACTTTCTGGAGTGATTGGTGATGATGGTGACTTATATGAAACACGCATGGGTTCCCTTGTTTAACAGTTGGACTAATGGGACCCATAAAGTCTAAACCCCATTTTTCAAATGTTTGTTTCAAAATTACAGGCATTTGGGGCATACAGTCCTTCTCTTAAACTATGGCAAATCTTTTGCATTCATCACAGCATCTGACAAACTCCGATGCGTCTCCAACGAGTGTAGGTCTGGCTTGGAGAAATTTGTGGGCTATCATGTCCTCAACAAAGTGTCCTCTAGCTATACCAAAATGGGCTTGCTTAAGAACAACAAAGTTATCTTCATGATCGCATTTCCTCATGATTCCGTCTTAACCCTTCTTGTGAAGCATTCCCGCTATGAATTGATAGGGGTCACAATTTTTTCATGATGAGGCGTCTTGTATATCCTTCATGATGGGACAACCAATTGGGAATCCATTGAAGTGTACGATGTTTTCACTCCATTATGGTACATGGTCAATGTGGAACAATGGAGCATCGGGAAGATCATCTTCCACTCTTAAAGAGGGTTCTCCATTTATTCTAGAAAGGTGATTAGAAAGAGGGTTCTCAGTTTGGAATTCTAGAAAGGTGATCGGCATGGACGTGTACGTACCCTTTTCACATGGTGATTGTAAAATCACATTCTAAAAGAATGAGCAACCATGTGGTGATGCACCCCATGGTGCTATTGAAATTAGAGCAATGTGATGAGCTATGGTGGATCAAATACTAGAATCAACATCATTAACAAAGTGATTAGTATCCAAGCATCTAATCCCACTGATTTCTCCTTGATTCACTCCACCTCTCCCAAAATATCTCCACCTCTTTTGCTTGATTCTCTCCACCTCTTCACTTTTCCTAGAATATCTTCCAGAATATCTCCACACTTCCTAAATCTTCTCATGCTACCCTTTATTCTCTCCCAGTAGATTCTTCTCACCTTTTCACAGGTTCTTTCACATTTACACATTCTCTTTTACAGCCTCTAACCAAGGGCTTGTTCCCGCACACACCCTATTCACTTGTATATTTCACAGGTTCTTTCACATTTACACATTCTCTTTTACAGCCTCTAACCAAGGGCTTGTTCCCGCACACACCCTATTCACTTGTATATTTCAACACCTCCCCTCAAGTGAATACTCTCTAGCACACCTGGACCCTATTCACTTGTATATTTCAACACCTCCCCTCAAGTGAATACTCTCTAGCACACCTGGACCCTATACCAAGTTTCCCTCTTACTTGATAGCTCGCAACCAGTGTCTCAAGTCCCTAAACTCATAGTCCTTGACAATCTCTTTCTCTCTATGTGTCCAAGGCTTACTACAAGTGCCCACGACCTTGACTAAAGTGCTCACACATACATCTATCTATCACGTGGCCTACATCATCGGCGGTGGCTCAGAGGTGGTTTTACTTTGTTGGGGCAGGTTACATTGGGTTGTGGGGTCTCTCTCTCTCTCTCTCTCTCTCTCTCTCTCTCTCTCTCTCTCTCTCTCTCTCTCTCTCTCTCTCAGACTCAAAAAAGATGATCCAACTCCACTTCCTTTGGAGCCTCCATGAAGTTTGCCGATGTCGTTCCTTCTCCACTGGGTTTGCTGTAGCAGTCTCTTGCCATGTGTCCTGGCTTTCCACAGTTGTGGCAAGTGAAGGTCCTTCCTCCTACTCTGTCTCTTCCTCGTCCTCGTCCTCGAGAGAATCCTCCTCGGGTGAAGAATGCTTTTTCTTCTCTTGCTGTTGAGTCGATCCATTTCTCTTGCTCTAGTAGAGCTGCTTCTATCTCGTGTAGCTTCAATTCAGGTACATTCTTTAGTGTTGTTACAATATTTTCATATTCACCTTTGTCCACACTCTTTAGAAGCACTACTAGTGCCTCATCATCTTCTACCTTTTTGCCAATAGCTGCAGCTGTTGCTTAATGCTTTTATATCTGTTCAAGTGTGTGAATAATGGTTCACTTTCCTTCATATCCAATTCGTAGAATTGCATTAACAGATTTATCTTTGAATTTTTAGCTTGTGTGCCAAATAATTTATTGAGTTCATCCCATGCATCTTTTGCCCATTGTATCCCTGTGATGTGATGAATGATTTCATCATTTAAACTGAGTGCAATAAGTCCCAATGCTTTTTCATTCCTGCTCTTCCTCTCATTTTCCCCTCTCACCTCTGGACATTCATCTCTTCCTTCAACTAGCCCCCACAGATTTTTTCTCATGATGAGCAGATACATGGTTTTTGTCTGCCATGTGTAAAACTGCTCCCCATAAAATTTGGCTATTTCTTGTGCTGTACTCATGATGATGTGAAGGGGGTCTTACCTCTTGATCCAATTTCAAGATTCAAGGGCAATGTCTACCCTTTTACAACTCAATCTGGTGTTTAAGAGATGATTACATCAAATTTATCAGCATAAAATCACCAGAAATTACATTAAATCAAGGGTAACCAATTTGTAATGAATGGTTGGAGTATCAAACCAACTCCGAATTGCAATATGAAGTTATAGGGATCTGTATCAGATACCTAATGGTTAATTTGAACGCTCAATTGTACCAAAATACAGTGATTAACATTGATTAATCATCAGTGATTAGCAACTTAATCTACTATTTTGTGTGTAGAAAACAGAGTATGCGGGGAGTCCAGATCTGGTGCCTTAGACTTCAAATGAGCTCAAATGCTTTCAAGGCCATCACCAAAGTCACCTGCAGATTTGATGAAGAGCTTGGATCTCACTGTAGACTTGATCAAATTGAATTCTGACTTCACCAGCTTGTAGAGCATGCTTGAAAACCCTTGGAGCTATGAGGAATTAGAGCAATTTGATTTGGAGTGGACAAGATCTGCAAATTCATCAGAAAAACCTACGCTGCAAAAAATCGCGATTTCTTCCTCATGCGCCGGCGGTGGGGTTTGCGCTTGTGATTGGCTTGGCTGGAGCTCCTATGGGTTGGCTATCTTGGGCTAGAAGGGTTTGGGCAATGGTTGAGTGTGCAAAGAGCTAGAGCTCCTCCACCAGCTAGGGGTACAGAGGTGAGTTGAAAAATAACTAAAAATTTGATTAATTTTTAATTATCTACTAATCCTAATTAATTAGATAATGGGGTCATAAACCTGATAGATTCTAGGCATGGCTCTGATACCATGTTGAAATTAGAGCAATGTGATGAGCTATGGTGGATCAAAGACTAGAATCAACATCATTAATAAAGTGATTAGCAAATAATTAAGATGTAATTAGCAAATAGCTTAATGTAGGCATGGATAATCAAAAACCAGCAAATTCTCATTAGGCCAATGCCTCAATTTATAGAGTTTACATCCAAGCATCTAATCCCACTGATTTCTCCTTGATTCACTCCACCTCTCCCAGAATATCTCCACCTCTTTTGCTTGATTCTCTCCACCTCTTCCCTTTTCCTAGAATATCTCCCAGAATATCTCCACACTTCCTAAATCTTCTCATGCTACCCTTTATTCTCTCCCAGTAGATTCTTCTCACCTTTTCACAGGTTCTTTCACATTTACACATTCTCTTTTACAGCCTCTAACCAAGGTTTTGTTCCCGCACACACCCTATTCACTTGTATATTTCAACAGGTGCAAGGCTTGTTCACCAAATAAAGTAGTACTTGATGGTTAACAAAGAAAACAAACTTGGTATATTTCTTTACGACATATAAGATGGATCCTGCCAAAGTAGAGATAATCCTTAAGTAGCCTCATCCAGCCGATTTGAAGGAATTAGAGATATTCCTTAGGTTGGCAAGATTCTATTGTAAATTCATCCAGGATTATGCTAAGTTAGCGGTTCCCATGATGGACCAATTAAAAGCTAAGGGTCCCAACTTTGTTTGGGGTGCTACCCAACAACAAAGTTTCGATCGCCTTAAGGTTGCCATAACTACCGCACATGTATTGGCAATAGCAGATCCTAATCAACCATTTGTGGTTGAAAAAACAGATGCTAGTGACCATGCAGTTGGTGCTGTGCTTCTTCAAGGAGGAAGATCGGTAGTAGCTTTTGAGAGCAAGAAGTTGGATAGAGCAAGTTGGATAGAGCTTAACGGAATTATTATGCGTATGAACATGAGCTTTATGCCATCATTTATGCTCTAGGCAAGTGGAGACATTATCTCTACGGTGCTAAGTTTGATATTGTCTTTGATCATGAGAACATCAAATGGTTGACAACTCAAACTGATTTGAAAGGTTGTAAAGCTCGGTGGGCAAAAATTCTCCAAGAGTTCGACTTTCAATTAAGGTATTGCAAGGGCCGATACAATGTCGTGGGGGCTAATGCCTTAAGTCGCATGTCTTAAGTCGCATGCCTCAAGTCAACTCGTTGAGTTTCACGGAGTTAAAAAGTGAATTTTTAGATTCACTCAAAGGCAAGTGCAAACATGATCAATCATATGCACAGGTGTGGAAAGTTGTTACACACAGGGTCCCTCCCAATCCGTAGTAGTGAGTGGAGATGATAGTTCCACACCTAGCTCTTCTCTTTCTAGGGATGAGCTTAATCATTGGAAGCATTTGTCCATCGATAATGGGTCATTATTGCACAAAGAAAGAGTGTGTGTATGTTAAAATCCTAAGATCTCTCTAGATAATTGTTATGCATAAACATGCATAAATCAGGCATAAACTCATCCACCCAACCACCCCCGAGCCCAAGGGATGCACACATGAATTATAAATGAAATACATCATACCTCTACCTTGATGTTCCATACCCATCAAGAGGTATAACTCCAATCCAATAGCATGTAGCTATAGTGTGAAATGGTAGATGAGTAGATCTGGACCTCTACACAAGAGACCATAGCCTAAGCCTCCAAGCCCCCAAGCCTCCCTTGAGTGTGCCCCATGCCCCTATTATATAGGAGGGCCCTCAAGTGACTCTTGACTTTCCATTTCCCATGTGTGACCCTTGGATGCCTGACCCTAACCTTAACCCTTAAGGTTAGTCCTAACCCATGCTCCACCAGAGCTTGTTCCCATGCTCCCATGCTCACAAGCCTAATGTGGGTTAGCCTCCTAGTATATGCACACATAATGTGCATATAACATAGCACACATAATGTACATATAACATACTTCCCCTCTCTCAAAACATTGCACTCTTGCAATGAAAAGAAGGAGAACTGCGCTGAACAATCTCAACCGACTCCCAAGTCGAAATCTCTATTTCCCTATCTTTTCACCTAAATTTAACCTCAAGGATTAGTCAACTACAAAGTTTCATTTCCTTGAATTCAAGTACCTTATCAGGTTCATGTCCATAGGATAATTCTTCGACTTCAATGAGTTATTGAGGAGTAACTGTGTTATCCTCATCTCCCAGTTTTCCTTTCAATCTATTGATATGAAAGACTGGATGAACTCTAACATGTGGAGGTAGTTTTAAGTTTAAACGCAACCGTGCCAATCCGATGTATAACTCAAAAATGGGCCACAATATCTAGGAGATAAATTCGAGTATTTTTCTATTGACAAAGTCTGAGAATCTTTAGGAACATTAAAATAAACCAATTCTCCTAGTTCAAAAGACTGAGATGAGCGTCCCCTATTAGTATAAAACTGTGCCCTATCTTGAGCACTCCTGATAGAATCCCGAGCTTCGGTCAGCATTTCCTGCATATCACACAAGAAATCCCTTGATGCATCAAGTTCGATGTCCATAAGACCGACATCAATAGGTGCCCTGGGTTGATACCCATACATAAGTATGCACAGACTCAAAACAATAGCCGTTTAAAACTGTTATAGGCAAATTCCATCATTGGAAGATATTTTTCCCAATATGATGATTTTCTAGAGACATATGCACGAAGCATATACTCTACAATCTGATTCATACGCTCTGTTTGCCCGTTTGCCCATCAGACTGTGGATGATTAGAGCAATTCACATTCAAAGTAACTTCCTCGTTGTAAACTATTCGGAATAAAGTAGGAAAACATGGCATTATAACAGTAGAAACCAGGGATTCATCGATGCCCCGACATACCCACATTTGCATATGGAATAAACGACATCCCGAGTTACCCATATCAACATAGAGAGTCATCAGTGTCTCAATGAGTCACATATGTCCATCCGTAAACCATCAGTATCTCGATGAGTCACATATGTCCATTCGTAAACCATCAGGTTGACTATATAAATCACCTAAAGTACGGAACTAGAGAAAGAAATGTCAACAAAAAAAGAATCCAAATTTCCTTATCCGAACACAACAAGATAAACTTGTTTGAACTCTAAAGAAAAAGATTCCAACAAGTGAATATGCCGACGAGATTTCCCTCATCAAAACATGCAGGCTATAGATAAAAGAAGTTTATCTAGAGAATGCCCACACTATAACTTCTAGTGAATTTAGAAAATGAGATTGTCTTTGAATGTTGAGGTCAATATGCTAAGTGATGTAAGCAAAGCAACAATCTTGAGCCCAAATTATCCCATAAGATAATGTATGTGAGGAATCACTAGCGTCCCATACCACCATGATACCACCCATACATACCTTAACAATTTGAAACTCCCTAGTATGCCGTTTAGGAAATATGAATAAAATCATGTATAAAAGGAATAAGATGGCCTTATCCCAGACTTTCACATACTAAAACCTGTCTCTATATACCTGAGACTACATCAAGGAATAACTCTTTGCGAGTGTATCATTAGAAAAGAAATTGAATTATTGGCACCTTTCTAAATGATAACTACCCAATAAACTCAATAAAGTTAGGGTAGAAAAAATAACTCACCTAGATACATAAACAACTAGGTATCCGAGTTGGAATATATACAAGAGTACAAGAAATATACTCTAAATTACGTGCAAAAAACGAAGGCAAATGCTACTTTCAAAGCACATAAAATTATCCAAAAGATCCTTATAAAACCATGGATAAAAGCATAGAAGCTCCCCAAATCCATAAAAACCATAGTTGATCATAAAAATCAATGCATACCATCTAATGGACATTAATCATACCAAAAGAAGCAATAAAATTGGTGGCAAACTCATCAATCCCAGAGTATATGAACGTGGTGTCTTTCAAGCAAAACTCCAAAGTAAGCAAGTGAAACACGTGTGTAACACTCAATAAAAAACCCTAGACACAAGTGATCTAGGTAGAACCTGATGAGTCCATATAAAACTTGGAAAACATCCAATAAATTCCACCAAAACAAACCGATCAACTAACCCATGATAGAATTTGTCTTAGGCTTAAGAAATTAAGCACAAACCACACTTAAATAAGTGCAAAATAAATTATCATGAAAAAGTGTCAAAGGTGAAACACACTTTGAATGCAAATTATAGCCATCAAAAGAAATTAAGGAATATGTCCAAAAAGAATGGCTAAACAAAGGTAAAAAATCATGCAAACATCGTTTAAAATTAATCCAAACAGAAATAACTATTAATACGAGGTACAATCGTATTAATAATATGCGAACCCGCATCTATGTCAACACGAGAAAACGTACTTTAACATTAAATAACCCTCGAAAATATTAAATTCTCGAGAAAAAGAATTATCATCATGATTTTTTTCTAATTTTCGCTAATTATATAGGGCCTCAAAATACGATAATTTTGAATTCCACCAAACCTATCTTATGGCATTCCAAACCTATATTTTTTCAAAAAAAATTTAGCAATTTAATTTGCTAAAATACCATTGATATTTTAAAAATATCAATTTTTAAGATTTCTAAAAATAATTTCTAGAATATTCCTAATTTTTCTTGAGAATCCCATCGTTCACGACATTTCTAATTCCGTCCGATAATTCTCAAATCCAATAAAAATTTAGATTTTTTGATTTTCTGGGTCAAAAAAATATATATTTTAAAGGAATTTGAATGGTCACGGGCGCCCGAATGGACACACCACATGCCAAACACCAACCCCACATTTTTTCAAAATTTAAAATAACCTTTGTCTAATTTTTCACTAATTTTTAAGAATTTTTTAAAATTTTTAATTAACTCCGAACGCATTAGAATACGAACGGTCAAAAAATTTCAGAATCCCAATGGTTTTTTCGGAATATGGAAAGCCAAATATTTCGAGAAAATGAAAAGACAAAAAAAAACGAAATGTGAAAGGTCAAAAGTTTCCGGAATACGGAAGGTCAAAAGTTTTTCCGGAATTTGGAAAGCCAAAAGGTTTCGAGGAAAACGGAAAGTCAAAGGTTTTCCAAAAGATGAAAACCCAAAAGTTTTTAAGAGAAAAAAATTCAAAAATTTCCAAATATTTTTTCCTCAAATCCCATAATTTCTCATAATTTTCAGGCTTTTTTTTCCAAGCTTTTTTGAAAAAAAATTTAAAAGCTTTTTTTGTAATAATAAAAAATATATTTAAAAAATAAAAAAATAAATTTAATAAGATTTTTAGCTTATTTGGTTTTGATTTTTCAGCGGGGGGGAGGTGTTTTTTTCCGCTGGCGGCTGCTACGCAGCCCCCCTCCCTTGTGTGCACCTGATGAAGAGATGAAGATAGAAATTAATTTCACTTCATCTCCACTACTCTCCTCTCCTCTTCTTCTCTCAATTCCCACTCCTTCTCTCTCTCTATTAACAGAGAGCTTAACCTTAATTAATCATTTGATTAAGATTTTTAATTAAATCTTTACTTAAATATAATTAACATTAATTATGATTAATGTTTAATTTTAAAAAAATCTCTTTTAAGAGAAATTCTCACGAAAAAAGAAGGAAAAATCAGAATTGAGAGGCGGAGAGGATCCCACGCACATGGGAGAGCATTTCATGCATCAACATGCTGTCCCCTCTACTGCATTTTAGTAGAAAATCAACAGAAATTTGATTGCATACCTGCGAAAAAACCCATAAAAATGTATTAAAAATATATTTTTAACCATAAAAATGCTCTAAAATTTTAAAAAAAATTCTTTAAAATTTTAAAAATTCTACCAAAAATACCCACAATAAAATATGTGGTATTTTTGTAAAGATTTTCATTAATGCTTATTTTAAACCATAAAAATAGAAAAAAATAGCATTAAACTCACGGAATTCTTCCGCAACGTCGATTCGTCCATTGAATAGTAGTAACACACGTTCCAATCGCCATATCAATGATCCACATGAAAATCATCAACACAAATCAACAAAATAACATTTTTATTAGTAAATATTAAAATTTACTTCAAAAAAATATCAAAAATTACAAAGAAAAATCAACAACAATTAACTAGAGATTGCTCTTATATACCAGTGTTAAAACCCTAAGACCTCTCTGATAATTTTTATACATAAACATGCATAAATCAGGCATAAACTCATCCACCAACCACCCCCGACCCCAAGGGATGCACACATGAATTATAAATGAAATACATCATACCTCTACCTTGATGTCCCATACCATCAAGAGGTATAACTCCAATCCAATATAGAAGGGCTCTCAAGTGACTCTTGACTTTCCATTTCCCATGTGTGACCCTTGGATGCTTGACCCTAACCTTAACCCTTAAGGTTAGTCCTAACCCATGCTCCACTAGAGCTTGTTCCCATGCTCCCATGCTCACAAGCATAATGTGGGTTAGCCTCCTAGTATATGCACACATAATGTGCATATAACATAGCACACATAATGTACATAGAACAGTGTACCCTCGGACTCCGACACTAGACGCCAAATACTTTATGAGTGTCATGATAGTCCAAGTGCAGGTCATCCTGGAATTAGGAATACCTATGCCTTAGTGAGAAGGCAATTCTATTGGCCTGGACTTCATAGGGACGTCCAAGGATATGTTTTGCATTGTCAAAAATGCCAGGTCAATAAAGCTGAGCATCTTAAGATAGGCGAGCTATTACAACCCTTAGAGATCCCTGATGGTAAGTGGGAAAGCATATCTATGGCTTTTATTGTAGGTCTACCTACAACTAGTAGAGGCCATGATGCAATTTGGGTTGTAGTGGACAGGTTAACCAAGATGTGCCGGTTTATTCCGACTAAAACCATAGTGAAAACGCTAGAGCTAGCTTGGCTTTTCATTGAGAATATCTATCGAAACTCTAAACTTAGAGACATAGCATTTTGCACACCCATTCCCTTACATTCTACCACCATGCGGTGCATATGTAGAAGACATGCTAAAGATTGATATTTGAAATGGGAAGGGGGATTGCCATAAATATAGCACCCGAAGGACCAGATTTGGGCAAGGCTCAAACCAAATTTGATAGAACTGGAGATCTCAGTACATAGAGAATTTTGATCAAGTTTGTGAAGCCATGGGAAGGATTGATGATCTCACCAAGATCTACACATTGACTTTACCTTGAAGATATAGTTTCGTTATTGGAATTTCACATGTGGAGCTAGATGGAGCCCCATTGCACAAATCTACAATCTCAAGCAAGAGAAAGGAGAGACCATGTGGGACTATATTACCAAAGCATAGTATCTCCACATATACTATGCAACCCTAGAGAAAGGCTAGATGACTTACTCTCATCAATCCATCATGATCGATCTCAGGAGCAAAAGGATTCATGACTATATCTACAGGTCTAGACATTGCTTCTCTGATGAATGTTATTAAGGGGTGTCATTAGGCTCTATGAGACCGACCACCCCTATAGGTCTACAGGGCTAGTAAGCATTACTTCTTTGATGAGTGTTATTGAGGGGTGTCATGAGGCTTTATGACTGACCACCCCTATAGGTCTAGGAGTGGTCATGACCATATCTACAAGTCTAAACACTACATCTGATGAGTGTTGTCTAGGGGTGTCAAAAGGCTTCATTCAGCCCTAGAGAAAGGCTGGATGACTTATCACTCATCAATCGATTCATGATCGGTCTGAAGAGAAATATGCTTCATGATGATATCTATAGGTCGAGACATTACATATTTGATAAGTGTAACCATGATGCGGCGGACCTAGCAGATAAAATGTAAGATAGGGTTGTAGAAGTTGTCCACCTAAACAACCAAGAGATAGGGGACACATCATCCAAAGCCTCTACTATGGGCTAAGATATCCTAACCAGTACCAAAAAGAATCCTCATGAAGGACATGAGCATGGACAAGTTAACAAATAGTTTCCTAAATTGATTAGGACCAACCCCAATGGCCAACCCCAGCTAGTTCCTCAAATTGAACACCCTCGCTTATTATTTTCATGGATAGATATGGGTTGGTCTGCAATTTGCCACCAAAATCATAAGCATGGCATGTCCATTGCTATGTCCAATAGAGCAATAATTTTGTACTCACTTTTAGTGCCATAGAACCATGAGACAACTCATTGTTGGTTCCAGGAACCCGACAGGGTGGACTCCATCACATGATAGATGCTCCACACATTAAGGCAGCCACTAGCCATCCTACTAGCCCCACCAATTGCTCCACAGCCATAGTCGGCACTAGATCCAGTGTCTATCCTTACCCAAGAGGTATGTATAGACCACCAGAGTTGTCATTTCTACCCCCACAAATCATCCCTCCAAGATCCACACTAATATAACAATAAAATGACTCTACCTGGAAAGACAAAACCTAGAAACATAAGAGCTATAAGTCTTATGAGACCCCTATGAGCAACAAGAAACAAGCAGTATGATCCTTATGAGTATATGCTCTAGCCAAAGGCTATGCCTCCTTGTTCGAAGCTATGGTGAAACAAAGAACGAGAGGATACCTGAACAATATGGTACATAGGCCACTAATGCATGATTTTGCTGCAAAAACGCCCACACCATATTGTGGATTGTCCTCACACAAGGAGGATCCCATACCAAGTCCGCTGATTTTTTCCAACCTATTTTCTCCAAGCACTCTCAATCCCAATCCCATGTCTAAACCTAATGTCATTCCTTAACGGTGGCACGTGCTACAACAAGTGTGGATTCAAGCATGCTTATAAGGATTGTTCCAACATACTGATAATCATAGAGCATGCCTAAGCCCAATGTCATTCCTTATGGTGGCACGTGCTACAAGTGTGGATTCAATGCTTATAAGGATTGTCCCAACAAAGTGATAGACACACTAGAGCGAAAGAAGCCTTAACCCTAATGTCATTCCCTATGGTTGAACAAGCTACAAGTGTGGATTTGAGCATGCTTAAGGGATTTTCCGAATACAATGGCAATCACACTAGTGGCAAAAGTATGAGCATACACTTTGACGAGCCTAACTTTTTGAGTGTTGTACAAGGAGAACTAATCCATATTGTCCCCCTTAGTGCCATCACAAGGCCTTAAGGGCCTGCAACCAAGGAAACATCTAAGGCTATTTGCCAATAAATAGAAAGCTCAAGATTTAACCTCGAAGCAAGTAGAAAACCTGAGATGCAAGCCCCAAAGGCTAAGGTAGTCTTTGAAAGGGATAAAGGACTTGAACCTAGAGGTCTAAAAGAAGAGGATGCTGAAGAGCATGCAGAAGCATAACACACGATCAATTGCCAAGGCCGATGACATTGTGAACATTTGAAGTGGTTCATATAAGAGCTTTGAAGTTGCCTCCCCTATAGAAATAACAAGTAATATCCCACTCAAACTAGCACTTCACAAAGAAAAGAACCCCATTGCTTACTATGATAACCTTCCCAAGAGACTCAACTTCAAATAAGAGCTTTGAAGCTGCCTCCCCTGTAGAAATAACAAGTAATATCCCACTCAAACTAGCACTTCACAAAGAAAAGAACCCCATTGCTTACTATGACAACCTTCCCAAGAGACTCAAAAAGTACCCTAACCCTATATTGGAGAAGGAGAAAATGAAAGCCCAAGATCTTGTGAGGAGCTTGTGAGGAACGTGCAATATAAACTAGGGCCTATCCTTGCAAAGTGTTCAAGTATGAACCACTCATCTCGCTTGAGAGAATCCTAGACACTATTCTAGAGCAAATTATAAAAAATGAGGGAACCTCAAATTGTGCCAAAGGCTTGACCGAACTCATAACCATTCTAAACAGGCCTTAAAAAGAGCCAAATCTAGAGCCTCTGCCTTTGGAACCAGTTCAACCAACCCTGCATGGCTAGATGCAGTGAAATAGGACTCAGAAGGAGGAAAAAGTTGGCTTTCAATGGGTCATCACAATATTTTCTCCACCAATGATGACTTCATTTTCATTTCATCTTCCCTAAGAGGCATAGCAAGCCTCATAGCCTTCTTGTCCTTGGAAGGTCGAGTCCTGATAAGTTCTATTTTGCAAGAAAATTCTCAACTTTGGAGAGAATTATCCCCAACTTGGATTAATGAGAACTTAAGAGCCCATATAGTTGAGCTCGAGAAGAGGATGGGCCATGCCCCATAGAGCATTTCTCTCCTTCCATACCCAATACCAAAGGATAGTGGAAGTTGCCATGAACAAGCTAGGACACTACTTTAAAAGTGATGAAATGAGCATGTTGCTTGTCATGTGTATAAGTGCCTGTGATCTTTGGATGATGGCGCTAGTGTTAGCATAATCAACAAGGATTTATGGGAGGCTTGGGGAAGCCCACCACTTATAGACACTAGTCTTGTGGTTAGTTTTGCCAATGGAAATACAACAACATTGGGAGTACTTCTTCAGGAAGCCCACAACTTGTAGAGAACACCAATCTCACGATCAAGCTGCCAAAGGAAACACAACAAAACCATTGGGAGTCCTTCAGGATGCAAAAAATCAAGACCTTTGGACTAAGCTTCCACCACTCATTTCATGGTGATGGTGGATTTCCGGAGAAGAGGGTCATACGCCATGTTGGAAGGCCTTACATGCAAGATACAAGGCTGGTTCACGATTGGGAAAACCAATCACATTTACATATGCAAGGATGATGAGTCCTTTAAGATAAATTTGAAAAAAAGGAAAAAATCATCCCATGGAACGAGGTATTCTTGCCAATGAGTTAGATAAAATCGTCCAAACCACTTCCGTCAACATTTATGGGTGTTGCAAGTTGTTGGATAGCGAAGATAAGCCCTCCTAGAGCCTAGAAACTTTTGAGGATTGGATTCATGTCTTGGCAACCATGGTCACTCTTCTACAAAATCTTGGAACAAGGTTTGCAAGATAGAACAACACGAAGATAACTTCTCTATTCATGCTTAGTGGACTATCCATTTTGGGAGCTAAGAGTGACTTCAAATTAGGGATAGCCAGTTTTTTGTCTAGCAAGTGATGACTCCTACACAGAAGAAGCCACTTCCACATTGCCCATAGGCATCAAGATAAGAAAGAGGGAAACCACATATCAAGTCTAAGAACTTTGTTCTATGTGCAGTGACTCACGTGAGACCTATACTACAAAGTGAGAAACGGATATAAACAAGATCACCACCCTTCTAGCCAAGATAGTGGCCCACAAAAGGTGATGAGGATCCCACCGACTCATAAGCCAAGCCATGCCGAGCCGCTATCAAGATGATGCAAGCTTAACAAAATTAAGGCAGACATAGAGACAAGAAGCCAAGCTCAAAGAGCTCCCCAAGCCTCAAGAAGATCCGGAGCAAGTAGCAGCTGAGTATTTGAAGTCCTACAACATTGCGGACACATTAGTACCCCCCAAAGAAGCCCGAGCAAAGAGCCTTATGCCTCTTATGATGGCTCTATTTGTGGGTCAAGGAAGTAAACGTGCGGCCTTGGTGAAGAATCTAAGCCAGTACTCATTGCTAAAAGACCTCACCCCTAAGAGCAAGAAAGAGAATTGATAGCCTTGGTCAAAGGATTTCAAGATGTTTTGCTTCATTTACATGAAGAAAATTCCTCCGAAAATTATAAACACACCATCTCTTTCACTATATTCATAAAACCATCAAAACAGAGAGCCTACCACATGAATCCCAAGTACAAACAAATGGTAAAAAGAAGAGCTAGACAAGCTCGTCCACCGAGGATTTATGAAGGACATTGAGTGGGTGATCGTTATTAAGAAGAATGAAAAGCTTAGACTGTACATTAACCTTTAAAAAATTTAATTTTGCAATTGTCCATGATCACTCTCACATTGATCACATGTTGGAGGGAGTCATGGAGTAGTAGAGGTTGCTCATGCTATAACAAAGTGAAGATTGCTAATCAATACCAAAGACATGTAGAATTAATCACATACTGGAATCGACATCACCCACTACTTTACCAATGGATTTTCAATAAGCATGTAGAATTGATCACGTACTGGGATCCATATCGCCCACTTCTTTACTATTGGATTTTTAATAGGTTGTCCCATCAAGTCCCATAAAGAAGGACAGAACCACATGGCTCATCAGGAAGGGTGCCCCCTATCACAATTGATGGCAAGAATGCTTTATAAGAAGAGTCAAGCTGGCACCATGAGGAAATACATTCATGAAGATGACTTTGTGGCCATTCTTGAGAAAGCCCATGGACATAAGCCAAGGACACTATGCCAAAGACATGAGAGCTTGTTGTAAGGTTCTCTAGACCAACCTATATGGTTGGCCTACACATTTTAGATACAATTGAATTTATAAAGTTTTCATGAATACCAAATGTTCGCCATGGTCCAAGAGAAGGATCACATGCCCACGTAATCTCGGAGAACAACCATTTGAAAAATGGGCATATACTTTGTGGGTCCCATTAGCCCAGATGCTAAGGGAACCACAAGGCGCTTTATCATAGTTACTACCGCTAACTACTTCACCAAGTGGGCTGAGGCCAAAGATATATAGAAAGCTGACACAAGATCTACCACCAAGTTCCTTTATGAAACTATGTTTACTTGCTTTAGTTCCTTTATGAAACCATGTTTACTTGCTTTAGTTGCCCACTAGAAATAGTGAGCGATCATGGTATGCATTTTATACAAGCGAGTTTTTGCTCAAAGAATTCCTTATGGTGTGCACATAATGTCAATACCTTACTACCTCCCACATAAGAATGGCCAAGCGGAGATAATATAAACATGAGACATTGTGATATTCTTACCAAGATGGTAGAGGCATCCAGAAGCGATTAGGAGCATAAGTTGCACTTAATGATATCTACTACACAAAAGTCCTTGGCCCCAACCATAGTTGCCACATGTTGCTTCTTCAAGGGTTTTGATAGGCAAGTAGACCTCTATGGCCATCTCGTGCCCAATCTACCATTGCCCTTCTATTTATGCGCTTGGAGCCGGTACAAAATCCTCTTCGACTCAAAGACAGGTTCCACAAAAACATCATGACCTTTATTCCTCAAAACTGGGATAAAAGATAAATGTCAAAAAAAAAAAGAAATAAGAAGTGAAAACTTAAAGAGTGGAAGAAAGAAGAGAGTAGAAGCTTTCACGTGGAGGAGAACACACATGAGCACACCTTTAGCCCGAATGCACAACACTTACAATATACTCACAAGGGCTTCAATCACATCTTATATACATTGGCACTCATAGCTGGTAGTAACTACACTAAACCTCATCTTCAACAACCATCCTTGTACATCTCTGGATGGGGAGGATAACTTTAGTTCCTTGATAATCTACAAGATCCCAATGGTCACAATCTTCTCCGTAATCGCAATGACATGACGAGAACTATCTCGTCTCAACTTTGTAGAGTAATATTTTACACAAGTTAGATGCCTAGAGTGGTGGGGCCAACCACCACAGCAGCAACAAGACCCAACATATGACTATAGAGCCTCTTATTATGCATGAACAGATTTCAAACCATCTTATGCTTCATAAAGTTTTATTACAACTTTTCATGCTTTAGTCATGCAATTCTTTCTAAGAAAAGACCTTTTATTCTCGAGATCCTAGAGAGGCTCACATCCTTCTCCTATCTTGTCCAATAAATCTATATATTAGTCAGACCAATCATAACCCTTTCCTGTTGCATATTGCGTGGTTCCCTTCTTCAAATTCTTTTGGACCCGCTTCGTCTTTTCTATACTTGGAGATCCCTATGAGCCTCGTGTGAAGCTCTCGACATAAGGGGAGCTCTTGGTGCTCCTCCTTCCACGCAAATAAGTATTCACATTTACACATGATCACCAAACTCCACATATCTTGCATCTCCCTTTCAACCCTGTCAAGTGAGGGAGAGGGGTGGGCCTACAAATTGCATGTGATTGTTTCATTTGCTTGATGTCACAATACTTTTTTTGGGGGGGGGGGGGGGGGGGGGGGGGGGGCGTTGGGGGGTCCTTGTTGTGTAGTAGATGCATGGACCCTACCTACACCAATGCTCTTTTCAAGCCAATTGGGGATGACACAATCCAATAAAAGGTAAAGGCATAATCTCAATCTTCAATGACAAAAGTCTACACCATGCACAACAATAAGATTATGTTTGAAAAGGGATGGAAAAAAAATGTGCTCGATGGGGTGGTTAGAGCGTTTGGATTGGGGGACAAAGATCCTGGTTCCAAATCCAACCTCAACCATAAATATAGGCGTCTTCCGAGTAGGACAAAAGATTGCCCCCTCCCCCTCCAAAAATATTATATATATATATATATATTTCTTCGACCGTCCACCACGATATGTGGAATGAATGTAGGGCAAAATTTCTCTTGGTAAATTGAAAAAACTAAAGAGGTTATAGTGAGATGGCACAAATTATAGATACAAAGGATACACCTAGCCGTGTCCTTTACAAAAGGCATCAAATGGTAAACCTTACCAAAACCTTGAGGATATAATTAACAAATTTACCAAACTAGGAATATACCTAAAGACAATTATGTAGTCAAAAGGGTAGGGAGTGTGTCCGTGTTGAACCACCTATGTGAGAGAGAGAGAGAGAGAGAGAGAGAGAGAGAGAGAGAGCACTTTCTATTAGTAACGTTTGGGCACTATTTTGTGGCATTTGCAAACCCCATGTTATAACATGAAAAATGTTACAACGTGGGCAGCTACCAGTGTGTGTGTGTGTGTGTGTGTGTGAGAGAGAGAGAGAGAGAGAGAGAGAGAGAGAGAGAGAGTAACGTGGGCAGCTACCAGTGTGTGTGTGTGTGAGAGAGAGAGAGTTCACAGAAAACCTGCAAATTACTAAAAAATGCACCAGTCTCGACCTACAAAATTTGTTCTCTCAAATTGTATAGCCCTAAGTAAGCTCATAGGTCTGAAAGTTTTCACAGAGAACCTGAAGAAAATTTAAAAAACTCAAGGAAATGCTGTACGATTGGATTTGAGAAAACCTGTGCATGCCTGCATGATTGAGAGATTCCCCAGCAGGGGGAACTTCAGCCAGGCAACTGATAGCCCTGGTCAATGGAAGCAACTGGGGCTCCGGGGTTGCCAGAGGAAGTGCAATGTCAGCACTGGGGCAGGATGAAGCCAGTGCAGACAAAAATAGATTACAGGTGGATGGAAGCCAACAGCGGGAGCCTGGAGGTAGTTGCTATCGCGATGGAGGTGATGACAGACTTGAATTTTATAAGTTTATCTTGCACTAAAGCATCGTGAATCATGATATTCACTAAGCCCTGCCTTCTTCTGCAGGAGGGATGACGATAAATGCAGTCGGCCAAAAACTAAGGGTTGAAATGGTGGAGTTGGGGACTGCAATCATGACTAATAAATGATGCCAAGGTGATAATTCAGGAGTGCAGGGGCCAAGCCTCAAGGAGAAGGAAAGGAGCAGAAGCAGAAATGATTAAAAAAAAAGGGTGTAGACTTCGGCAGTAGTTCAGTTGCAAAAGTAACTTGGCAGTAGAAACATAAGGTGACAATCCAAATAGCACTAGAAGAAGGCCCCAAATGAGGATGACAATCAAAACTTTGCTTTATAAGCATTTGTGACCATTTTTACCGTGTCTAATATGACGCTCATGATTTGTCAGGGGAGTAGAGGAGCATCTTCTACATAGGAGCAAAATGCAGACAAAAGCTCATGACCTATATGGTAGTTGGCATTGATCTGATACTTATCTTGCACAATTGTATCACACATTGATGCTGTAAAAGAGACCTAGACAGCCAGTGATGCGATCTCCTGGACTTTCATTGGACCTGGATGGTCAGCCATGGGAACTCCTCACCTTTCGTTGATGGCCCCTCTCAGGAATCACGATCCCACTTCTCTATCAACCCTTAGTATCAAGTACACATTGAACCATCTACCCAAACCAGCGATCCACCCCTTCACTCTCAGATCACCACTTGCTTGTTTGGCCTGCTTGGAATGCAAGAGATCCAGAGTAACGGGATAAGCGCCGCCAGTGACTGAATGAGGATACCCAGTGGCAACCCTGCAAAGCTGTCGGCAGAGAGATTCAGGAAGGAGGCTAGGATGGTGCCCGTATAGCCACTCAAAATAGAGGCCAAACAATGGCATGACATGAAGAAAGCAAGCAAGGAACCTTCACTGCCTGCAGGGCAAAGCTGTGTCAGAAGAACAGAGAAGGGTAAAACTTTGAATTGGGCTATGGCCTCAACAAAAGCAGAGGCCCCCAACACATACAACTGATCAGGAATGCCCACTTTAATGTTCAACCTGGCGACCAGAAATATGTCTGACAGCATGCAAATAGATAGCAAAATTTGCATAGCCATGAGAACCTGACGAGGTGATGATTTCTTCAAGTAGCGGTTGTAAAGCAAGCTTCCTGCCAACAAGCCCATCTGCCCCATTACCTTAGCAAGACCCAAAAAGGTTGGATGGATCTTGAGGTACTGTGTCTGATAGAAAAACAAGCTTCCCGCCAATGCTGGTATCACAGCATATGACGCTGCAAACCATGCCAGAGGCCTCGCAATCTCTGGCTTTCTCACCAACTCCATGAGCTTCATTGCTTGCTGTTTCACAATCTCAACAGCTTTCCCCTTTTCCTCCACCTTCTTCTTGCTCCTGAATGATCTTAATACCTTAAAATTGAAGGATTTCTCCTTCACTAGTGCACTGACCACCAATTGGCCAGCCACCAAAGTAGAGAAGACTGCAAACATTGTGGTTGAGCTTAGCCTTGACAGAGCCAGGCCTCCTGTTAGATTTCCCACTACACCACCAATTGCCAAAGCAAGCCAAACAAAAGATTGAAGCTCCCCCTTGGCACGCCCCCGCTCTTTCTGAACTGACTCGGCAACCAGTGCGTCATTCACAACCTCGGCTATTGCAGCCCCAACATTGCTTACCAAAAGGATACCCATCAATGGTGCAACAGAGGTTCTAATTCCAGATTGAAGAGCAATCGTGGACCAAGAGAGCACTTGAAGAACACCTGGAACAAGAAGTATCAACATCTCAGACACACAACATTCAATCACATGAAGCACATTACACCAATGATCATAACATCTCTCATGGGCACTCTTAACTTATCACCAAATGGTCACATACACATACATGGGCACTGAATGTATCACCAGATGGGCACATTCACTTACACACCTCATGGGCACTGAAACTATCACCACATGGGCACATACACGTACAAATGTCATGAGCATGGAACCTATGAGAGGTGTATGTGCCCATCTGGTGATAAGTTCAGTGCCTATGAGGGGTGTATGTGCATCGCCCTAGCAATATGGATTGCATCACCATAGTGTGGTGGCCTGCCCCATCCGCTGCCCACCATATCATAGTTTCACAACATTTGATTCATTAATCAGGCATGACATAATGCTAAACGATTAAACAAGTTTCGGTGCTAATACAACTCTTTAACAAGTTATTAACAAAATACAAACACTGGTAAGATTCATTTGTCAGGCCTGAATGATTAAACAAGTTTAGTAACTTCCCATCTGATACTAACTTTAACAAGTTACTAAAATTCAAAAACCAAACACCGGTGAGAAATCCCAAAGAGGACTATCCGATGCATACCTGCAATTATCAGATAAGGCATCCTCCGTGCTCCTCCAATGTAAATTGCATCGGATATAATCCCATAGACAGGTTTGGCCACCATGGGCAGATTTACAGTTGACTGTAAAAACTGTAGCATGGCAGGATCAACATGTAGGCCATCTTTCAAGTGGTAAGACATGGCCAGCCACGGGAAACATCTGAAACCTTGAATCCAGTAACCCAAAACCAAAAGGCAGAGCGGAGAAGCTCCATATCTACTGCCCATGTGCTGAAACCAGCCCAAAAATTCACCTGCTGTCAGGGCGAGATGGTCCAAGGCCATGGAGAAGGGGTCTTGCTTTAAAGCTATAGAGAAAGCAGGGCCAACGAGGGCCTTCGCTCTTGTTCTTGAAGGGAGTAGAACTCTGGTGTAGTTTTTGCCCACGAGAGTGTATTTGATTCTTTTTGAGAAAGTTCTGTTCAGCTGCGCTCTACAGTAGAGGAGAAACCTCCACCATTGCATGTTTTTGCCAATGGCATGTTGGTATACAAGCTGAGAAAAAGGGTCTAGAGTTTCAGGTTGGGGAACATAGTATGTGGCAGATGGGGTGCTGTCTAGAAATAGACTGTTTTCAAGAGAGTCTTCCAAAAGAGGCAGGCACGATTGATCCCACATGGCCGGCTGAAAGGTCTGTGTATCAGAAAACCCCATATCTGTACACTGTGAACGGCAAGTGAACCTTGCCATCCTGCCCCTTTGGTCGCTGCAACCCTGCATTGCAAGGCTATCCAAGCTAACCCTCAGAAAATCTGCTGGCCGGCTGTAGAGGTGAGCGGAGGTCCGTTTCCGACATACTTTGATTGTAACACAGGACAAGCGCTCGCCTGCAAAGCTCTCAACCGAAAAAATCTTAGCTCCATAGCTGCGCGCGCAACGGCAGGGGTTGGATCTGGGCGCGCAACGGCCGTAGTAAAGATCAGCGATGCATGAAGAAGAAGTATCCGACACAGACAGAGAGAAGGGCAAAGGCATGGATAAACAGGCAGGGGTTGAGCGAGAAATCAGCGAATTTGTTAGGGGTGACTGATGGGCAAAGGAATCTTTAGGTCAGCGGGATCAGAAACTACAAGAAGGCAAGGCAAGGCTCGAAAGACGTCAAGATTTGACCAAGGGCGAGGGAATGACCGACGGAATTGTTGGGCGACAGAATGGGTATTGACGGAGTGGGCGGGCCGTTGAGATTCTTCCTTTGGAATCCACAACAGGCCAGCCGGGTGAAATCTAGAAAATCTAGAGGCTTCTGTGTCGGATCAAGTCGATCAAACCAGACGAAATATACAAGAAAAGGAGCGGGGCAGGACTCAGGAGGCGGCGCTCTGCCCAAACCGACCACAAGAAGTGGCGGTTGCAAGGAACGAACCACCATTGTTTTAAACACATTTTGGCGGAATAAGGGCTGCACACGTAGGCTCTGGTTAGGACCCAATCCAGTGGCAGCACGTGGACGGTAAATACACGGCCTAGACCTCGTGCCCCAGGCAAGGTGTTCGATCGTGATGGGCCAGGGCCGTACCAGTTGCAAAAACCCTCAAATAGGTACGCCCATGTGGTCACCCGCTGAACTCCAAAATAGCTTGTCACTAAAAAAAAAAATAGGCACAACACGTTTTTTTTTCTCTCCTCATTTATTAATTAACATTTGAGCGCAAAGCTCACTCAGAATATTTTTCTTCTCGGATCTTAAAACTTGCAATTTTAAAATTTACAAGTTTTTCTTCAATATTTATAGGTTTTTCCACTAACATGCTTAAATTTTTGTCGATCTTTAAAATTGCAAAAATAAAATTTACAAGTGAGATCGTGAATTTTGTAGGCGCATTGTAAGGGTTTGCGGGTTTTCTGTGAACACTGAGCTGTGCTCAAAAAAAAATTTTTTGAAGCCTAGCCGGTTTTATATCTTGCTACTAACCGGTTTCATAACTAAATACATAAAAAGTTTGGTAGTTTTCTTAAGGATGAAGTTAAATTCTTGTCGTGAAATTTGAATTGGTTGAAAATACACTAAAGGCCGGTTTTCCGTGAGCACTCCTTGACCCTCCCCCCTCCCCACACACACAGACACACACCCGCCCACCCACCACAAGGTGTGGGGTTTAAAAACCTCCTCAAAAAAGGTTCAAAGCTTATAGTAACTGGACAAATGTATGTTTCTCCCTTTGGCTCCTACACACCAGATGGAAGTCATTATATGCATATATGGAGTGCATCCCTCACCCTCTTGTGCTCGTTGGCTAATAGTATGAGATACTCTCTCTCTCTCTCTCTCTCTCTCTCTCTCTCTCTCTCTCTCTCTCTCTCTCTCTCTCTCTCTCTCTCTCTCTCTCTCTCTCTCTCTCTCTCTCATATCAACTTTCCGTGGATGAGAAAGCGAGCAGAGGTAGGGCTAGGCCACCTTAGCCAACATTGCATTGATTAATCATCCGTGTTAAAACCAACCGATTAATTAATGCCCTTCACAATTTTGAGTGAATAGAACATCTACATAAGAGAATTATTACTTGTTGAATTTATTTGTATTGCTATAGTCCTTCCTTCTCACATTCAATAGCACCCTTCAAATACAATTGTAATATCTACATAAGAGACTTATTAGTGTTGTAATGTCATAGTCATGGACATCCCATCTTTGTCTCTCCTCCCATTCAGCAGCACCCTTCAACCATTCAACCATTGTAATGCTATAGCCCCTCCCCACGCACATCCCATGTGCTCCTTTCCTCTCATTCAGTAGTACACATAGCTCCTACATAGACACTATGTTTGATGTGATGTAAATCCCCATTTTAGTTTTTAAAATTCCCAATAATATACACTTACATTTCTTCCAAAAGCAAATAGCACCCTTCAACCAATTTAGTTTTTAAAATTCCCAATAATATACACTTACATTTCTTCCAAAAGCAAATAGCACCCTTCAACCACTTGTTAAATGAAAATGCTTGCAACATTGCAAGATAATATCAAGCCTAGCCTATGGCTTGCCTTGGCCTATCTATTTCAGATTGTGAAAGGCTCATATGGAGAAAAAAGAAAGATGTCCATTCTACGCTTGTTTTTTTGGCAAACAAAACGAAGAGACTTAAGCGGACCACGATAGGTGACACATGCTCCAAGTATGAAATATTCCTTTGGGTCACCACATCAATATCACTCTCACATATTGATAGATTTTGACAAAGTAGATTGTGCACTTGAGGTTGCTTTAAAAAACATACGATAGCACGTTCAGCTACAAACAAGATTGACAAGGTAATCCTACAATAGATGAATATCTGCTAATGTAATCTTACAATACAAACCTATACCATAGATGAATATCTGCCAATGTAATCTTACAATACAAACCTGTACCATAGATGAATATCTGCCAATGTAAGCTTACAATATAAACCTATACCATAGAAGATTTATATTGTAAGGTTACATTGCCATATATATTCATCTATGGTGTAGATTTATATTATAAGATTAAATTGGCAGATATTCAATACCATAGATGAATAGATCTGGCAATGTTACCTTATAATATAAATCTATACTATAGATGAATAGATCTGCCAATGTAATATATTTGACTTACAATCAGCTGGGCTTAGTTGCATGGGTGCGAGATAACTTTGTCACCCTTTCCATGTGAAGTTTATTAAGGATTATAAACTATTAAAGCCTCAAGGAACCTCACTTTCACATCACTTTACCATGCCTGAAGAAGACTCTTTGGTAAGAAAAATATTAAAAGTTTAGATTAGTAGGGATGGCAAGGATGGCCTCACTACTCACGTGTTTTTTACATATGTCATTGCTTTAAGAAAGTTTATGCACAATCTTTGAGGAGTTATTAATCTAGTGAAAGTGCATCATTTATACCAACTACGTTTTTGAGTGCTCACCACAAATCTAAGCATTTTCATTGGAATCATTCATAATATTTTTTTGTGCCAACTTAAGTATTTTTTGTGCCAACTTAAGTATTTTTTCTTTGATGAATGTTTATGCACAAGATTTTAGGAGTCACTAAGCAAGTGAAAGTGCATCATTTACACCGTCTAAAGTTTTTGGAATGCTCCACTTGAAAAGATGCAGGGGAGAAGAGAGCTTGAGCTCTTGCAAGCACACACACACTCACAAAACCCTAAAAGAGAACACACAAGGTGAGAAGCTGAAAATCTTCTTCTTCTTCACACAACACTCAACACACCATATACAAAGATAAGAGTACACACCATATGAAAAGGTACTCAACCAAATACATACTAGGGTTCTCTATTGTGAACCAACTAAATGAGTTGGCGCTATAGCTATGCTAGAGTCTCTAGAATGGCTGTCACACAGCCAGGGGAGAAGAGAGACACACACTCACAAAACCCTAAAAGAGAACACACAAGGTGAGAAGTTGAAAATCTTCTTCTTCTTCACACAACACTCAACACACCATATACAAAGATAAGAGTACACACCATATGAAAAGGTACTCAACCAAATACATACTAGGGTTCTCTATAGTGTGAACCCAACTAAATGAGTTGGCGCTATAACTATGCCAATCTCTAGAATGGCTATCACACTGCCGGTCATCCCACTAGCCGCATATCACCCATGATCTCACCAACCATGCCAGTGGTATAAGTGTGGGGCCTATCCCCCAGGCGGGTCATCACAGTGTCCACCGCCTCACTAGATGAGCTCGATATCTCAACACCCCTAAGATAAGCATTTTCATTACAATCATCAACATTATTTTTTTGTGCCAACTTAAGTAGTTTTCCTTTGATGTTTGTCCTTTTGTTTCAATTTAAGATTGTCAATGGCTATGATAGAGATGTTGGATTAATCCTCTACATTATGTCCCTCCTTTTTTTTTAAAAGCATGTTGAATATAAGTATATTAAGTTTTTGAATGCTCACCAGTGAGATAAGCATTTTTATTGGAATCATCAACAATATTTTTATGTGCCAACTTCTGTAATTTTTGTTTGATGTTTGTCTTTTTGGATTGTCAATGCCAATGATAGAGATGTGGGCTAATCCTCCACATTATGTCCCTCCATCTTTTTAGTAGCACCAGTATTGAATTCTTTATTATACTAAGACAAGTGCCTTATATTTATTAGCATTTTTTTTGTATGAAGACAAGAAAGTATGCATACCATGCACACAATCTTATGGATAAGCATAAAGATCTTTATACATAAGCTTTATGCTTATGCATAAGAGCATAATTACGAGCTCTATGAAGATAGAGCTTTATTCATAAGCTTTAGTTATGCCTATGCAGCTTTATGCTTATGCATCAGCCTACAAAAGAAAACAGGGGAAGAAGGTTCCTTTCTTCTTATTATTATTCATGTATTACTACCACAAGAGAGCACGTAATCTTTCGTCCTACTATATTTCTTCTCATGATGATGTGGATGATAGGAACTCTAAATTAACTAATCCCCTTGCATGGTACAATGCTTTTGGTAGCTTAATTCAAGTGAAAGTGTTTATGAAACATTGATTATACGTCTCTTAAATATTGAAAGAGTTCACTTTGCCGTTGACTCTCTTGGATCAATCCAATGCTTTAAACAAGAGTCCCATATCAAGATTCCTAAGAAAGTCCGAAAGTCATTAAAT